>NC_092708.1:375855738-376198713 GCF_047496885.1 Scyliorhinus torazame
AGCAAAACCAGCCAGCACTTTTTAAATTGCAAAACCCAACTGCAAAATGGCTGACCTGAGCTGAGCCCCACCCACTCTCTGACATCACTGTTTTCTTAAAGGTACATTGCTTAAACATCCATGTCTTAAAGGTACTCTCACATGACAGTTGTGAAGTGCCTAATTGAAGAACAAATATAGGAACCTGACAACAGAGAGGCAGCTTGCGAGTGATGCAGGGAATTAAAAAGGCAAGCGACCAGAAACTCTCCGTCAAGCTTACAAACTGAAAAGAAGTGTCAACAACGTAATCACCCAATCTGCATTTGATTTCCCTGGAATGTTGGAGACCTCATAGTGAGCAGTGAATGCAGCATGTTAAACATAAAATAAAACAAATAAATTGTTGTTTCACCTAGAAGGAGTGAATGAGGCCCTGATCAGTAGGAATGGAAGTGACTCAATGTTACATATCCTGCAAACCTTCTGATTATCATTTTTTTTCTTCATGATTGATGTACAACGGCAATTTGCATTTGTTTGGGAACACAGAATTATTCAGATCCTTGAGCCTTGTCATCAGTAAGATCCTAGCTGATCTCTACCTCAATTTCAGCTATGCACTTTTGCTTCATATCCCTTGATACCCTTACCCAACAAAATCTACAGTTATTAACCTTTAAAGTTCTAACTAAAGTTGCATCACCAACCTTTTGGGCGATCTTGTTCTAAGTTTCGCAACCATTTTATGTAAAAATGTAGTGCTTTTAACATAGGAAAATCTTCCAAGGCGCTTTACAAGACAGTAATCAGACAAAAATTGATGAATAATCTAATGAGATACAATAGGAGGCGTGAACATTAAGCTTGGTCAAAGAGGAATATTTTCAAGAGGGCCTTAAAGGAAGAGAGAACGATGGTGAGGTGACAAGGTTTAAGTAGGACGTTCCTGAGATGGGGATGCATAAGTGTGGATGGAATGATTTTAACACAGAGAATGGTAATATTGGGCGGAATTTTCCAAAATTGCACAGAGTGCTGGATCAGGCAAGAAAAGCAGTATGAAACTCACTGATTTCACAGCTGCCCTTTCTAGACGGATCAAACAGCACCCTGTGCAATTTCAAAGTGCTGGCGAGGATTACATAGACAGAGGGGGGTTGAGCCATCAACTCGCCGGCGAAGCTGGTATTCAGAGATAAAAGGATGCCCTGATCTCAAAGTGAAGGTAAAGGCGCAACCCCCACTCCCCGGCACACTGGGACCCATTGTAGACAAGGGGAACACCCCCAACCCTCGAACACACAATGCTAGCCTCCGCCTCAGCACTCAATTCAGGTCACAACCCCCACACCACGCAGACATCAGAGTGACCCAACACACCCCACCCCTCCTCATCCTTACCAGCATCGGGCATCCCTATTCTGTGTGTTCCCCCCTCCATCACATAATGGAAACCCCCACCCCTAGAGGCCGCAGCCCCTGGTACTGCCCTCTGACAGTGCCAGGGTTTGCCATACACTCACTACCCGGGGACTACACTCAGCTCTGCGTCACCGGCATGGTCACCAGGGCCGGTTTCTGTTTTTGGAAACTAGTAGTGATTCCCTCCAGTGGCACATCAAGCCGGCGGGGGTAGCATTCAACTCTCCACGGAGCAATGGCGTTAAGCCTTACCATAATATCTAAATGTAGTCAATTTCATGATAATCAGGTTCATGACGTTTGAGATTTTGCCGCAGCAAATCCCGTTATGGACCTCTCGCCCTGTTATATCTGAGCCATCGATGTTGTGAACTTTGAGTCAATGTAGAACAGCAAACACATGGGGTAATGGATGAAAAGGACTTGGTGTAGATAAGGCAGCAAAGCTGCTTACTCCTTTTCCTTTGACTAATCATATATAATCTTGGATTCCTTTCAAGATTCACATTCTATAAAAAGACACAATTGTCCGACCGTTCCCACTGATGGGATTTTCCCCTCCATCCGATGGCAAGTCCCAACTGTGGGTTCTGCAGTGGTGGAGGATGTGAACAATAGGAAACCACGTTGACAGCCGCGGGGCTGGAAGATCCCACTGCCAGCTAATGGCCTGTCGGCTCCGCAAAACATGCTGCGGCAGGATGGCAGAAAACCCCGCCCAGTGTTTATGACTGGAATTAAATTTGCAATATTTTTCATAATTTGTATTTTACTTTCTCTTTTCTTCGTTCTTTCTTAGATAGGAGCAAGAGGAGGCCTTTTGGCCCTTCGAGCCTGCTCTGCCATTCATCACAATCATGGCTGATCATCCAACTCAATAGCCTAATCCTGCTTTCTCCCCATAGCCTTTGATTCCATTCTTCCCAAGCGCTATATCCAGCTACCTCTTGAATATATTCAAATTTTTAGCATCAACTACTGCCTGTGGTAATGAATTCCACAAACTCACCACTCTTTGTGTGAAGAAATGTCTCCTTATCTCTGTCCGAAATGGTTTACCTGAATCCTCAGACTGTGACCCCGGTTCTGGACACACCCATCATTGGTAACATCTTCCCTGCACATCTACCCTGTCTCAACCTGTTAGAATTTTATAAGTCTCTATGATATCCCCCCTCATTCTTCTGAAATCCAGCGAGAACAATCCCAACCTAGTCAATCTCTCCTCATATGACAGTTCCGCCATCCCTGGAATCAGTCTGGTAAACTTTGCTGCACCCCCTCGAGAGCAAGAACATCCTTTCTCAGAGAAGGAGACCAAAACTGTACACAATACTCCAAGTGTGGCCTCACCAAGGCTCTGTACAATTGCAGCAACACATTCCTGCTTCTATACTCGAAACCTCTCGCAATGAAGGCCAACATACCATTAGCCTTCTTTACCACCTGATGCACCTGCATGCTTACCTTCAGCGAATGGTGCACAAGGACACCCAGGTCCTGCTGCACACTCCCCTCTCCCAATTTATAACCATTCAGGTAATAATCTGCCTTCCTGTTTTTGCTTCCAAAATTAATAACCTCACACTTATCCAAATTATACGGCATCTGCCATTGGTTTGCCCACTCGCCCAACCTGTCCAGATCCTGCTGTAGGATCCCTGCATCCTCGTCAAAATTCGCCCTCCCACCTAATTTGGTATCATCTGCAAACTTTGAGATGTTACATTTTATTCCCTCATCCAAATCATTAATATATATTGTGAATAGCTGGGGTCCCAGCACTGATCCCTGTGGTACCCCACTAGTTACTGCCTGCCAACTTGAAAATGGATCCATTAATCCCTACTCCTTGTTTCCTCTCTGCCAAGCAGTTTTCTATCCACCTCAATTCATTTCCCCCAATCCAATGCGCTTTAATTTTGGACAATAATCTCTTATGTGGGACTTTGTCAAACGCCTTCTGAAAGTCCAAATATACCACATCGACGGCTCCCCCTTGTCAACTGTACTGGTTACCTCTTCAAAGAATTCCAACAGATATGTCAAGCATGACTTTCCCTTCATAAATCCATGCTGACTCTGACAGATCCTGCCACTGCTTTCTAAATATTCCGCTACAAAGTCCTTGATAATGGATTCAAGCATTTTCCCCACTACCGAAGTTAGGTTTACTGGTCTATAATTCCCTGCTTTCTCTCTACCTCCCTTTTTGAATATCGGAGTGACGTGAGCTACCCTCCAATATGCAGGGACAGTTCCAGAGTCTATAGAATCCCGGAAGATGACCACCAATGCATCCACTATTTCCAGAGCCACCTCCTTAAGCACTCTGGGATGCAGATTCTCAGGCCCTGGGGATTTATCCGCCTTCAATCCCATCAGTTTTCTCAGCACCATTTCTCTGCTAATGTTGATCTCCCTCAGTTCTTCCCTCTCACTAAACCTTTCATTCTCCAACATTTCTGGGATCTGATTTGTGTCCTCATTTGTGAAGACAGAACCAAAGTATGTATTCAATTGTTAAGCCATTTCTTTGGCCCTTATTAGGCATTCCCCTATTTCTGTCTGTAGGGGGTCTATATTTCTCTTTACCAATCTCTTTCTCTTCACATATCTATAGAAACTCTTAGTGTCAGTCTTTATGTTCCCTGCAAGCTTCAAAATAATACTTGTAAAATAAACATATTAATCTTCTCAGGCAGAATTTGACGGGTTTGTGGGTTTCCTCCGGGTGCTCCGGTTTCCTCCCACAACCTGCGGGTGGTTGGGTGGGGTGACCCATAAAATTACTCAAGTGGCCTTCCCGCTACCTTTTTGTCCACTCCTGCTGCCCTTCTTCCCACCTCCAACCTTCTCCAATTTTATTGGGGGTGCGGGGGTGTGGAAGAGAGTGAGCAAGACCTAAGGTGGCCCATCTGCCCTTGCCCCAATTTAGGGCCTTAATTGGCGATTTACCACAAGTGCCTTAATTATGAGGCCTGTAGGCAGAGGTGTTCAACAGGGGGGAAGCATGGCAGATTATTCTGCACAAGTCTCATCCATGAAAGAAGGGGGCACCCCCTTCATGGGTCCCCCTTTCAGATGGGCGGCACGGTAGCACAGTGATAGTGCCAGGGACCCGAGTTTGATTCCCGGCTTGGGTCACTGTCTGTGCAGAGTCTGCACGTTCTCCCCACATCTTTGTGGGTTTCCTCCGGGTGCTCTGGTTTCCTCCCACAATTCCCAAAAGACGTGCTTGTTAGGTGAATTGGACATTCTGAATTCTCCCTCAGTGTACCCGAACAGGGGATTTTCACAGTAATTTCATTGCGGTGTTAATGAAAGCCTACTTGTGACATTAATAAATATTATTATTATTACTATTATTATCAAGTGCCTCTCTCCAAAATCAAGTGCCTCTCTCTTCCCCACAGTCTGTTACACCCCCCACCATTACCCATTTCAGAACAAAGAAAGAACAAAGAAAATTACAGCACAGGAACAGGCCCTTCGACCCTCCCAGCCTGCACCTATCCAGATCCTTTATCTAAACCTGTCGCCTATTTTCCAAGGATCTACTTCCCTCTGTGCCCCGCCCGTTCATATATCTGTCTAGATGCATCTTAAATGATGCTATCATGCCCGCCTCTACCACCTCCGCTGGCAAAGCGTTCTAGGCACCCACCACCCTCTGCGTAAAAAACTTTCCACGCACATCTCCCTTAAACTTGCCCCCTCTCACCTTGAAATCATGACCCCTTGTAATTGACACCCCCACTCTTGGAAAAAGCGTGTTGCTATCCACCCTGTCCATACCTCGCATAATTTTGTAGACCTCAATCAGGTCCCCCTTCAACCTCCTTTCCAAAGAAAACAATCCTAATCTACTCAACCTTTCTTCAAAGCTAGCACCCTCCATACCAGGCAACATCCTGATGAACCTCCTCTGCACCCTCTCTAAAGCATCCACATCCTTCTGGTAATGTGGCGACCAGAACTGTACGCAGTATTCTAAATGTGACCTAACCAAAGTCCTATCCAACTGTAACATGACCTGCCGACTCTTGTACTCAATACCGTCCGATGAAGGCAAGCATGCTGTATGCCTTCTTGACCACTCTATCGACCTGCGTTGCCACCTTCAGGGTACAATGGACCTGAACTCCCAGATCTCTCTGTACATCAATTTCCTGCACTATTGCTGCTTTCTCCCAGTCTGGCCTTACCATCAAGAATCCCCCGCCCCTGACCTCCCTTCTTGTCCCCAATGTGAGACTGTGGACTTACATCTGATAGGACACTAAGACTGGTGGGACTTCTTGTAGCCCCAGCAGTGGCCACCACTCCTGGTCGTACTGCAAAGACTACAGAGCTGCTAGTCAATCATACTACAATGGGGGTGAGCATTAGTTGGTTGGAAAAGCAAACACTGCAGACAACTAAAAAACAGTGGGAACAGAAATTGTTGAAAATGCACAACAAAATCAGCAACTATAAAAAGATATTATTGCAAATAGGCACCCTTTGTCTGAACTGAAAGGAAGTAGTTGGTGTTTAGGTGATGAAAGTACAACTGAACCCGCAATACGAGTAAAGTAAGATTGTGTTATATATTAGCATTCCATGACTTTGTTCTCTTTTTTTTGTGATTGAATCCGCTTTCCATTGGCACCTTATGATTTGGATCTGAAGATATAAATGAGTGTGAAGTGGAGCCATGTGAAGGAAAGGGCCATTGCATTAATACAGTGGGCACGTATTCCTGTTCCTGCTTTTCTGGCTACACATTAGTCAGTTTAGAAGACAAACTAAGTTGCCAAGGTTAGTACTCTTTTTGTTAACAAAGTAGTAAAGACAAGGGGCGGGATTCTCCCCTACCCGGCGGGGTGGGCCGTACCGGCGCTGAGGAGTGGTGTGAACAACTCTGGGGTCGGGCCGCCCGGAAGGTGAGGAATCCTCCACACCTTCAGGGGCTAGGCCGGCGCCGGTGGGGTTGGCGCCACTCCAACCGGTGCCGAAGGGCCTACGCCGGCCGGCATGAGTTGACGCATGCGCAGGAGTGGCAGCGTGTGCTGGTGTCATCCCAGCGCATGTGCAGGGGGGCTCTTCGCCGCGCCGGCCACGGCGGACTGTTACACCAGTCGGCACGGAGGGAAAGAGTACCCCCAAGGCACAGGCCCGCCCGTGGATCAGTGGGCCCTGACCGCGGGCCAGGCCACCGTGCCCCCCCCCCCCCCCCCCCCAGGCCCCGATCTCCCCGCGCCCCCCCGAAGGCTCTGCAGGCCGCCCAAAGAGCCAGGTCCTGCCGGTACAGACCCGGCAAAAACGGGTGCCCACTCGGCCATCGTGGGGCGGAGAATCAACGGGGGAAGGTGCTACCAACGGCCCCTGACTGGCGCGGCGCGATTCCCGCCCCCACCGAAAAAACAGCGCTGGAGAATCCGGCGGTAGGGCGGGATTCACGCCGCCTCCCGGTGATTCTCCGGCCCGGTGGGGGGTCGCAGAAACCCACCCAAGATATCCACACTTCTGTTTCTTCACCAACAAAGTTTAACTAAAATGTTTTTCTCAAGAAATCCTGCCTCAGTTAAAATTTGCACTTTGGTTTCTCCTATAAGGCAAATCGGTCAGATTGGTTGTTAGAGAATGAGGGCACTAACATATACCTCATTCCTATGTCTCATATCCATGTCACTTAGGGAGTTGGCAAAGGAGTCTACTAACTGAATCCATACCAATCTCCATAGCCCCCCCATACCAATCTCTATAACTTGAACTATTCGACAGATTCTCCCAAGGAAAATTTTTGAATGAAAAATAGAACTTTGTGGATGCTAAAATTAATTTAAATATGTAAAAATAGAAAATCATAGGGTAGGGTTTAAATGCATAAATTAAGTTGCTATGCTGATGCAGGAGCGCTGGATGGCTGGACACCATGCTGTTTCAAATAGTTTCCTGAAAATGTAATCTGAGTGTTTTCTGTTCAATTTGTTGAATATGTGTTTTGCAAAAACATTACAGGATCTTCAAAATGTGAACACCAATGTTCAGAATATACATGATTCTTAATACTAATCCAAATTTGGCTAGGTTTTATTCAACTATGGGGTTCATCATTGAATGACATTTGGAGTAAACATAATTTAAACATGGGCTGGATTCTCCGTTTCTGGGGCCATGTCCCCACGCTGAAGTGGGAACGGTAGCGTTTTACGCCAGAACAAATGGCGTAAAACGGCCACTGATTCCCCATTTTGCTGGGGGCTAGCATGCCGGCAGCATAGAGCACCAGGCTCTAGCAGCCGATACGGCCCGGGGAATTGCCTGCAGCGGCCACACTGTGGAACATGGCAGCGGCCGCTCGCGGATCTGGCCTGTGAAATAGTCCCCCCCCCTTTGGCCTGCTCGCGCACCCCGGACCACCACCCCACAGTGCCCCCGCTGCTTGCGGATCGGCCCTCTCCCGACTGTGGCGGCAATGGAATGAGTCCGCAGCCGCCACGCCGAGTTCCCGACGGATGAGGCAACACATGATCGACGCCGTCGGGAACTTGACCTGTCGGGGGCGGAGCATCGGTGGGTGGGCCTCAGGCAATATCATGAGGCCGTCAATACGTGGCACGGCGTACTCAGAGTACGCTGCTTTGGAGGGGGTGGAGCATCGCGAAAGTGGTGCCGCCCCTGATTTTGTCGTAAACTTTGATTCTCCGGCCGATCGCCGAATGCGATTTCTGTGTTGACGACTGGAGAAACCAGCCCTATGTTTTTGAGTAAAAGCAACTCCAGTATTTAGGAAAATGGCTACACATGAGTCAGTTTAGAAGACAAACAAAGTTGCCAAGGTTAGTACTCTTTTTGTTACCAAAGTATGAAAGACAAGGGGCGAAATTCTCCGGTATCGGCGCGATGTCTGCCGACTGGCGCCCAAAATGGCGCAAATCAGTCGGGCATCGCGCCACCCCAAAGGTGCGGAATGCTCCGCATCTTGGAGGGCCGAGCCCCAACCTTAAGGGGCTAGGCCCGCGCCAGACTAATTTCTGCCCCACCAGCTGGCGGAAAAGGCATTTGGTGCCCCGCCAGCTGGCACGGAAATGACATCTCCGGGCGGCGCATGCGTGGGAGCGATAGCGGCCGCTGACTGCATTCCCGCGCATGCGCAGTGGAGGGAGTCTCTTCCGCCTCCGCCATGGTGGAGACCGTGGCGAAGGCGGAAGGAAAAGAGTGCCCCCACGGCACAGGCCCGCCCGCGGATCGGTGGGCCCCGATCGCGGGCCAGGCCACCGTGGGGGCACCCCCCGAGGCCAGATCGGCCCGCGCCCCCCACCCCCAGGACCCCGGAGCCCAACCGCACCGCCTTGACCCGCCGGTAAGGTAGGTTGTTTAATCTACGCCGGCGGGACAGGCATTCTAGCAGCGGGACTTCGTCCCATCTGGGCCGGAGAATCGCGGGGGGGGCCCTCCAACCGGCGCGGCGCGATTCCCGCCCCCGCCGAATATCCGGTGCCGGAGAATTCGGCGGGGGCGGGAATCGGGCCGCGCCGGTTGGAGGGACCCCCCGTTCAATTCTCCGGCCCGGATGGGCCGAAGTCCCGCCCAGAAATTGCCTGTCCCGCCGGCGTAAATCAAAGCTGGTATTTACCGGCGGGACCAGGCGGCGTGGGCGGGCTCCGGGGTCCTGGGGGGGGGGGGGCGCGGGGCGATCTGACCCCGGGGGGTGCCCCCACGGTGGCCTGGCCCGCGATCGGGGCCCACCGATCCGCGTGCGGGCCTGTGCCGTGGGGGCACTCTTTCCCTTCCGCCTCCGCTACGGCCTCCACCATGGCGGAGGCGGAAGAGACTCTCCCCACTGCGCATGCGCGGGAAACTTTCAGCGGCCGCTGACGCTCCCGCGCATGCGCCGCATTTCCGCGCCAGCTGGCGGGGCAACAAACGCCATTTCCGCCAGCTGGCGGGGCGGAAATCCCTCCGGCGTCGGCCTAGCCCCTCAATGTTGGGGCTGGGCCGCCAAAGATGCGGAGCATTCCGCACCTTTGGGCCGGCGCGATGCCCGTCTGATTGGCGCCGTCTTTGGCGCCAGTCGGCGGACATCGCGCCGTTGGGGGAGAATTTCGCCCCTGTTTCTTCAATTATCCAAGTTCTGGTCTCCAAGAGCACATCAAAATAAATGCACAGAAAATCCCATGTATTGCTTTTGCAATTTTCCATTGCGATACAAATCATAGTCAAATGACTATGCTGTGGGCGGCACGGTGGCATAGTGGTTAGCACTATTGCCCCACAATGCCAGGGACTCGGATTCAATTCCGACCTTGGGTGACTGTGTGGAGTTTGCACATTTTTCCTGTGTCTGCGTGGGTTTGCTCCGGGTGCTCAAGTTTCCTCCCACAGTCCAAAGATATGCAGGTTAGGCGGATTGGCCATGTGCAAAATTGCCCCTTAGTGTCCAAAGATGTGAGGGTCAGGTGGGGTTACGGGGATAGGGTGGGGAGTGGGCCTCGGTAGTGATGTGTTGGGTACTCTGCCACACAGACGAACCAACACGGTTGCGAATGGTACAACTCAGTTTTATTACTAACATTTATTTACAGTGGTAAACTGGTTACTGAAGTTCGATCATAACCCTTGAATCTGTGGACCTATTCCTAATACTATCTTGGAGTGGCACTCAGCACATGGCGGATGTCTGAGTGGCTTGCAGTGAGCTCTGTGCCCTGAGCTGTCTCCTGCTGGAATGCCCGGGAAGTGCCATGTTGCCTGTTTTGTAGTGTGTATGCTCTTGCCTGTGATTGGCTGTGGTGTTGTGTGTGTGTTGATTGGTCCGTTGATCTGTCCATCAGTATGTATGTATGTTTCTACCATGATGTTTGCCTGAATATCATGACAGGTAGTGTGTTCTTTCAGTGTGGACTTGATGAGCCAAATAGCCCCTTCTGTAAAGTAGGGATTCTATGAAGTACAGATTATGAAGTTTGATCACGTACAGTGTACCTAATTTCCCAGGATGAATCAGTCCATTTAGATCATTAAAACTGCTATCAGTTTTGCTTTAGCTTTTACCAGTTTCTGCTATTTCAAAATTATATGAGAAAAGGCTAGACGACATGTATATTGGTAATGTTGACATTGAGTTTTTTAGACAGAGTATGCGTCTGAGAAAGAAAATATTAGTTTTGTCTCATCACAGAGCTGTTGCAGACAGGTTCAAGAGAGAACTGATACCATTTCCTTAACTGTCCATAATCAGTATGCTTTTTAAAAAGGAATGTGTGTTTGTGTCTCTGAGCGCTTCGACTGTGTGGGGTCAATTTAATTAATAACAACAAGGTTTTGTGGGTTTAAATAAAGAAGATTATTTATTAATGCATTAACTCCAAAAGTCTCAATGCTACATCACTCACTCGCACGCGCACAGACACACACGAACGATTCAATTCAAGAAAATGCTACACTTTTACAAGTTGTAAACAAGAGAAAAGTTCACAGTTCACACGTTTAGCTTGTCATAGGAAAACATGGGGCGAAATTCTCCGTTATCGGCGCAATGTCCGCCGATCGGCGCAAAAAAACAGCGCAAATCCGACTTGCGTCACGTCGGAAAAATGGGTCGAAAGTCTCCGTCCCAAAATGGGCTAGCAGCGACGTAACGGGATCCGCGCTTGCGCACGTGGTTCACGCCGTGCAGCGTCATACGCACCGCACGGCGTGACGGCTCATAAGGCCGCGCTGCTCCCCCCCACCCGACCGGAACACCCGACTGGAACACCCGACTGGATGGCTGGCCGCCGCTCAGCCCCGAGGTTCGAGTCACGCGATGTGGAGGCGCTTCTGGACGTGGTGGAGCAGAGGAGGGACGCCCTGTATCCCGGGCACGGCCGCAGAGTTGCCCCACGTCACAGCCGGCGTCTGTGGAGGGAAGTGGCAGAGGCCGTCACCACTGCGGCCCTGACACCACGGACAGGCACCCAGTGCCACAAGAAGGTGAACGACCTCGTCAGAGCAGGCAGGGTGAGCCTCCCCATATCCCCCCTCCCCCATATCCCCCCCTCCCCCATATCCCCCCTCCCCCATATCCCCCCTCCCCCATATCCCCCCCTCCCCCATATCCCCCCTCCCCCATATCCCCCCCTCCCCCATATCCCCCCTCCCCCATATCCCCCCTCCCCCATATCCCCCCTCCCCATATCCCCCCTCCCCATATCCCCCCTCCCCATATACCCTCTCCCCCATATCCCCGCTCCCCCATATCCCCCCTCCCCCATATCCCCCCGCTCCCATATCCCCCCTCCCCATATCCCCCCCCATATCCCCCCTCCCCCCCATATCCCCCTCCCCCATATCCCCCCTACCCCATATCCCCCCTCCCCCATATCCCCCCTCCCCATATCCCCCCTCCCCCATATCCCACATATCCCCCCTCCCCCATATCCCCTCCCCCATATCCCCCCTCCCCCATATCCCCCCTCCCCCATATCCCCCCTCCCCCATATCCCCCCCTCCCCCATATCCCCCCATATCCCCATATCCCCCCTCCCCCATATCCCCATATCCCCCCTCCCCATATCCCCCTCCCCATATCCCCCCTCCCCCATATCCCCCTTCCCCCATATCCCCCCTCCCCCATATCCCCCCCTCCCAATATATCCCCCTCCCCATATCCCCCCTCCCCCATATCCCCCCTCCCCCATATCCCCCCTCCCCCATATCCCCCCTCCCCCATATCCCCCCTCCCCCATATCCCCCCTCCCCTATATCCCCCCCTCCCCCATATCCCCAAGTGAATCCAGCCCTAACCTTAACCTCAGCAATGCACGCGCAACCGATGGCGTGCATTCATATACCTGCCTAACAGTGTTGCCTTTTACCCCTGCCACCATCCCCACCCACGCACCCCCCCCCCCCATCACCCCCACAGGAGAAGCGCGCACACAACAAATGGGAGCATGTGAGGACTGGAGGAGGCCCCGCTGATGAGAGGCCACTGACCGTACACGAGGAAAGGGCCCTGGAACTGGCTGGCGGACCTGAGGACCGGGAGGTTGCTGATGCAGAGGTCGGGGGCGTACTAGCAAGTGAGCCACCGACAGCCCGTCCCCATAGCCCCCCTCCCCTATATCACCTGATCACTGCCTGCGTGTCTAACCATGCATGCTTCATTGTGTATCGCAGGACCAAACGTCCAGGCACCCATCCCCGCAGATGCAGACCACCCGCAGGATGCCCCTCGGAGGCCACGGGAGACGGAGAGACCCGGACCCTCCAGCATGCTACGCCCGCAGGATGCCCCTCGGGGGCCACGGGAGACAGAGAGACCCGGACCCTCCAGCATTCGACGCCCGCAGGATGCCCCTCGGAGGCCACGGGAGACAGAGAGACCCGGACCCTCCAGCATGCGACGCCCGCAAGATGCCCCTCGCACACTACGGGAGACGGAGAGACCTGGAGCAACAGGGAGACGACACCCCCATCACGTGCGGGAGCGACCACGCAGCGACGAGGGGGGCAGCCACAGGCCCCCGTCACATCCGAGCCAGGACACCACTACCCAGGACACCACTACCTAGGACACCACTACCCGGGACAGCACTGCCCAGGACACCCCTACCCGGGACAGCACTACCCAGGAAGACAAAATACCGGACAGTGACTCAGAGTGGATGGGTGGAGACGAACCCCCACCCCAAAGTGCCATGGACTCAGAGTGGGACGAAGAGCACGACACAACGCCACTGCTGTCACCAACACCCTCCACCATCGCAGAATCACTCACCTCGGTTGGGCACTTTAGTGATGAGGCGTCTGGTACACTCACTGGTGCGCACAACACAGCCGTCCCGGTACAGCAGGTGGAGGTAGGAGCAGCAGAGGGACCGGGCGGTCGGCGGGCAGCCCAGCCCAAGCGAACATCTGCCGCCCAGATGGATCCCGGGTTCCTGCAGTTACCACGCCCACACATAGATCCGATGCAACCACCGACACGGAGACGAGCGAATAGGGTGACGGGTGGCTTGCGGCGGCTGCAGTCGCAGGTGGAGGAGTCCACCCGCGTCCAGGAGCTGGGAGTGGTCCCGGTCATGCGTGCCACCCAGACCGACACCGCACGGGTGGCGTCCGCGGTGGAGGCAATGGGTGCGACGGTGTCAGACATGGGGAACGGTTTGCGAGGCCTGGGGCCTTCCGTGCAGGCGGCGTCTGTGGCCCAGGAAATGGCTGCCCTCTCACAGGAGACCATGAGCCAGTGCCAGCGGCAGATGGCAGAGGCGCTCAACACCATAGCCCAGTCTCTGCAGGCCATGGCCCAGTCTCAGCAGGCCATGGCCCAGTCTCAGCAGGCCATAGCCCAGTCTCAGCAGGCCATAGCCCAGTCTCAGCAGGCCATAGCCCAGTCTCAGCAGGCCATAGCCCAGTCTCAGCAGGCCATGGCCCAGTCTCAGCAGGCCATAGCCCAGTCTCTGCAGGCCATGGCCCAGTCTCTGCAGGCCATGGCCCAGTCTCTGCAGGCCATCGCTGAGGGCATCGGCGCCAGTGGCCATGTGCGAGCCGGCGTCGCACTGTCACAGACAGGGTTTGCCAACCCCCTGGGCTCCATGGCTGCAAACCTGCAGACCCCTGTCGATACCAGCACGGGCCTCCAGGACTGGCAGCGCCAGATGCCGGGGGGGCGTCGGATGGCCAGTCCGTTCGCATCCCCCACCCATGTAGAGGCCTGGGGGCCATCGGGCACCCCGAGGGAGGAGGAGGTGGTGTGGTCCGTCCCGGCTCCCCCTGTAGGGGAGGCCTGAGAACACCGCGACACCTCGTACTCCCCCCCCCCCCCCCCCCCGCCCCATCTCCCCCCCCCCCCCCCCCCCTTCCGTCCCAGGTGCATCGGGTGGGCAACGGGCAGGACAGGCTGGCAGCTCGCCATCCCAGTCTCCCGGGCCGCAGCCTGGCCCATCTAGGCCAGGACGCCCCAGGAAACGGCTGCCAAAGGGATCCAGTGTCAGAGGGCAGGAATCACAGGAGTCCACCTCCAGTTCTGCTGTACCGTCTGGGGAACCACGTAGACGTAGTCAAAGGGCCCGTAAGGCCAAACAATTAGACACTGAGTAAGTTGGCACGGGTGCAGGGCACAGATGAGTTTTAGGGGCTAGGGCACGTGCATGAACTCCTTTGGTTATTAAAGTCAATGTTACACCTACAGAAGCTGCCTTTGTGCTCTGTCCAAAGCGTGCAGGGGTGTCATGTACGTTGAGCGCAAGTGTGTGTGTGAGGGGTGGTCTTACCTCGGCCCCAGGTGAGTCTGCCCCGTTCCCCCTGGGCCGCCATCAACAACCCCCCGGGCAGAGGACGGGACCGTGCGCTGCAGTGTCACAGCCGCATGCAGGGATGGTCTGGGTGGATGGTGGTACTGTGGCCATGGGTCAGACATAGTCCAACGATGTGGAGCCAGGAGCTCACCGCAGGGCGGGTTGTCATCATCCTCCATGGCCTGCAATAGACACGCGTCCACCCGCAGCTGTGTGAGCCCGGCCCGTTGTGCCGCAGGTGGATCGGCAATGGGGGGGGGTGGTGTGCATGCGGGTGGGGTGGGTGGGGTTGGGGAGGGGGGTGAGGGTGCTGGGTGGGTGGATGGGTGGGGGGTGTGGGTGGTCGGCTGTTGCCATGGTGTGCGGTCTGTGGCCATACTACCCGATTCCCACACCCATCTAGTCAGTGAAGCGGGCGGCTATCAGTCTGTCCCGTGCCCGCTGGGCCAGCCGGTAACGGTGGACAGCCACCCGCCTGTGTCTACCCCGTCTGCCCTGACCATTACCCCCATCCCCCTCATCTGGGGAGGACTGTGCCTCTTCCTGCTGCTCCTCCACTCCGCCCTCCTCTGCCTGCGGCACATCGCCCCTCTGCTGGGCTATGTTGTGCAGGACGCAGCACACCACAATGATGCGGCCGACCCTATCTGACCGATACTGGAAGGTGCCCCCAGAGAGGTCCAGGCACCTGAAACGCATCTTTAGCACGCCAAGGCACCTCTCTATCACTCCCCTTGTCGCTACATGGGCATCACTGTAGCGGTTCTCCGCCTCATTGCGTGGCCTCCGTATAGGCGTCATCAGCCACGATCGCAATGGGTAGCCCCTGTCGCCCAGCAACCAGCCCCTCAGTCGGGGATGGCGTCCCTCGTACATGCCGGGGATGGATGACCGCGACAACACATATGAGTCGTGTACACTGCCTGGGTATCGGGCGCAGACGTGCAGGATCATCATGCGGTGGTCGCAGACCACCTGTATGTTCATCGAATAGGTCCCCTTCCTATTGGTGAACACGGCCCTGTTATCTGCAGGTGGCCGCACGGCGACGTGCATCCCATCAATCGCGCCCTGGACCATGGGGAACCCGGCCATGGCAGAGAGGCCCACGGCCCGGGCATCTTGGCTGGCCCGGTCCACAGGGAAATGGATGTAGCAGTGCGCCATGGCATATAGAGCATCTGTCACTGCCCGGATGCACCGATGCACCGATGTCTGCGATATGCCGGACAGGTCCCCACTCGGTGCCTGGAATGACCCCGTTGCATAAAAGTTCAGGGCCACCGTAACCGTGACGGACACGGGGAGAGGGTGTCCCCCGCCAGTGCCACGTGGTGACAGGTGTGCCAGCAGGTGGCAGATGTGTGTCACGGTTTCCCGCCTCATCCGGAGTCTCCTCCTGCATTCCCGGTCCATGAGGTCCTGGTATGACTGCCGGGGCCGGTACACTCGGGGCGCCCTCGGGTGCCTCCGTTGCCGTGGGGCCGCGACGTCCTCCTCCCCCTCCTCGTCCTGTCGGTCAGGTGTCCCTCCAGCCTGGGCGGCTGCCGCTTGTCCCTCTACGGCAGCCTGCGCCGCCTCTCTGGCACGCTCCTCCTCCTCCTCATCCAGGGCAACATAGACATTAGCGGCTGCCGCCACGGCGGCCAGCATCGCTGGATGATCGGAAAACATGACGGCCTGGTGGGGGGCAGGGGAACGACGACATGTCATCATTGCCCATATCCCCTCCTCCCCCCAACCAGGTGGCATGGACCGCATGGGTCCAACTGTTGGAGGCTGGCACCTGGCCAAGTGGACCAACTCACTTGCCCTCGCATCCCCCTCCCCGGCACGGACCCCCCATCCCCCTCCCCGGCACGGACCCCCCTCCCCGGCACGGACCCCCCATCCCCCTCCCCGGCACGGATCCCCCTCCCCGGCACGGACCCCCACAACCTCCTCCCCAGCACTGACCCCCCCAACCTCCTCCCCAGCACGGACCCCCCCAACCTCCTCCCCGGCACGGACCCCCCATCCCCCTCCCCGGCACGGACCCCCCATCCCCCTCCCCGGCACGGACCACCCATCCCCCTCCCCAGCACTGACCCCCCCAACCTCCTCCCCAGCATGGACCCCCCCAACCTCCTCCCCGGCACAGACCCCCCATCCCCCTCCCCGGCACGGACCCCCCATCCGCCTCCCCGGCACGGACCCCCCATCCCCCTCCCCGGCACGGACCCCCCCATCCCCCTCCCCGGCACGGACCCCCCCAACTTCCTCCCCGGCACGGAGCCCCCATCCCCCTCCCCGGCACGGACCCCCCATCCCCCTCCCCGGCACGGACCCCCCTCCCCGGCACGGACCCCTCATCCCCCTCCCCGGCACGGACCCCCCCCAACCTCCTCCCCGGCACGGACCCCCCCCAACCTCCTCCTCGGCACGGACCCCCCATCCCCCTCCCCGGCACGGACCCCCCATCCCCCTCCCCAGCACGGACCCCCCCAACCTCCTCCCCGGCACGGACCCCCCATCCCCCTCCCCGGCACGGACCCCCCCCAACCTCCTCCCCGGCACGGACCCCCCCCAACCTCCTCCTCGGCACGGACCCCCCATCCCCCTCCCCGGCACGGACCCCCCATCCCCCTCCCCAGCACGGACCCCCCCAACCTCCTCCCCGGCACGGACCCCCCATCCCCCTCCCCGGCACGGACCCCCCATCCCCCTCCCCGGCACGGACCCCCCCCCAACCTCCTCCCCGGCACGGACCCCCCCCAACCTCCTCCCCGGCACGGACCCCCCATCCCCCTCCCCGGCACGGACCCCCCATCCCCCTCCCCGGCACGGACCCCCCCAACCTCCTCCCCGGCACGGACCCCCCATCCCCCTCCCCGGCACGGACCCCCCCCAACCTCCTCCCCGGCACGGACCCCCCATTCCCCTCCCCGGCACGGACCCCCCCATCCCCCTCCCCGGCACGTACCCCAACCTCGTCCCCGGCACGGACCCCCCATCCCCCTCCCCGGCACGGACCCCCCCCAACCTCCTCCCCGGCACGGACCCCCCTCCCAGCACTCCCCCGGAGCCCAGCCCACTCTAACCACCCCCCCCCCCCCCCGCCGCACACACACACACACATCCCGAGACACACCTCTCACCACACATTCAGACTGCGGCCACGCCATCGCCTGCCCAGAGCCAACCCCCCAGGCCGTCACTCACCTCCACGCTGGTCGGCGTGAGCCTGGAGCACCGGGTCACGCCGATGAAAAGGAGGTTTGATTTACGTCGACGTGAACGGTCATCACGTCGACGGGACTTCGGCCCATCCGGAAGGGAGAATATCGGCAGGCCGAAAATCGGCTGCCTTGCGCAGACCCGTGACATTCTCCGCGGCAGCGGCGCCATTAACGCCCCGCCGACTTTTCTCCCTTCAGAGACTTCGGCAACCGGCGGGGGCGGGATTCACGGCGGCCAACGGCCATTCTCCGACCCTCTGGGGGGTTGGAGAATGACGCCCATGCATTGCGGTCCCACTGAAGGCAGCATTTTCACTCTGACAGGGTTGTTTAGATTGGTTCAATAGCTGAAGGCCTATTTATCAGGATTATTGCAGCAGTCATTTTGAAACCTAGGGTCATGACCCGTGGGTGGGTCGTGGGCAGGTGTCGGGAGGGTCGCGGAGGCGTACATTGTGGCTTTCCTGATCGCGGAGGTATTGCCCAATGGCTGCAGCCAGCTTTTAAAATGCCGGCGGCCTCTCACATGCATGCCCCCTCAGCAGTGTACAGGCCTGGAGGCCAGCGGGGAAGACCATCTCTTATTGGAAAGGATTCTTCGAGACAGGATTTATTTCCATTTGGAAGCAAGTGGACCTAATAGCGAGAGGCAGCATGATTTTGTGAAGGGGAGGTCGTGTCTCACTAACATAATTGAGTTTTTTGAGGTAGCGATGAAGATATTGATGAAGGTAGATCAGTGGATGTTGTCTACATGGACTTTGTAAGGCCTTTGACAAGATCCCTCATGTCAGACTGGTACAGAAGGTGAAGTCACATGGGATCAGTGGTGAGCTGGCAAGATGGATACAGAACTAGAAAACAAATGGAAGCACTGGAAGGGTGCATTTCTGAATGGAGGGCTGTGCGAGTGGTGTTTCACAGGGATCACTGCTGGGACGTTTGCTGTTTGTAGTATACATAAATGATTTGGAGGAAAATGTAACTGGTTTGATTCGTAAGTTTGCGGATGACACATTGGTTGGTGGAATTGCAGATAGCAATGAGGACTGTCAGAGGATACAGCAGGATATAGATCTGTTAGAGACTTGGGCGGAGAGAGGACAAATGGAGTTAAATCCGGACAAATTTGAGGTAATGGGTTTTGGAAGATCTAATATAGGTGGGAAATATACTTAAGAGTATTGACTGGCAGAGGGATCTGGGTGTACAGGTCCACAGGCCACTGAAAATGGCGACGCAGATGGAGAAGGTAGTCAAGAAGGCATACAGCATGCTTGCCTTTATCGGACTGGGCATTAAGTACAAAAATTGGCAAGTCATGCTGCAGCTGTATCGAACCTTAGTTAATAATAATAATAACCTTTTTATTGTCGCAAGTATGAAGTTACTGTGAAAAGTCCCTAGTCGCCACATTCCGGCGCCTGTTCGGGTAAACTGGTACGGCAATTGAACCTGCACTACTGGCCTTGTTCTGCATCATAAACCAGCTGCCTAGCCCACTGGGCTAAACCAGCCCGATAGGCCACTTGGAATATAGTGTTCAATTCTGGTCGCCAAAATATCAGAAGGATGTGGAGGCTTTGGAGAGGGCACAGAAGAGGTTTCACATTGTTGCCAGATATAGCATTAGCTATGAGGAGAGGTTGGATAAACTTGGTTTGTTCTCACTGGAACGACGGAGGCTGAGGGGCCACCTGATAGAGGTCTACAAAATTATGAGGGGCATGGACAGAATGGATAGTCAGAAGCTTTTTCCCAGGGTGGAAGAGTCAATTACTAGGGGACATAGGTTTAAGCCTTGAGGGGCAAAGTTTAGAGGAGATGTGTAAAGGAAGATTTTTTACACAGAGAGTAGTGGGTGTCTGGAACTCACTGCTGGAGGAGGTGGTGGAAGCAGGTACTGTAGTCACGTTTAAGGGGTGTCTTGACAAATTCATCAATTGTTTGTGAATAGAGGGATATGGGCCCCGGAAGTGTAAAAGGCCTTAAGTTACACTGCAATATGGTCAGGGCAGGCTTGGAGGGACGAACGGCCTGTTCCTGTGCTGTACTTTTCTTTGTTCCTCCTGACGTCAGCGCGCTGACCCAGGAGCAGATTCTTTTGTTTTAATCGATGCAGTCTTCCTGCTTGGAGCAGCGGCAGAGAGCAGGTCACACGTTCCGAACACTGACTTCACTTGCCCTGGGCTGAAGAGAGACTCCGGCATTTTGTAAGCAGCAAGCGAGCAATGAGACTGAACAATTTAAAAATGGATTGTTTCATAATAAGGAAGAGAGAGCCAGAGACACAACCAGGCCAGGATCTCACAACAAAATCTGCTGGAGAGAGCAGCTAAGCAGAATCCACAACAGGACAAAGCAGTGCTGGGGTGAGCTCCAGGGCCTCTGGTGAACAGCCTATTAACAACAAGCTAAAATCAGGAACAAAGCAGCATAAAAATTATTTTTTAAGTTATGGCTTTGTGATTTGTGCCAATGCAAATCAGGGTGTGAAGCCCATGTGTGTGATATGCAGGGAAGTACTGGCAAATTAAAGTTTAAAACTTTCAAAACTTGAAAGGCATTTGAAGACTAAGTATGGCGAGTTTGAGGACAAACCTCTTGATTTTTTTCAACGGATGCAGTGAGAACTTAAATCGTCAGCTGAAGTCCTTCGCAGAAATGTAACATTGAATGACAAAGCAAATGAGATCGTGAGGACCAAGCAGGCTCACCTGTCGCATCAGAGGTAAGCTAAAATGGTAGGTCACGAAGGTCGGCCGTGGTGGGTTGTGAAGGTCGGTCAGGGGTGGATCTCGAAGGTCGGCCGGCGTGGGTCGCGAAGGGTGGCCGGTTGGTAAAAATGGGTCCCAGGCAAAAAAGTTTGAAAAAACTATTACAAGATTCCCTTGAAGAGATGGATATTCAGCAGATTGCAAAAGTAATCCGCTAAACCACTAAAAAGTAGTTTTTCTGACCAGGAGTCAAGTTTCTTTACAGTTGGAGCAAGGTGAATGGCACTGCAGATTGTGCAACCATCCTGTTGCCAGAGTATACAGGCAGCGATCCAGATACTTTACTTTTCAAGGTCCAGTGTCACAGGAGGTTCTGTCTCTTTCGGAACACTGTGACATCATTATGCATTGGGCTGGAGATTGCCTCCAACTATGTCGGAGGACACCCAATACCAATGGTTCTGAAGATTACAGTAACCCATGCTTTTTATGCATCTGGATCATT
Source organism: Scyliorhinus torazame (assembly GCF_047496885.1). Taxonomy (NCBI): domain Eukaryota; kingdom Metazoa; phylum Chordata; class Chondrichthyes; order Carcharhiniformes; family Scyliorhinidae; genus Scyliorhinus; species Scyliorhinus torazame. The sequence continues at coordinate 375,876,854 of NC_092708.1, forward strand.
CCAGGAGTCTGGGGCATCTATGTGGAGTGCCCCAATCAACTGTCCATAGTTACATCAAGCTCATAGCTGATGCTCTTTTCAGTCGGCTCCACACGTTCATTAATTGCTGGACATACCAAGCCAGGCTGGCTGAGTGAGCAGCCAGAGGCTCAGCAGTCTTTCCTGGGTTCTTTAGCATCCAGGGTGCCATCGACCAGGGATTTTCAATTGTGGGTCGCGGGGGGTGTCAGGAGGGTCATGGCATTTCCGTGGTGGTCCCAATCGCGGGAGAAGGGCCCAACGACCGCACCGGCATTTGTATTGTGAATGGCGGTCACTGCCGCATTTTAAATAAGAAAGAAGAGAGGTGGTGTGCAGTCTTCCGACCATAAATGACAGCAGTGAGCAGGTCATGCATTGTGCACGTGTACTTGACATCAAGTACCCTGTATGTATGTGCTTTTAGCACCAAATCACAGAGGAGAGCTTCTTCCAGTTTCTAGCTGCTGGCAAGCAAGGCAAGAGGATTGTGAAGATCAATCATTTTCTTACAAGTAAGAAATGGCCAGAGACACAAATAGGCAATGTAACTACGGCCCAGGGTCTCTTTGGGAACTCCACTCCATCCAAGAACCGCCTCATGCCTTCCTCGCCAGGCGGGGGCTCCGAATCCTACAACCTTCTGTAGAAAGCCACAAACACCTCATTCACCCCTTCTGGGTCCGAAACCAATTTGCTTCTCTCATCCTACACTCTTCCGATTTCCCTCATCACTGGCTGCTTCCTCAGTTGGTGCACCAACATTCTGCTCACTTTTTCCCCATACTCGTACACTGCCCCTCTGGCCTTCCGCAATTGCCCTACTGCCTTCCCTGTGGACACCAATCCAAACTCCATCTGGAGTCTCTGCCTCTCCTTTAGTAGCCCACCCTCTGGCACAGCCGGATGCCTCCGACCCATCCTCAAAATCCCATTCATGAGCCTCGCTCTCCTCCCTTTGCCCTCTCCCTGTGCACCCGAATCGAGATAAATTCACCCCGACTACCGCCTTAAGTGCCTCCCATAATCTGGAGGCCGTGACCTCCCCCGTGTCATTCCGCTCCATATAATCTAAAATGGCTGCCCTCACCCTCCGCCAACAAACTCACATCTAACCTCCACTGCAGCCGCTGGGCCTCCCCCGAACCACCCGCAAATCCACCAAGTGGGGCGCATGGTCAGAGACCACGATCGTCGAATACTCCGAGTCGGCTACCCCCGCCAACAGCGCCTTGTCCATCACTAAAAAATCAATCCGGGAGTACATCCAGTGCACATGCGAGAAGTGTGAGAACTCCTTCGCCTTCAGTTCCGCCAAACCTCCACGGGCCGTTCCCCCGTCTTCCCCCCCCCCCCCCCCAAACAGTCCATGAACCCCCTCAACTCCTTCACTGCCGATACCTTCCACGACCTGGGACACGACCGCTCCATCCTTGGATCCAAAACACTGTTAAAGTCCCCCCCCCCCCCCGTCCCCCCCCCCCCCCCCCCCCCCCCCATTATCAGCCGGTGCGGATCAACCGGTGCGGATCGATATCCGGGATCTTCCCTAACACCCGCCTCATAAAGTCCATGTCTTCCCAATTTGGGGCACAGAAGTTCACCAGGACCACAGGCGCCCCTCCAGCTTCCTACTAACCATCATGTATCTGCCCCAGGGTCGGCTACAGTACTGCCAACCTCAAAAGCCACTTGCTTGTTGACCAGCACTGCCACCCCCTCGTCTTCATGTCCAACCCCGAATGGAACACCTGCCCCACCCATTCCTTCCTCAACCTCATCTGATCCAGCTTCAGGTGCATCTCCTGAAGGAACACAACATCCACCTTCAAACCCTTCAAGTGTGCACAAACACACGACCATTTAACCGGCCCATTCAACCCCTGCACGTTCCATGTAACCAGCCAGGTCGGAGGGCTCCCCACCCACTTTTCCTGCCGATCAGCCATACCCTTTCTTTAGCCAGCTCTCCCCTGTCCACATCTTGAACTTTTCAAGGCCCGCCCTGGGATCTTCACCTTCTTGTAGAGGGAAGCCTTGATCTGGTTGTACCCACCCTCTGCTTGACCAACTCCGCTCCCAGGTCCTCATAGATACGCAGCTCGCTCTCCTCCCAAGTGCCTCGCCCATCTCAAGATCTTCCCCTCGTCAATAATCAATGCAGCCTCACCACCATCACCCTTGGTGGCTCCCTCACCTGTGGCCTCCTCCTCTGTGTGCTCGATCCACCTCGAGAGGATGGTCAAAGACCCCCTCCCCCATCTGCTTCTCCAGCATGCTTGCCACCTACTTGGCAGCCTCCGCACCTTCAATCCTTAACCAACTGCGCCACACCAACCACACACATGTCAGCATCCCTTCCACTCCCCCACCACTCCCTCCCCATAACCAAACAAAAAAACAACCCATTCCCCCCTCTCCCACTCCCTCCTCCTGGCAACCTCCCATTTCACTCCTGTTAACTAGCCCAACCAGCTAGCATGGTGCTCCCCCACACTAGGGCCTCTATCTACCCTTCCTCTCCCCAATCCGCACCTCAACCCTCATCTCTCTAAACAACAAATATACATGGAAGAACAAAAGGCACACTCGCCCTCACTGCTCCCCCCATCGTGACCTTCAATCCACCCACCCTGCGTACCTACGTTTTATACAAAACAGCACTCAAAGTTTAGTGCCCTCCTCCTCAGCGCCCTGTGCGCGCGACCCACCTTGGGATGACGGTCAAAGACCCCCTACTCATCAGCTTCTCCAGCATGCTCGCCACCTACTTGGCAGTCTCCGCACCGTCAATGCCTGCAGGCATCCCCATGATCCGAAGGTTTTGTCTCCTGGAGCAGTTCCCAAGATCCTCCAGCTTCTCTCTCAGCTTTCTCTGACTGCTCGTCACCAGCTGCAACTCCGCCTCCAGCGAGGTCAACGTGCTCCCCCACCAACACCTCCACCTTTTAGATCGCCAGGCTCTGCGTCTCGGCCTCTGCACCATACGCACAAAAGCTGTACTCAGTGACTCTACCACCTTAGCCAGGTCTTCTAAGGCGTCCTTCCTTTGCTGCTGGAACTTGCTGTTGAGGAAATCATAGGACTACTGATGTTGATGTTCTGCTGCCAGGACTGTTCTGGGGATGCCCTGCAGTACTCTCCATAGACACTGGATGGGCAACGCCGGCCCCCTACTCTCCACCATCTTCTCCTGTGTCACTCCATAGATACTCTCTTGCTCAAGTTGCTGTCTTTTTCACGTTGCACTTCTCGTCCGATGAGCCATAAACCAGACCCACCAGAAGAACAAAGAACAAAGAAATGTACAGCACAGGAACAGGCCCTTCGGCCCTCCAAGCCTGTGCCGACCATGCTGCCCGACTAAACTACAATCTTCTACACTTCCTGGGTCCGTATCCCACTATTCCTATCCTATTCATGTATTTGTCAAGATGCCCCTTAAATGTCACTATCGTCCCTGCTTCCACCACCTCCTCCGGCAGCGAGTTCCAGGCACCCACTACCGTCTGTGTAAAAAAACTTGCCTCGTACATCTACTCTAAGTTCAGTGCCCTCCTCCTCAGAGGAGTTTTACATCAGTGCTCATGCACCTTCTGCCATCCAACATCACACAATTCGGGTGGGAAAGGACCGTAACCCACCTCGGGCGGAAGCCACCAAATGTATGACCACTCATTCCATGGCAGCCAGCGGAAGTCCACCCAGAGTCAGTTATTAACTTACAGCTGACTCCAAATGAAAAGACTATGCTGCTCTACCTCACCTCTGGCAGCATATGTGGTAGCATATTAAGAACACACCAAAGGCACAGGAGGGTGTCAGCATTCTGGTATAGCATCTCCCAGGAGTATCCAGTGCTGAGTAAAACGGGCATTTTGTTGCTATTGCCCTTCACAATGACCTATATGTGCGGGTTTGAATTTTCCATTCACATAAAGGTGAAGATGGCACAAATGAACTGACTGAAGCCTGCACCTGTTGTGCACATTTCCCTCTCCTCCTGTGAACCTGATTAGAAAGTGATTTTAAGGACCAAGCAGGCTTCCCTTTCACATTAAAGGTAAGCAAATGTGGCGTGGGTCCCAGGAAAAAAAGGATTGAAAAACATTGCCATAGACTGAACTGATGTGGTCATCCAAGGTTCCAGCAGGTCAGCTGGATACCGTTGAGAATAAGAAGAGTTACTATTTCATGAATGGGCAGATAATATGCAACCATAGGACCCAGACTTGTCAAGTCTGAGAAAAGTACGCAGGCCACTCTCATGATTAATACATTCTCCAACATTCCCAGGTGCCAAGGTTGTTTATGTCACCAGCTTGGCTGGATGGTTGGTTGCTGGGTGACAAAGGCTAACTGTGAAATGGTGACTTATGATGCTATTCTGTCAACCTGGGGCAGAGGTGGAAGAGAGATACAATCTGTGTCATGCTTCCAACAAGGGCAATGGTTGAGAGGTCAATAGGACGACTGATGTTGAGGTTCTGCTGCCATGACTGTTCTGGGGATGCCCTGCAGTACTCTCCAGCCATCTGTCCCTTGTCATCATGGTCTGCTGTGCTTTGTAAAACCTGGCACTGACAATGGGGAACCTACTCGAGGATGAGTATACCGAGGCAGCTCCACATATCTCAGAGGAAGAGTGAACAGGTGTTCTGATGAGGATCCCAGAAAGGCACAGGCTGAGGATGAAGAGGTAGATGTGATGAATCTTCAGGGAGGCGGTGACATCAGGGAAGCCTTGATTCAATGCTCCTTCAGCAACGCTACCAAGGCTTCCCTCCATCTCAGAGCAATAGCCCGCCTTCTTCACACACATTTCTGAGAATATATTGCCTTGACCCTGATGTCAGTTCTTGTGCACTCAGCGGCATTATGGCTTATTTTCTCCCATAAGTACAAAAGGCCATTCATTACTCCATCCTCCACCTGCAACATTTCACCATGCTCGCCTACCCACCCACCCAACCCTGCGAACCATGTTGAATTTCCTGTCATTTTTGCACACTTGACCATTTGATGGACCCAATGTATCTGATCTTACCTTCCAGCTTTAACATGCACAGGTACATATACCTTCTGTTACTCTGATTCCTACACCCCTGAATACGACTAAGGACGGCTATCCTTTCAGACTTCTCCACACTGGACCCTGTTAATTTATTGTTCATCCTTGCCAAACGCAGAAGATCATTGAAATTATTTTGGCACTATATGTATCTACGGAGCACCACATCATGTCCGCAGACCTCCGCTGCCACCTCTTCCCAGGTTGCTTTGTTTTGTTGGGTAGCATCTTGCCATCCCAGGAAATCAGAATCTCCGCTAGAGTGCATAGGCACTCGGATGAAAAGCAGGAGGCAAAGTGCCCATTGGCATTTCCCTCACACGTGGTGTGCCCAGCAGTGCTGAGGCTGTAACTGCTGCCAAATGTTAGATTCTCTTCTGGACAGCTCTCTGAGACTCCTCATCAGCACCTGTTAGGCTTCAGGAAGCTGTCTCTGCTCTATTTAAAGCCCCCGCCAGGTCCCCATTGGAACTGGTGCCTGACGAGCTCCCACCCCCACTGGCAGCGCTGAGCCGATGTCCAGCTGAGTTTTATGCTGGCCAGCCCTTTGGCCAGCTAATGTGAAATCATGAGTCAGTTACAATCACAGCCTGAAGCAGAAATCACCGCCACATCTGGGCCTGCTGATCGCATGTGCATGACCTGCCGACACTTCAAACCATGAAGTCTGGAAGACTATTGTGTTTGAAGTTTTGGGTAAACCGCAAACAATAGCAGGCCTAAATTCTGTCTGGGTATGTCCATTCAAGGTAGAGCCCCCTCCAAAGGCCATTCATTAAGAACCTTTCTGGAGGGTTGAAATACCTTTGAGTCAATACATAAATTGCAAAAGTCACCTGATGCTTGGCAGCTATCTTAGCCACCTTGTTATTGTCCATTTCAAATAAAATTCTAGAGATATATATATTGAATGCAGACCATGCCAAAAGGTAAAAATGAGACCTGTCTTCGCTGGGCATGACACACCTGTTTCAGCTTTTGTTTTATGTTCTGTAAACTTCATAAAGCATAAACTGAGAGTGGTGACAATTTTGTCACCTTAGTACACCATTTTGTTTTATCCAGCTGGCACTCAGTCTTTAATAAACATTTGTTCCAGTTGGGGTCATTTTGTTTTTGCATTCACCTCTCATTATTTACATCAATCTGTTGGTAAATATGAGCCCTCCATTCTGACAGGTTCTGAAGAACAGGAAGAGTTGCGAAGGACTATCTCCGATCGTTTCCATGTATTGTTGTCTACCCACATCCCCTTCCCTTTCCCAACCTAACTTCCTTCTCTGTCCATTCCGGGGAAAAAAATCTCTCCCAATTGCACTTTTAAAATTCCAACTGTCTAGTATCTCGCTCCATTATCACAACATCCCAAGCTGTTCAAACATTCCTAACAGGTTAGTGTACCAGAAAATGCATCCCTGCTGGTGAAATGTCATGTAATCTGTAGTGATGTCAGCAGTGAGTGTTTGCATGGGCTTCATTTTCCATCTTGGATTGCATGAGCAACACCTCTAATAAAACCACTTACCGTGTTTGTAAGAATCCAGAGATGGGTATCTCCATATCTTTTCTCTTTGCTGCAAAGATATAACATCAGCCCTAAGTATTGCTCATTAAAACCATTCCTCTACCTCACATTCATTGCCCACCCCACCAGTACAACTTTCAACTCTACTCCCTTACATCTAAGGGATGCAAAATGGATGTGGCAAATAGCTGGTTTAGCCATTTGCCACCACCAGATCTGACTGGACCACAGAACAGGAAACGGAGAGTAGGTATAAATGGATCATTTTCTTGCTGGCAAGTTGTAACGAGTGGTGTACCACATGGATCAGTGCTGGAGCCTCAGCCTTTTACAATTCGTACAAATGATTTGGCTGAAGAGGTCAAAGATATGGGGCAGGTTTGTCCGTCCTGCCACACCAAATTTTACCGAGCCCCACGCCATTGGGAAACCCCGCGGGGGCTGCCTTCAAAACAGAGAATCCCGACGGCGGAGAATTCAGCTAAATTTACTGATTACATAAACATAGGTAGAAAAGTAAATTGTGAAAAGGATATAAGGAGGTTACAAAGGGATATACTTAGGTTAAGTGAGCAAAGGTTTGGAAAATGGAGTATAATGTGAAATTGTCCATTTTGGCAGGAAGAATAAAAAAGCAGCATATTATCAAAATGGTGAGAGATTGCAGAGCTCTGAAATGCACAGGGATCTGGGTGTCCTCATGCATGAATCACAAAAGGTTAGTATGCTGATACAGCAAGTAATTAGGAAAGCCAATAAAATGTTATCATTTATTGCGTGGGGAATTGAGTACAATAGTAGAGAGGTTATGCTTCAGTTATACAGGGCATTGGCGAGACCACATCTTGTGTTCAGTATTGGTCTCCTTATTGAGGAAGGATGAAAATCCATTGGAAGCAGTTCAGAGAAGATTTGCTAGACTTAATACATGGAATGGTTGGGTTGTTTTATCAGGAAAGGTTGCACAGGCGAGGCTTAAATCCACTTACAATCATATCAGTCACGGTCTTATTGAATGGCGGAGCAGGCTTGAGGGGCTAATGCCTGCTCCTAATTCATATGTTTAAAAGAGAAGCTAAGATGCTTGTGTTATGACCAAAACAGATGTTATTTGCTGAGCAAGCCAAATCCCAGAAACAAAACCTTGTCTTACTCATCATAGGCTTAATTGGAATATTATTCAAATTTTCAGTATTCTCGGAATTATAAATTGTAACATGAGCGTACAAAATTAATGAGAATATCACTGAACCTGCACCAATGTTAGACTCAATCAGAATATTGTTACCATTTTACATCAGATCACATTATTGTAAAAAGATGTTTAAAGCCATGAAGAGAGTATAGAAATGATTTACTAAGATTGTATCAGGGATGGGATACATTAATTATGAGAAGACACTGGAGAAGAGGGCAGGGAATGTGACTAGCTAACTCTTTTAGAATTTTGGCAGAGGCATGCTTCCTTCAGGGCTGTAAAATACTAGGGTGGAGTTCTGTAGACTAATGAGAACTTGATTAAATTGACTATAGAGATGACAAAGATATGAATGTGTTTTTTGCTGCTGTGGGAGTGAATTAACCACACGTGTGATGATGAAGATGTGTAATAAGTGGTCTTGGTCATGAGTTAAGGTTTAACTCAGTGAAACAGGCTACTGAGTTTATTCACTGTTGATTGTTAACCTGAGAGAACAGCAGGGATGCAGAATAGAATCAATGGGCATAGGTAGATTTTGTTGAGAGCGCAATAGGATGGCTTCAGCTCTGTCAGCATTTTTTTGGTAGTGTAGAATACAGTGCAGAAGGAGGTCACCCAGCCCATCGAGCCTGCACCGATCCGGCGAAAGAGCACCCCTGCCTTATCCCCATGTTAGTGCCTAACCTTTAGACACTAAAGGGCAATTTAGGATGGACAATCCACCTAACCCACACATCTTTGGACTGTGGGAGGAAACTGGAGCACCCGGAGGAAACCAAGGGGAACATGCAAACTCCATGTCGACAGTCGCCCGAGGTTGGAATCAAACCAGGCTCCTGGCGCTGTGTGACAGCAGTGCTAACCACTGTGCCACCATGCCGTCCTAAGTAGTTTTGGCTCATGCTATTAAAAATAATCCTGGACATTAAATTAATAAGCATGGCATCTCAAGAGTTTGTTCTCAGGCTACATTTCCTCAAGGATTCAACAAAGTTTTGAAGTTAAAAATGTTATAACAACACAAATTTGATATTGAAGTATATTCTTAAATTCATTTACTGTTGGGTATTTTTCTGAACAAAATTTTAAAAAATTTTAGAAAATATTTTATTTAGGCATTTATAATTTTAACATTTTAAACAACAGACAAATACAACACACACACAAAAAAACAACCCAATAACATACCCTACTCCCCAGCCCTAAACTCTAACCAACCATACATTAGATTCCCTGCCATTATTCATCACTTTCATGCCTCCCCCCACCACCCCCGCCCCCCCATCCCCACAGCTGACGGTCAATCCTCCTTGATGAAGTCGATGAACAACTCCCACCTCCGAGCGAACCCCTGTAATGAACCCCTTAAGGTGAACTTAACTGTCCCTAGCGGAAGAAACCCTGCCATGTTACTGCCCCAAACACCCGACTTTGGAGGCTCCGAGTCCTTCCATCCCAACAAAATCTGTCTCCGGGCCACCAGGGAGGCAAAGGCCAAAACGTCCGTCCGCCCCCGTCCCCCCCGTCCCCCCAGGGGCTCCCGGATCTTCTGACACTCCAAATGTTGGGACTCGGAGTCACCCTCCCTTCCAGGACCTCTGACATGACATCTGAAAATCCCTGCCAAAATCCCCTCGGCCTCGGACATGCCCAAAACATGTGTGCATGATAGGCAGAACCTCCCTCACAGCGCTCACATCTGTCCTCCACCTCCTCAAAACATCTACTCATCTGGGCCACAGTCATATGAGCCCTGTAGACCACCTTGAATTGGATCAGGCTGAGCCTAGCATACGACGAGGATGCATTGACTCTCCTCAGGGCCTTCTCCCATAACTCGACTTCCAACTCTCCTCCCAGCTCTTCCTCCCACTTCCTCTTCACCTCCCCAATCCACAAATCCCTGCCCAAACCCAAACCTTCCAAGAACATCCCATAAATACTTCCACTCCACCCGATCAAAGGCCTTTTCTGCATCCATGGCCACCAACAAAAAAGATTGTTTCAGGTGAATTGGGCTGGACCATTCTTAAAAATCTATCTTGCGTATAATTTGTTTCCCTTAACAACTGTCATTCACTGATAAACATTCATATGAGAGCAGACTCTTTACATCTTGCAATGTGTTTTTAGATAGAGCACTGTTAATGGATGTGAAAGGGAAGCTTAAGAAACCATTTTTTATAATGATTGCATGAGAGAAACAGGTATTTTTCTACTTAGGACAATCAGGGAATTGCTTATAAATGTTGGACTGAGACTGAGAATCCATCTACTCTATGGTAAGGCACCTTAGCAATTTCCCTCTTCCCTCAGCTTGTATGCATCCAAGTGGTTCTTGCTTGCAGTGAAAATGGACTGGGGTAAAACACAAGTTATAAATTAACAGAAATACTATGCCATCGCACTTATCAGCAGAATCAAACCAGAAGAGATTTTATGCAGACCAAGTACTGAGCGTGAACTCTTTTTGGATATCTATATGATAAAAAACAAAATGGGATAATATTTATATCAGGGCTAAACAAAAGCTAACAATAGTCAGGTTCTTGGGATGATGCTGATCAGCATTAATTTATATATCATTACCGGATTTGAGGCCAGGTGCTCCGATTTTCCGGTATGACCCCGCAACCCCACCCCCCCCTCACACACACTTACCTCCAGGGTGTCGAGGTGGGTCCTTTAAGGGATATGGAGGTCAGGCAAGGGTGGTGCTCGGGCTGGGCTTGAGGGGCTCAGGTCGGGGATCTTCCCGGGATGGGGGGTTGTACACTTCTGTAGCTTTGAAAATCATCAAACTATATTTCAGCATGTCAAGTTATAGATAAAGGTCTTCCTTCTGATGTGTTGGAACCCTTTGACACCTCTGCCAGTATGTCAATATCAATGATCTGTCAGATGAAGGTGAAAGTCTTTGCTTTGATGTGTTGGAAACTTGTGAAGTGTTTTCTTCACAGTCAATTTCATTACCCTTTAACCTTTTCAAGCCTCTGGGCATGGTGATAATCCTAAAAGCTTTGAACTGCATTGTTCATATTCAATTTCACGGTCCATTAGTTTTTACAAATCTATTGATTGACAGGTCCAGGCTTTTTCTGAGGAGGGTTAGCTTTGTTTGTTTTTAAAGCTCTTCACGGTCCATTAACTCTGAAATGCTTCCTCTTTTAAGCAGGTGTTTCTAACCACAGCTATTTTTAAAGAAGCTTTTTTTTGTTCTGAAGAGCTTCCTAGAAAGGCCAGGTACGGGGGCAGCACTCAGACAGAGCCCATGGTCTTTATATGAAGCTCTTCAAGCTTCACCTTACCAATGTAGAAAATAGGAAAACATCTGTGAAGGAAAAATATGATGAGGATTAGTCAGCTTGGTTTTCAAAAGATAAAGTCTAGCTTGATCAATCACCAAGAGTTCATTAAACAGGTAACAGAGGGAGTAAACAAGGGTGGGAAATGTGATGTATCTAAATTTCCAAATGTTTTTTTGTCAGTTATCGCATAATAGATGAATGAATAAGGTCTGAGCATGTTTAGTCAGTGTGCAAACAGCAGAATGGATGACTAACTGGCTGCCAGACAAAAAGCAGAGAGTATGGGCAGAGGAAAATGTGAAGTTGTTCATTTTGGAAGGGAGATCAGAAGAACAGAGTAGTATTTAAATGGAGAAAAAGTGCAGAAAACTGAACTTAGAGGTTCTTCTACACGAAACACAGAATGCTAGCACACAGGTACAACAAGTGATCATGAGGGCTAATGGAATATTGGCCCTTATTTCAAGGGGGTTGGAGTATATAAGTAGGGCAGTTTAGGACCAGAGAGCATACTCTCAGAAATAAGGGGTGCCAAATTAAGACTGAGATGTGGAGGAATTTCTTCTTTCAGACAATTGAGAGTCTTTAGAACTCCTTGCCACAGAGAGCTGTGGAGTGGAGTGGAGTCCTTGCGTATATTTAAGGCTGAGATAGATAGATTCTTGATCAGTGAGGAAATCAAGATTTATGGGGAAAGGGCAGGAAAGTGGACTTGAGGAATGTCAGATCAGCCATGATCCTATTGAATAGCAGGGCAGGCTAGAGGGAGCAAATGGCCACCTCCTGTTCCTATTTATTATTGTCTTATGGGTTGCAATTCAGCGTGGCAGAAGGTGAGAAGTGGGATCTCAGAAAGATCAGTGCTAGGACCACTTTGGTTAATTTATATTGACAATTTAGACATTGGAATCAAAGCCACACTTTTTAAAGTTTTGAACAACACCAAATTGGGAGGTGGGAAATGGTCAATAGCACTGCAAGTTACAAGAAGACATTAATAAACTTGCAGAATGGACATTGAATAGATAAGCATAAGGTATTATAGTTTAGTGATAAAATAAAGGAGGTCGACATTACTTGGTAAATAAGGATCTAAATAAGAAAAGGGAGCAAAAGGATCTGGGAATACAAATGCACAAATCACTAAAAGTAAAAGTATCAAAGTAGGTTGACAAAGCCATCAAAAGGGAAAACTGAGCACTCGGGTTTAAACATACCTAGATTATATAATTGAACAGAGGACACGATTTTTCTGATGCCATCAAAAATGTCAGTGGGGAACACATCCTGCCAATGTCTGTGGAGTGTTAATTCTCTGAAGGATTGACTTGGCCCCATATTCGGAAGCAATTCCCATCTGAGAGAACAGTCAGCCAAGTTGATTGAACGGCAGCTCTATAGTCCCAGCAGCATCACCAAGGAGAGAGGCCACCGCTGGCACTACACCTAGTCCCATATGTCAAGTGCTGGGATGCTGGCTCCTGGGGAGGGTGGAAATGAGGGGGTGTGAGTCAGGTTGGAATGGCAAGAAAAGGAGAGAACACCTTGTGGGGGGAGGATTGGAGCCCGATTGGGAAGGAAAGCTTGTGAGGGTGGTGTGTTCCTCCTCCCACTTGCTCGCGCGCGGTTAGAGCAGGTTACCTTCCTTTTGCCCATGCACCCCCCCCCCCTCCCCCCAGGCTCTTACAATTCTCATGGCAAGGACTTGTACAATTATGCCCATAGTGAAGTTATGTTAAATTTGTATTGAGTCTTCATTGGGCCATACTTGAAGTACAGTATATATTTCTGCTCACTATATTATAAAAAGCATATGGAAATACTGGAGAGGATACAGAAAATTTGAACAATTAATGAACAGGGATAAGAAAGAAGTAAAACTCCTGTTCTCTTCCTTTACTACCCTTCCAGTTTTTGAAAAGTAAGATGTGGGTGTTTCTTAACCATGAGTGTACAGCCAATTTGAATAACCAGCTGCAAACATCTCGGGCTGGATTCTCCATTGGCGGGATCCTCCGTTTCACTGGCAGCGCACTCACGCCCACGGATTTCCCGACGGTGTAGAGGTGCCCATAATGGCCAGCTGCCGGGATGGACGATTCCTCTGCTGGCGGGGGCGCACTGCAACAGAAAATGGGTGGGACAGAGAATCTTGCCCCTTGTGTTTAAATAAAGAAGGATTTTTTTCCCACATGTTCACCCTGGAAATCCAATGCTACGTCACTCACTCTCTCACACACACTCAGAAAATGCATATAAAGAAGGTAGTGCGCTTTTACAATTAACAAAGGACCAGATCGCAAGTCACATGATTGGCTTATCTAGGTGCAGACCTGGAGAAGAGGAGCTGCTTTTCCATTCTTGGAAGTGTAGCCAGGTGAATTCAGTTACCAAAATTGTATAGCATTGTCGTTGACTAGCGCATGCGCAGTGGCCATCCTCCCCAGGCCGCCACGCACAAACATGGCGGATGGATCCAGGCTCGCCGGCGGAAGAAAGGAGGCCCGCCGACAGAGAGGCCGGCCCGCCGATCGGTTGATCCCGATCGCGTACCAGGCCATTCTGGAGGCCACCCCCGGGAATGGAGCCCCCCCCCCCCCCCCCACAGGCCGCCCCCCCAAGCCTTCGCGACGAGCCCCCAAGTGTGGACGGCGCCGGCGGGAGTAGGCTGTTTACGCGCGGCCATCCGGGCCGGAGAATCACCGCTCGCCATTTGCGGCGAGTCTCCGAGCGGCCCGGCGCGATTCGCGAGGCGCTGGTTTCGGGGGGTGGGAGAATCGTGTGCGGTGTCAGGGCGGCATGGCGCGATTCTCCTACCCAGCGGGGGGGGGGGAGTCCGCCCTATTTATCTGTGGTTAATTTTAGGCGTGTAACTATCTGATGAAAACTTCTATTGTCCACTCAGAATGATTTGAAGTTCACAGTAGTTGCAAACAATACAGTTGGATGGTGGTTATGCACACCTATATATGATGAACTGGTTTCTCGACAACTCTCTTTGTTATTTTTCAAGTTCAGAGACAGTAAGTCTAGGAGTTCATAGAAGTTGGGCGGTTTCTCCGTTGGCTGATGTCGGAATCAGGAAACGTGATTGGGCAGAGAATTGGTTTTGATGCCGAAATTGTGGCGTGCACCGGTTTCACGGCAAATCGCGATTCTCGGGTGCCTCGACAGCGGTGTCAATATTTTCCACTCCGCACATACAGTAAATGCTGTTGGCAAATCATTAGCAGGCCTGACCCGGTATTCTTCGGGGCCTCTGTGATTCTCTGCCTCCACTGGGGGGGAATTCCCAACGGCGAGGTTCACTTGTGCTTTTAAAAATCAGGAAACAGGCACCATGGCTGATGAGGGAGTGAGCAGAAGTAGGACATGGAGATGCGTGACCATGGGTTGCTGGACTGGACAATAGCCGGGCAGTCTGGGGTTGGGGGGGTGGGGTTTGACCGGGGGACGGGCGTGTGGCCGGGGTGACCCCCCCATGGGACTGGGGCAGTGTCCAGGCACAGACCACCTTTGCCTTGCCATGTAAGGAAGCCATCTTGCTACGCACTCCACTGACCACCCACCTTGGCCTCTGGTTCTGCAGAGTGACATACCCCACGCTACTCCATACCATACCCCCCAACTGGCCTCCATCTGCCAGCGGGGCATCATGCGGCCCGCCCAGGGACAATGCCCACAGTAGACTCTACAGGAGGGCGCCAGACAGGGGCTGTGAAGTGTACCGCTGGCATAAACAAATGACAAAAAGGAATCGGGTCGGAGAATCGCCGGGGGCTGGCGTGAATCCCGTCCCCGCCGGTTGCTGAAGTCTCCGGCACCAGAGATTCGGCAGGGGCGGGAATCGCGCCGCGTCGGTTGGCGGGCCCCCCGTGCGATTCTCCAGCCGGATGGGCTGAAGTCCCGCCGCTAAAATGCCTGTCCCGCCGGCGTAAATTAAACCACCTACCTTACCGGCGGGACAAGGCGGCGCGGTCGGGGTCCTGGGGGGGCGCGGGGCGATCTAGCCCCGGGGGGTGCCCCCACGGTGCCCTGCCCGCGATCAGGGCCCACCGATCCATGGGCGGGCCTGTGCCGTGGGGGCACTCTTTCCCTTCCGCCTCCGCCACGGTCTCCACCATGGCAGAGGCAGAAGAGACTCCCTCCACTGCGCATGCGTGGGAAGCTGTCAGCGGCCGCTGACGCTCCCGCGCGTGCGCCGCCCGGAGATGTCATTTCCGTGCCAGCTGGCGGGGCACCAAAGACCTTTTCTGCCAGCTGGCCGGGCGGAAATTCGTCCGCTGCCGACCTAGCCCCTCAAGGTTGGGGCTCGGCCCCCAAAGATGCGGATCATTCCGCACCTTTGGGGCGGCGCGATGCCCGTCTGATTTGCGCCATTTTGGGCGCCAGTCGGCGGACATCGTGCCGTTTTCGGAGAATTTCACCCCTGGAATCACTCACAGTCACTATTAACACATACAGTCCCTCTCACCCCAGCCCTCCCAGCCCCTTCCCTCTAATGTTCAATATAATCCAATTTTCAAATGTGCATAATGAATAACGCCCATGAATTGTCGAACCCCTCCATCCTTCCCCTCAGTTCAAACTTGACCTTTTCAAGCGTCACGAATTCCAGCAGGTCCCCCCGTCACGCCAGGGCACACTCTCCACCCTAACAGAATCCACCTTCGGGTGATCAACGAGGTGAAGGTTACAACATCTGCCTCTGCGCCCATTTCCAACCGGTCTGACATCCCGAATATGGCCTCCTGAGGGCCCGGGTCCAGTTTCACGTGCACCACTTCAGAGTTCATCCTTCCAGTAATCCTCCAACTTTGGACAGGACCAAAACATATGAACGTGGTTTGCGGGCACCCCTGGCAATGTTCACACACATCTTCTACCCCTTCAAAGAGCCAGCTCATCTCGCCCTTGTAAGGTGTGCTCTATACATCACCTTTTTCTGTATCAGCCCCAACCTCGCACACGAGAGGACATGGAGCCCGTGCCCGTGCAGGCACGATAGGCAGCACAACGTGTGCGACAGGGTCAACACACATGGGACGCTCTGATCGCCTTCAGGTTCACCGTCTGGGGGGCTTCTGGCCAGCGGCACGGGAACCGAATCCAACCCCCCCCCACCCCGCCAGCAAACATCTCCGGACAAATGTGAGGTAATGCATTTTGGAAGGTCTAATGCAGGTAGGGAATATACAGTGAATGGTAGAACCCACAAGAGTATTGAAAGTCAGAGAGATCTAGGTGTACAGGTCCACAGGTCACTGAAAGGGGCAACACAGGTGGAGAAGGTAGTCAAGAAGGCATACGGCATGCTTGCCTTCATTGGCCGGGGCATTGAGTATAAGAATTGGCAAGTCATGTTGCAGCTGTATAGAACCTTAGTTAGGCCGCACTTGGAGTACAGTGTTCAATTCTGGTCGCCACACTACCAGAAGGATGTGGAGGCTTTAGAGAGGGTGCAGAAGAGATTTACCAGAATGTTGCCTGGTATGGAGGGCATTAGCTATGAGGAGCGGTTGAATAAACTCAGTTTGTTCTCACTGGAACGACGGAGGTTGAGGGGCGACCTGATAGAGGTATACAAAATTATGAGGGGCATAGACAGAGTGGATAGTCAGAGGCTTTTCCCCAGGGTAGAGGGGTCAATTACTAGGGGGCATAGGTTTAAGGTGTGTGGGGCAAGATTTAAAGGAGATGTACGAGGCAAGTGTTTTACACAGAGGGTAGTGGGTGCCTGGAACTCGCTGCCGGAGGAGGTGGTGGAAGCAGCGACGATAGTGGCATTTAAGGGGCATCTTGACAAATACATGAATAGGATGGGAAGAGAGGGATACGGACCCAGGAAGTGTAGAAGATTGTAGTTTAGTCGGGCAGCATGGTCGGCACGGGCTTGGAGGGCCGAAGGGCCTGTTCCTCTGCTGTGCTTTTCTTTGTTCTTTGTTGTTTTTTGTGATACCTTCCTGCCGCATAATGGGTTGTGGGCCCTGGATCAGCAGAAACAGCGGAGGATGATAGCCTTCTCTACGATGAGCTCTAGTGCTCCGCATCGTTTGACAACGTCTGGCTCCTGCCCACAGTCGCACCATAAAACACACTGTTAGACAGTCTGATACATGCAGTCCAGGGTGTGTGTAGCTGGCGGCTTCAGTGGCCAGAGGTTGGTGCCAGAGGCACACTGCTGCCTACTCACCCTGGCCGCTCTGAGGAGGTTGTGCAGTTTCTTACAGCACTGCTGATGGATTGGATTGTGTTTATTGTCATGTGTACCAAGGTACAGTAAAAAGTATTTTTCTGCGAGCAGCTCTGAGATCATTAAGTACATGAAAAGAAAAGGAAATAAAAGAAAATACATAATAGGGCAACACAAGGTATACAATGTAACTACATAAACACCGGCATCGGATGAAGCATACAGGCTGTAGTGTCAATGAGGTTGATCCATAAGAGGGTCGTTTAGGAGTCGATAACAGCGGGGAAGAAGCTGTTTTTGAGTCTGTTCGTGCGTGTTCTCAGACTTTTGTATCTCCTGCCCAATGGAAGAAGTTGGAAGAGTGAGTAAGCCAGGTGGGAGGTGTCTTTGATTATGCTGCCCGCTTTCCCCAGGCAGCGGGAGGTGTAGATGGAGTCAATGGATGGGAGGCAGGTTTGTGTGATGGACTGGGCTGCGTTCACGACTCTCTGAAGTTTCTTGCGGTCTTGGGTCGAGCAGTTCCCATACCAGGCTGTGATGCAGCCAGATAGGATGCTTTCTATGGTGCATCTGGAAAAATTGGTAAGAGTTAATGTGGACATGCCGAATTTCCTTAGTTTCCTGAGGAAGTATAGGCGCTGTTGTGCTTTTGTGGTGGTGGCGTCGCCGTGGGTGGACCAGGACAGATATTTGGGGATGTGTACCCCTTGGAATTTGAAACTGCTAACCATCTCCACCTCGGCCCCGTTGATGCTGACAGGGGTGTGTACAGTACTTAGCTTTCTGAAGTCTATGACCAGCTCTTTAGTTTTGCTGGCATTGAGGAATAGATTGCACCACTCCACTAGGTTCTCAATCCCCCTCCTGTATTCTGACTCGTCATTATTCGAGATCCGGCCCACTATAGCCGTTTCATCAGCAAATTTGTAGATGAAGTTGGAACCAAATTTTGCCACGCAGCCGTGTGTGTACAGGGAGTATAGTAGGGGGCTAAGTACACAGCCTTGCTGGGCCCCGGTATTGTGTACTATTGTGGAGGAGGTGTTGTTGTTTATTCTTACTGATTGTGGGCTGTGGGTTAGAAAGTCGAGAATCCAGTTGCAGAGTGAGGAGCCAAGTCCTAGGTTTTAGAGCTTTGATATGAGCTTGGCTGGGATTATGGTGTTGAAGGCGAAGCTGTAGTCAATAAATAGGAGTCTGATGTCAGAATCCTTGGTGTCGAGATGCTCTAGATGCTGTTGGGGGATGGGAATCGATGCAGGAAGTCGGAGGGAAGTATAACGGGGTCAGAAACAAAAAGCAGTAAGGGGGAAAGACAGAGAAGCCATAGTCAAAAATCAAAAAGGCTACAGTACAGGATACAGTGACTGAGGAGAGTGTGAAAAGGGAGGTGGTCAATGCAGGATTGAAGATGTTGTACCAAAATGCGCGCAGTATACGGAACAAGATAAATGAGTTTGTTGCGCACATTGAAATTGGCCAGTACGATGTTGTGGGCATCACAGTGACGTGGCTGCAAGGGGATCAGGGCTGGGATCTAAATATCCAAGGATATATGTCCTATCGAAACAGGACATATGGGCAAAGGGGGTGGGATTGCATGGTTCGTAAGGAATGAAGTTAAATCGATAGCAAGGAGCGATATAGGATCAGAAGGCATAGAATCTCTCTGGGTAGAGTTGAGGAACCGCAAAGGTAAAAATACCCTGAGTGTGGTGGTATGTATTAGGGGTAGTACGGTACCTGTGAAGCTGCGAGGCTATTGGCTGACAGGTCCCGGGTCCTGGTTGGATCTGCCGCCTGCTGGCTCCGCCCTAAAGGCGGAGTATAAGTTCTCCCAGCAGCCGCATTCTGTAACTGAGCTGCTGGGGAACAAGTCTTGCTTAATAAAGCCTCGATTGACTTCATCACTCCTCGACTTGAGTGAGTAATTGTTGCGCTACAGGGAGTTATGTACAGGCTCCCTCGCAGTAGTCAGGATGTGGGGCAGAAATAAATCAGGAGATAGAAAAGGCATGTAAAAAAGGCAATATTACAATAATCATGGGGGACTTCAAGATGCAGGTGGACTGGGAAAATCAGGTTGGTAGTAGATCCGAAGAAAAGGAATTTGTGGAATGTCTAAGAGATGATTTTTTGGAGCAGCTTGGAACAGGCGACTCAGAATTTGGTGATGTGTAATGAGGCAGACTTGATTAGGGAACTTGAGGTGAAGGAATCCTTAGGGAGCAGTGACCACAATATGATAGAATTTACCCTGCAGTTTGCGAGGGAACAACTGCAATCAGATGTAACGGTATTACAATTAAATAAGGGTTTAATGAGGGAGGAGCTGGCCAGAGTTGATTGGAAAAGGAGCCTAGCAGGGTGGACAGTGGAACAGCAATGGCAGGAATGCTTGGGGGTTATTAGGGAGGCACAACAGAAATTCATCCCAAGGTGGAGGAAACATGCTAAGGGGAGGACAAGGCATCCTGGCTGACGAGGGATGTCAAGGACAGCATAAAGGCTAAAGAAAAAGCATACAAAGTGGTGAGTATTAGTGGGAAGCCAGAGGATCGGAAAGCCTTTAAAAGTGAGCAGATGACAACTAAAAAAGCAATAAGGGGGGAGAAGATGAAGTATGAGTGCAAGCTAGCTAGTAATATAAAGGAAGATAGGAAGTGTTAGGAAACAAAACAATGGCAGAAGAACGGAATAGTTACTTTGCATCAGACTTCATGGTGGAAGACACCAGTGGGATGCCAGAGCTCCAGGAGAACCAGGGGGAAGAGGTGAGTGCAGTGACCATTACTTAGGAGAAGGTTCTGGGGAAACTGAAAGATCTGAAGGTGGATAAGTCACCTGGACCGGATGGATTATACCCCGGGGTCCTAAAAGTGATAGCTGAGGAAATTGTGGAGGGTGATCTTTCAGGAATCACTGGAGGCAGGAAGGGTCCCCGAGTACTGGAAAGTGGCTAATATAACACAACTGTTTAAGAAGGGAGGGAGGCAGAAGACAGGAAATTGTAGGCTGGTTAGCCTGACTTAGGTCATTGGTGAGATTTTAGAGTCTGTTAGTAAAGGTGAGATTGCGAAGTACTTGCAAGTGCATGGTAAAATAGGATTGAGTCAGCACGGCTTTGTCAAAGGGAGATCATGTCTGACAAATCTGTTAGAGTGCTTTGAGGAGGTAACAAGGAAGTTAGACAAAGGAGAACCATTGGACGTGATTTATTTTGATTTCCAGAAGGCCTTTGACAAGGTGCCGCAAAGGAGACTGTGTGATGTTACGCAGTTTGGAAGGAGGAATTTAGGCATTGACTATTTTCTAAACGGGAAAATGCTTAGGAAATCAGAACCACAAAGGGACTTGGGAGTTCTTGTTCACGATTCTTTTAACGTTAACAGGTTCAGTCGGCAGTTAAGAAAGCAAATGCAGTATTAGCATTCATGCCAAGAGTACTAGAACAGTGTTCTTCAAACTTTTTTTCCGGGGACCCATTTTTACCAACCGGCCAACCTTCGGGACCCAACGCGGCCGGCCTTCGCAACCCACGCCAGCCAACCTTCGCGACCCACGCCAGCCGACCTGAGCGACCCACCATTTTCTCTTACCTTGTTTGCTGCTGATAAAAATGGAGGAAATGGCTTTAGGTCCCTTTAGCCCTCGTACACGCTCCTCCAATGGAACCTGTTGGATGAAGGCGAAGCCTTCCTGTGTCGGAAAGTATGGAGTTTCCATCTGTCCGAAGTTCTGCATTTTGTTCCTGTAAAATTTTATCAAATAAAACTCCCCCCGAACTTGTAAAAAAAATAAAATGAATAAAATAAATGAAAAAAATAAAAATTAAATGAATAAAATAAATGAATAAAACCCCCCCGAACTTGAAACAAAAAGCTGCAACCATTTTTTAAAAATAGCGCCAGCATTGCGCATGCTCGCCCGATCATCGGCGTGCATGCACATAGTTTTGCGCATGCGCGGCGATGATGGTGCTGCGGCCAAATTTTTTTTACATGTTCGCGTTATTAAAAGCCGGCTGCTGCGCGACCCTCCCGACACCCGCTCTCGAGTTTGAAGAACACTGGGCTAGAATACAAGATCAGATAGGTACTTCTGAGGCTGTATAAGGCTTTGGTCAGACCCCATTTGGAGTATTGTGAGCAGTTTTGGGCCCCGTATCTAAGGAAAGGTGTGCTGGCCTTGGAAAGGGTCCAGATGAGGTTCACAAGAATGATCCCTGTAATGAAGAACTTATTGTATGAAGAACGTTGAGGACTCTGGGTCTGTTCTCGTTGGTGTTTAGAAGGAAGAGAGGGGATCTTATTGAAACTTACAGGATACTGCGAGGCCTGGATAGAGTGGACGTGGAGAGGATGTTTCCACTTGTAGGAGAAAGTAGAACCAGAGGAAACCATCTCAGACTAAAGGGACGATCCTTCAAAACAGAGATGAGGAGGAATTTCTTCAGCCAGAGGGTGGTGAATCTGTGGAACTCTTTGCCGTAGAAGGCTGTGGAGGCCAATTCACTGAGTGTCTTTAACACAGAGATAGATAGGTTCTTGATTAATATGACTATCAGGGGTTATGGGGAGAAGGCAGGAGAATGGGGATGAGAAAATATCAGCCATGATTGAATGGTGGAGCAGACTTGATGGGCCGAGTGGCCTAATTCTGCTCCTATGTCTTATGGTGTTATGGGTGTAGGGCCAGGAATATGGCGCCTGCTGTAGACCGGTTGCGGCGGTATGCGAATTGCAGTGGATCAAGGCGTTCTGGGAGCATAGAGATGATGTGCTTCATGACCAACCTCTCGAAGCACTTCATTATGACTGAAGTCAGGGCCACCGGACAGTAGTCATTGAGGCACGTTGCCTGTTTTTTCTTTGGCACCGGTATGATGGTGGTCTTCTTGAAGCAGGTGGGGACCTCGGAGCAGAGTAGGGACGGGTTAAAGATGTCCGCGAACACACCTGCCAGCTGGTCCGCGCCACTGGTCCGCCAGCTGGCTGGTCCAGACAATGTTGATGACTGCGCTGACCGCCTCTGCCATCTGCACCCAGGCACGGCGAACGGCAGCAGCTGGCAGCCTCCTTCCCGGGCTAGGGTACAGGTTATGTTTATTTTGTCTTGAAAATTGAATGATAATTGGTGACCTAATAGAGGTGTTCAAAATAGTGAATTGTTTTGATAGCGTACGCACAAAGAGGGAGTGTTTCCACTTGTGGGACGAGAGCGACCAAAACTAGCGGCTATCAATATAAGATGGGCATCAAGAAATGAAATCATAAATTCAGAATTTCATCCAGCGAATTACAAAATGTGGAACTTGCTTGCACAGGGAGTAGTTCAAGCAAATGAGATTATGCATTTAAAGGAAAGTTAGATAAGCCTATGAAGGATTTTAAAACTGAGGATTATGGTGATAATTAGATGAGGAAGGGTGGGTGGTGGAATCGGGATATTCCCCCACCCCACCTCACAGGCATTGTGGCATTCCCCTCACCCACACCACCTCACCTCACAGGCATCCCAAATTTTTAATTCCTCTCTGGCCACGTGGGAGGTGCCACAGGGCTGGAGAACGGCTAATGTGATCCCACTATATAAGAAAGGTTGTCGAGATAAGCCAGAGAACTACAGACCAGTACATCCCACGTCAGTGGTAGGGAAACTATTGGAGAAAATTCTGAAAGGAGAGACTCTATCTCCACCTGGAGAGGCCGGGTTTAATCAGGATTAGTCAGCATAGCTTTGTCAGAGGGAGGTCATGACCAACAAATTTGATTGAATTTTTTGAGCATGTGACCAGGTGTGTAGATGAGGGTAGTGCAGTTGATGTAATTTACATGAATTTCAGCAAAGCCTTTGAAAGGTCCCACATGGGAGATTTGTAACGAAGGCACATGGGCTACAGGGTAACTTGATAAGATGGATTCAAAATTGGCTTAGCTGTAGGAGACAGACGGCTGCATTAGTGACTGGAAGCCAGTGTCCAATGGCGTACCACAGGGATCTGTGCTACATCCCCTGTTTTTTGTCATTTATAAACAACATAGATGACTATGTGGGGTGAGGGGGTAGGATCAGTAGGTTTGTGGATGACACAAGTTAGGTCGGATGGTTAACAGTGAGGTTGAGAGGGCAGCACGGTGGCACAGTGGGTTCGCACTGTGGCCTCACCGCGCCGAGGTCCCAGGTCCGATCCCGGCTCTGGGTCACTGTCCCTGTGGAGTTTGCACATTCTTCCCGTGTTTGCGTGGGTTTCGCCCCGACAACCCAAAAATGTGGACTGGCCACGCTAAATTGCCGGTTAATTTGAAAAAATGAATTGGATACTCTAAATTTATTTTTAAAAATAACAGTGAGGTTGAGTGTCTTGGATTACAGGAAGATATAGATGGTATGGCCAAATGGGCAGAAAAGTGGCAGATGGAATTTAAGCCTAAAAAGTGTGAGGTGATGCGCTTTGGAAGTAGTAATTTGACAAGGAAGTATTCAATGAATGGCCTGACACTGGGAAGTTCTCTGAAGGCAGAAGGGCAGGTTACTAAGGTGGTAGAATTATAGAATTTACCAATGCATAAGGAGGCCATTTGGCCCATTGAGTCTGCACCGGCCCTTGGAAAGAGCATCCCACCCAAGCCCACGCCTCCACCCTATCCCCGTAATCCCATCTAATCTTTTTTGGACACTAAGTGCAATTTGGCATGGCCAATCCACCTAACCTGCACATCTTTGGACTGTGGGAGGAAACCGGAGCACCCGGAGGAAACCCACAGGCAGTGACCCAAGCCGGGAATCGAACCTGGGTCCCTGTAGCTCTGAAGCAACTGTGCTAACCACTGTGCAACCATGCTGCCCCATAAAAAGGTGAAAAAGGCTTATGGGACATCTGCCTTTATCAATTGAGGCATAGATTACAAAAGCAAGGAAGTCATGTTGGAGTTATATAGAACATTGGTGAGGCTACAGCTGGAGTACTGTGTGCAGTTCTGGTCGCCACAATGAGGGTCATGGTCAGGGTGGATAAGGAACTCTCTTTAGTTGACGGGTTAGTTACGAGGGGACATAAATTCAAGGTAAGGTGCAGGAAGTTCAGGGGGAATTTGAGGAAAAACTTTTTTATCCAGAGGGTGGTGATGGTCTGCAACACACTGCCTGGGAGGGTGATAGAGGCGGGTTGCCTCACATCCTTTAAAAAGCACCTGGATGAGTACTTGGCACATCATAACATTCAAGACTATGGGCCAAGTGGGATTAGGTAGGCAGGTCAGATGTCTTTCATGCGTGGGTGCAGATTCAATGGGGCAAAGGGCCTCTTCTGCACTGCATTACTCTGGATTCATCGGGCATTCCTCCCACCACTCACCACCCCACAGACCTGGGAATCTCCCCCCCCCCCCCCCCCCCCCCCCCCCACACACACCACTCCACCCTACGGGCATCGGGGCATTCTCCCCCCCACACACACACAAACACACATCCCCCACCCACAGACATTGGGCATTCCCCTCCAGGCCACACCACCACACAGACATTGCCGTATTTCCCCACCCCATCACACAGGCAGCAGGGCATTCCCCCCACGCCACAGGCAGCGAGGCACTCCCCCACACACCCCATCTCATAGGCATCGGGGAATTCCACCCACCCCGCAGGTATCAGGGCACTCCCCCCGCCCCCACCTCACAGAATAGGGGGACTCCCCCATCCACCCCACATCGCAGGCATCAGGAAATTCCACCCACCCCACCTTTTCCTTCTGCACTATGAATTTGATGATTCCCTGTCCCCACCCCATTCCATCACACAGGAATTGGGGCATTCCACTGCACCCCACAGACAGCGGGGCATTCCCCCCACCCACAAGTTGAATTTTACAAGCCTGGTGGGTAGGGTCAAGGCTGATTTATTGAGATGGGGCAGCCCTCCACATTCTGCCGCTGTTTTTATTTTTATTCCAGTGCCCACAGGTCTTTTTGCCGAAAACAATTTTTATGGGGGTGGAACGGTTGATTTTGTCGTTTGATTTTGGATGTCATTCTTCAGCACTGTGCCGGTGATCTTGCACGTGGATTTGGAGCCTCGTTCCCTGGGGGCCATATTTGGGGTGTCAGACTTGCCGAAGCTGGCACAAGAGATGGGGTTTGTTTGTGCTACATTTCAAGGAGCTGGTTACAATCAGCTGTTATAGGGGGTTTGATTGAGGTTATGGGGAGGCGGGCTTGGGGTATTGTTTTTCTTTGCTATGTTGTGAGCTTTGAATTGTTAAAATATCAAAAACTTTAATAAAAATATTTTTGATAAAAGAAATTCAGTTCAGCATAGAAGAACGATGAAAAACGACAATAACAATTTTGAAAAGTTATTTCATGGGATGCGGGCATCGCTGGATAGGTCAGCATTTATTGCCCATCCCTAACTGCCCTTGTGAAGGTGAGCTGCCACCTTAAACTACTGTAGTTCAGCTGGTGTGAGTACACCCGTAGTTCTGTTAGGTAGGGAGTTCCAGGATTTTATCCCAGCAACAGTCAAGCAACAATAGATGAGCTGAGGCATGAACAGATCAGTGGCAGAAGTACAGATTTCGTGGTGGGGCTGAAGAGAATGGCTTCAATCTTTCCGGTTTGACAGATAATTTTTTTAATGTAGATAAATTTCAGTACTTTTCCCTTGTGGTAGAATTGGAATTGGGGGTCTTGTGGCACTGAGGTTACGTCCCTGCCTCTGAGCCAGAACCACTCCAGGACTCCCAAGGAAGGTGCATTCATAATGTGGCCAAAAAGGTTATGTATCAGCTTGTAAATCCTTCCAACATACACCAATATCGGGCAGCAAGAGCGGGAGAGATTCCTGGTTGGCATGTGATGGAAAGAAATTGGAGCCTCAACCATCACTCTCCATAGCTCCAGGCTTCAACATGCATGTAAAAGTGTGTGTTGCCAGAGCAATTCTTGAGGGGCTGCCTAGCTCAGTTGGCTGGAGAGCTAGTATGGATCAGATTGATGCCAACAGCACAGGGTTCAAACCCATTCCAGCTGGGGCATCCATATTCCCCTACCCCATGGTGGAAATTGGGTTGGACCAGCCTTCGGGGAGAAAACAAATGAAGAAATTAACTTTATTTGGTTTAGAATGGCATGTTTTACAGTGACAGAGATTTACGTTCTAACACACATAAGATTATGTAACTATAATTTCTGTAATTATGAGACTTCATGTTGAGCAGCCAGATGTTTGTATCCAAGATGTGGACTCTCTTTCAAGCTATGCCAGTACATTTAATTTTAATACAAAGAAATTCAAAAGCAATTACATCATGTTTTAATGAAGGTAATGAGTTAGAAAATGATTGAAGTGAAAATTTATAGGAATGTGTTCATGGAAAAACATGCAACAGCATTCAAAACAGAATGCTACAGTGGGAATAACCCCAATCGACCTTAAAGTGCTGAATAAGTGTCCAACCTGCAGTACATAAAAATATAGTTTTCAATCACCAGGAATATTAATCTGCAAATTATGGTTTATTTTTGTACAAACACCCATATTTGTAATGAGAAAAAGCTGATGTATTCTACAAAGGGCAAGACCGCAATTCAATGAAAGCCATTGTAGCAATAAAGTAAATGTTTTAATACTTTCCTATGTCAGTTTCTTTCTTGGAAATAGAAGGACACCTTAGTCATTGGACCTTCCATTGAGGGGTAGTTTTCTAAGGTTGGCCTTCTGGAGTGGAAAGTTTGCAATAGCAACTGTGGATCAAAGAGTCGGCAACAGTTATTTTTGCCCATTGTTAAATTAGTGGCTCCACCTTTGAACTCTTTCACAATAGAGCATGATTAAATGAAAAAGTTTCTACATTTGGTAACAAGCGGGAACTGCCGCGAGCTACCCGGCGCTCGGCCCGGCGAGGCCGTCACCACAATCCAACGTTAATTGGTCCACTTAAGGAGGCCCCATGGGCTTCATGCCACAAATCATGGCTCGCCAGCTGATTCACCGGGACTGCGCTCGCCAGCCCCCCACTAACAAGATGCTAGGGTGGCGACCGAAGTGGAGAGCTTGGTGCATGACAGCAGCAGTATGAGCGGAGGCGTCCAAAGCGTGGCTCAGTCGGTGATGGCCATGGCTGAGGGCCTCAGCAGATTGTCTGACTTCCTGGGAGACATGATGTGGCGCTTCGGGTCATGTCCCAGTCCCAGATGGGATTAGTCGAGGCGCTGCAGAGCTTGTCCCAGTCACTAAGGAGCATCGCTGATGGTGTCAACACCATCGTGCAGACATTGGGGAGCCGCCATGACTGGCAGAGCCAGAGGATGCAGGGGCAGCTGGGGCTGAACCAGCTGCCCCTCCGTCACAAGGAGAACCCCAGGGACCTATGGGCACCGACCAAGAGGAGGGAGTGCTGGTTGCCGACCTGGACCAACCCTATGGAGTGGTGACGCTGACTGCGTCCCACAGTCAGCACCCGATACAGTGCGGCACGGCTGTGCATGTGCCGCCGGCAAGTGCGCCCTATGGCCCCAGAAGACACCCATTGACATTGAAGACATGGGACGAAGTAAGCAGCTGGCTGTCTCCACCTCTGATGTGTATCCTGAGAAAACACCTAGACGCAGCTGTAGAGCATATCAAGGATCACTGAGAGGGCACGGTGGGGTGGGGGGGTGAAGCAGGGAAGGGAGGGGTAGCTAGTGGGTAAGGGGGGGTGGGGAGGGGGGATGGTGAGGGGGTGGTGGGGTAAGTGGGGCGGCACCATCGGGTGAGTGGGGCTGTAGGGGGAGGGGTGCAATGACATACTAGGCCACGTTTTACGTGAAGCGAGCGATGATGAGGACCTCCCAGGCCCGCCAGACCCTTGCCACTGGTGCCTGTCCTCCAGCCTATGGCTAATCCTCCGGTTCCTCCTTTGGATCATCCTCCAGCCCCTCCTCAGAGGTGGCCACATGTTCCTCCACCTCCAACACGTTGCCCCTTGTTGTGCCAGGTAGTGGAGGACACAGCAGACCACAAAGTGGACCACCCTCCAGGGGATGTACTGCAGGGCACTACTGGAGTATAAAGGCACCGGAATCACATTTGCACCGCTCAATGACAGACCGTGTGGCCGCAAGGGCCTCATTGTATCGGGTCTCCGCATTGGTCACTGGCCTCTGTATTGGCGTCATTTGCCAGGTCCTCAGCGGGTATCCCTTATCGTCTGAGAGCCAACCGGCCATCCTGGGATGATCCTCTAAGAGGCTGGGAATGTCTGACTGCCCTAGGATGTAAGTGTCATGCACACTCTTGGGAAGCATGCACACACACACGTGCATGATCTTAAGGCAGTGGCTGCACACGAGCAGGATGTCCAGGGAGTGGAACCCCTTCCTGTTGACTTGGGGCATTCCCAGATGGCCCGGTGAGCGTAAGGCGACGTGTGCCATTTATTAGCCCCTGGATCTGGAGCATCCTTGCGATAGTGGAGAATCCTGCTGCCTGGGCGTCTAGTTGGGTCTGGTCCATGTCAAAGTTTATATAGTCCTCTGTCCAAGCAAACAGGGTATTCGTGACCTGTCCGATGCGCCTGTGGGCTGTAGCTTGCGAGATGCCGCACAAGTCCCCGCTCAAACTCTGGAATGATCCTGAAGCATAGAGGTTCAGGCTGCAGTGGCCTTGATGCCCACCAAGAGCAGGTGTCCTTCTCCTCCACTTGATTCTCACGTTAAGCAATGCAAAGGAAAGTAGCAATATCCCTCAAAAGTTATTCAAAAGCAACATTGTTCTTAAGAGTTATGGGGTTGAATTTCCTCGGGGGTTTTCCTGTTTGTCAGCTGTTTTCCCAGGTTTCTTCAGTGTTTATGCCAAAGTTATGGTCGACAAGCAGATGATCCCATGGAAATTTATTCTCTGATCCTTTCACTATTTCTTCCATTTTATGAATGGTGATCTTCAGTAAATTTAACTTAAATTATATTACTTTTACTTATGCACTTGTGAATCTTTTGTAAAATAAATTATTTTAACACTAAAATGAGATATTATACTCAACACTTTGGGATATAATAGAAGCATACATCAGATTCAGGCAAAACTTCCTGCTTCATTATCCAAGACATTTTAAAAATTCTGATGAAAAGCCATTAATCTGAAATGCTGAATTTTTCGAGCCCTCTGGAACGGGCTAGGTGGCCTCAACTGGTGGCAAAAGGAGTCAGGAGGGGAGCCCAAAGCTCCAGTGCCAGAACATATTCTCATGGGCAGAAACCTCAGTGGTGTGGCAGCCCATTAACTAGATGTTGGCAGCCAAGCAGAACAATGAAGTGGCCAATGAAGGACCATTTTCTGGTGTCAGGAGGGGCCGCTGTGGCGTAGGGAGACCATCGGTTAAAAGCTTTGTGACACGCAAAGCAGCCCCCAGGGGGGGTATTGGCCGCTCCCGCAGTTATACTGCTGCTGATGGAGAGTACAGGAGCTTGCCTGCCAGGCCTCTACAGGGTAAATCAAAAAATTACTTTGCCTTCAAGGGCGCCTCTTTTTCCTGCGGCCTCAGCAATGACAACCCCATTTGGTGGCAATGCTGCTCTGTGAGCCCCAGACACTCTGGGAGGCAATGATAAGCTCCAGGATATTGATGGTGGGATTTCAAGGAGGGTTTATTCTTGCTCTTATTGGAGAATGGTCATTTGTCATACTTGTGTGGCATGAATGTTTTATGCCATTTATGAACTCGAGCCAAAATGCTGTCCAGATCTTGCTGTATGCGGACATAGACTGCCTCATTATCAAAGGAGTTGCATATGGAACAAACTCTGTGCAATTATCAGTAAACACCCCCACTTCTAATGTTATGATGGAGGAAAGGTCAGTGATGTAGCAGATGACGGTGCTTGGACCTCAACTGCTACCCTGAGGAACTCCTGCAATGATATGTTGGAGCTTAGATGATTGACCTTCAACAACCACAATCATCTTCCTTTGTGCTAGGTATGACACCAGCCAGTAGACAACCTTCTTTGATTCTAAAGAGAAAATGCAGTAAAATCTCAGCAGGTCTGGCAGCATCTGTAGGGAGAGAAAAGAACTAACGTTTCGAATCCGATGACTCTTTGTGTCATAATGGTATTGTCACTGGACTAGTAAACCAGAAACCCAGGGTATGCTCTGGGGATCCGGGTTCGAATTCCACCACTGCAGATGGTGAAATTTGAATTCAATAAAAATCTGAAATTAAAAGTCTAATGATGACCATTGTCAATTGTTGAAAAAACACATGTGGTTCGCTAATGTGCTTTTGCCTTCCTAATCATTTGCTGTGCCTGCATATTAACTTTTTGTGATTCATGTACCAGGATCCCAGAATACTATCGAGCTCTGCAGTCTCTCTCCATTTAATTGGTATACTGCTTTCCATACTTCCTGCCAAAGTGAACATGTTCACATTTTGCCACATAATTCTTCATCTGCCAAATTTTTTTCCGTTCACTTAATCTGTTGACATCCCTTTGCAGACTCTCTATCTCCTCTTGACAACTTACTTTTATCTATCTTGGTGTCATCAGCAAATTTAGCTCCCATGCTTTCAGTCCCTTCATCCAAATCATTAATAAGGGGTGTGATTTTACAGCCAAGCTGCGCCCAAAAAGGAGCGTGCCACAGCGCAGTGTTGTTGATGGAAGCCGAAAGACCCCGCTCCCAGGATCTACCCAGTTCGCAACGCCTCGCGAGATCGAATGTGACCTTCGAGATTTTGCGTTGTAAATCCCACCCACTTTGGGTGGGATCACTTTTTAGCAAATATGTATAATTTATTTTTCAAATTTCCAATTAAGGGGCAATTTGGCGTGGCCAAACCAACTACCCTGCACATCTTTGGGTTGTGGGGGTGAGACCCACGCAGATATGGGGTGAATGTGCAAACCCCACACGGATAGTGACCCGGGGCCAGAATCAAACCCGGGTTCTAGGCGTCATGAGGCACCACTGTGCCGCCCTACAAATCTACATATTAAAGTGAGGTAGCTAGTCTACGTGCAGATTCCCGAGGCGTGGGATCTATCCCCTCCACCTTGGAGACCTCGGGTCAGCACCGTTCAGTACTGGCCTCCAGAAACAGGGACCAGCCGGAACAATACACGTGGGGATCTCCCAGAGGATCGGAGGCCCCCAGGTGGTACCCTGGTGCTGCCAGCTTGGCACCATGTAACTGCCACCTTGGTGCCAGCCTGGCACTGCCAAGGTGCCCAGGTGGCGCTGCCAGCTACCAG
Source organism: Scyliorhinus torazame (assembly GCF_047496885.1). Taxonomy (NCBI): domain Eukaryota; kingdom Metazoa; phylum Chordata; class Chondrichthyes; order Carcharhiniformes; family Scyliorhinidae; genus Scyliorhinus; species Scyliorhinus torazame. The sequence continues at coordinate 375,908,407 of NC_092708.1, forward strand.
GGCCACTGCCAGGGTGGCATTGTCAAGGTGTGAAGTTGGCATTTTTTTTTGCATGGCGGCGATTGGGCCAGGGGTGCCCTGCGCAGGTGTTGGCTGGGGGTGCAGGGGAGGGGCTGTGTGGACCCTCCCATAGTGCATTGGGGCTGGGGAGGGGTTCAGGGGTCGCTTCGGGGCTCCAGAAATTGGTACGCCTTTTAAAAATGATGTCCCGTTGCTCGCTACACTGAAGGGTTCTGCAGTTTGGAGCTCTTCAGTGCACAAAACGGAGCTATTTGCGGCCTCGGCCATGCATTCCCTGCTGAGGCCCCCTATCTAATGCGAGTGCCATTTTATAGCGTTGTGTTTCTTGGCGCTGCGAGTGCTAGGAAACACGCGGCTCACTATGGGCCTTTGTTCCCATTTAGTTAAATCCTGCCCATAGTTTGTAAATGTTTTAGGCCCCAGCACGATCCTTGTGGCATTCTGCTTGTTACAGCTTTCCAACTGGAAAAGGACCCATTTATCCTTACTGTCCAATTCCTCTTAGTTAACCAACCCTTTATCCATGTTAATATGTTACCCCACAACCATGTAAACCTATCTTGTGTCATAATCTTTGGTGTAGAACCTGATCAAATGACTTCTGGAAATCAATCTTTGATGTAGCATCTTATTAAATGACTTCTGGAAATCTAAGTCCACCACAGCTACAAATTCTCCTTCTTCCCCACCTAGCTTCTTACTTCCTCAATAAACCCAAATAAATTAGTTCAACAGCTTTCCCTTGCACAAATCAGATTATGATTATCTAAAGTATCCAACTACAATCTCCTCAATAATGGATTCTAGCAATTTCCCCGTGACTGATGTTGGGCTAATTAGCCTGTAGTTTCCTGCTTTGTCTCCCTCCTTTCTTGAATAAAAGGTGTTGCCATTAGCTATTTTCCAATTCATTGGCATCCTTCCAGAATCTAAGGATTTTGGAACATTATAACCTTTTATTAAAAATACTTTATTTTGCCTTATTCATTGTTTCATGTGACAAGTGAATGAAAAATAAATTCTGATTTCAAAAATGTGAATTATATTTTTAGATTATTGTTACCAACATAACTGTTCAAAATTTATCCATTGATTTTTTTTTCTGCTTTCTTGCTTCACAGATATAAATGAGTGTGCACAGGCTCATTTGTGCCGTAGAGGGCATTGCACCAACACCCCAGGTTCTTATCGCTGTGACTGTGAAGTAGGTTACATGATGACTAGATCAGGACAATGCAATGGTAAATAAAATCATTGTCTGCTATCTAATAGTGCATTGTATCCTAGCCATTGTGGAGAATTCAATAATGACTGAGATTAATTTCTGGTGAGGTTAGTTAAAACGCAATGTAATATACTACACTATTCTTCACTGCTCATCCCCATTTTCTTGTCACACTTTCTTATGGTGAATAGAGTTGGAACTGTTTGAAACATTGCCTTCCTTTCATTGTCATGACCATAGATATATATCAACTCAGATCAATTGAATGGAAATGCAATTCAGTTTTACAGACCCTTATGGAAAATAGAACATTTTATTACCATGCAGTGCTTTATCAATTGAGGAGCTGAAAACAGTCATATCTGACAGAGAGAACAGTAAGTTTGACTAATAGCAGCAGTTAGAAAATTTTAGTCTGATTACATGTGATATAAATCTAGTCTCGACCAGGTTAACTGACCCACCAAAATGTGAACATTATGGTATAAAACCATTACAATTTAGCAAGCAAGCAAATTTGGATGCCTTAGATTGCAGAAGAGCAAAAAGCGTCATTATTGTACAGATTTGGATAGCTGAATTTTTCTATTTCTTACTTATATTTTGACAATCTATATTTTACAGCAAAACTTTCAAGAATAGTACTGCAACAACTCTTTGGACACATGGGGCGGGATTCTCCGATGGCGAGTCAGAGTGTCCGCGCCATCGTGAACGCCGTCGCGTTTCACGACGGCGCGAACGGGCCGCCAGCAGCACCGATTCAGGCCCCGAAAAGGGGCCAGCAGCGGGGCGTGCGAAACGCGGTGGGCGTGGCGCCAGAGCGGCGCCGTCATCGCACGACGCCCGGATGACGCGGCGCCACGTCATTTTATGTGCGTGATCCGCGCACAGGCCCCGGCACAGAGAGATGGCTGCGGCCCGCTGTGCCGCTCCCAGGTTCCAGGACAATGACCTGGAGACACTGCTGGACGCAGTGGTAGAGCCGAGGGCGATACTGTGCCCAAGACGTGGCCACCGGCACCCGGCCAGCACAGTCAGGCGCAACAGGCGTGATGTGAGCATCGCCGTTAGCGCTGTGGGGCACACCCCACCTTCTGGAGAGCAGTGCCGCAAGAAGCTCCACGACCTCACAAGGGCAGCCAGGGTAAGTACCCCGAGTGTTCCCCCGGGCCACACCCCACCCCTCTTCCCCCCCCCCCCCCAACATGTGTCGCACCCCCTCCCCTCCTGCCCACATGAGGAGGGTCACCATCTTCCACCCGACCCACATGGGCACCATGCATCCCTTGCGAGCCGCCGTGGCGTGGTGCCCAGTGCACCCCCCCCCCACCCCAGTCATAATGTTGCCAACATCTGCGCGTCTTGCTGCTGACCGGCTAACTCTGATGCTTTTCCCCCCCTCTGCAGGATAAGACAGCTCACAACCATCGTGAGCGTGCAAGAACCGGAGGGGGATCAACTGGCCTGCACCTACTCACCGCCCATGAGCAGAGGACTCTGGACCTCGGTGGGGGAGCCGCCACCCGGGAGGTAGCGCCATGCCAGATCGGAGGCGCAGCACCAAGTGAGACTCCCCTGCCTGGCTACACTCCCTCAGCCCCTCACCTCCTCCCTCCTCCCCCTCACACTGCACCCCCCACCCCCTCAGAGTGCCCCCTCCACCCCCTAACCCCCCTCACACTCCACCCCCTCACACTGCCCCCTCACACCCGACTCCGCGTGTCTAACGATACATGCTTTATTGTGTATTCCAGGGCCAGCCGACGATCATCCCGGAATGTCTCAGACAAGCCACCGCTGCCCAGGTCCACATCCATCTGCCCACAGGGACGCACGCCAGGGAGGGGAAGGAAGACGGACAGGAGGGCCCTTGTCCGAAGCCAGGGCATGGGAAACGGATGCACAGAGGACCAACACAAACGACAGTGACGAACAGAGGACGGACAGTCAGGACACTGACGGCCATGAAACGGACGAAGAGAGGATGGAGAGCCAGGACAGTGATGGACAGAGGACGGACAGTCAGGACACTGACGGCTATGAAACGGACAAAGAGAGGATGGAGAGCCAGGACAGTGACGGACAGAGGACGGGGACTCAGGACAGTAACGCACAGAGGGCGGCCAAACAGATGTTGGACAGACCGGACAAGGCCCCTCACATGGGCCGGAGACAACGTCCATCAGTCCAAGGCTCGACCCAGGAGACCCTAGACCTGGGGTCCAATGAGGACATGGACCTTGCGTCACTGCTGTTACCCACACCCTCCACCATCGTAGATACCCTCACCTCGGTTGGGCACATTAGTGATGAGGCTTCTGGGACACTGACTGGTGCACACCACACAGCCGAACTGGTACAGATGGTAGAGGTAGGAGCAGCCGAGGGGCTGGACAGTCGGAGGGCAGCCCAGCCCCAGCACCCAGCTGCCGCCCAGACGGTTCCCGGGTTCCTGGACTTACCAGACCCACCCACAGACCCGATGCATTTGGAAACCCAGGGAGTGGACAACGGGATGACGGCCGCCTTCCAGCATCTGCAGGCGCAGTTGGAGGAGTCCATCCACGTCCAGGAGCAGGGAATGGTGCCGGTCATGGCTGCCACCCAGGCTGACACTGCACGGGTGGCGTCCACGGTGGAGGCAATGGGGGTAACGGTTTCGGCCATGGGTCAGGTTCTGCAAGGCGTGAGGCTTCATGTGCACGCGTCATCCGTGGCCCAGGACAGGGCTGCCCAATCACAGGCAGCCATGTCCCAGAGCCAGCCGGACATTGCCGCCGCACTCCAGGGTCTGGCCGAGTCTCAGCAGGCCATCATTGAGAGCATCGGCAGCCTTGCGCACGTGCTGGATGGCGTCGCACACGCCCAGAGGGAGGTTGCACAGTCCCTCTGACAGGGATGGCGCACTCCCTGAGCTCCATCGCTGCGAACATTCAGACCCTGGTCGATGCCACAGCAGGCCTCCAGGACTGGCAGCACCAGGTGTCAGTGGTGCCATGATGCTTGTCTCCGCTTGCACCACCGTCCCATAGTGAGGCCCGGGGGCCACCGGGCTCCCCGAGGGAAGAGGAGGTTCCAGGGCCCGTCCCGGAGACTCCTGCAAGGGAGGTCCCGGAACACTCAGACTCCCCCCGTTCCGTCCCTGGTGCATCTGGTGGGCATCGGGCAGAACAAGTTGGCACCACGCCATCCAGCATGCCCGCCGAGCAGCCTGCCCCATCCAAGCCGGGCTGCCCCAGGAAACGAGCGCCGACGAAGAGCCAAGTCGCAGGGCAGAAGTCTCAGCAGTCCACCTCCACTCCTGCTGTACCGTCTGGGGAAACACCAAGGCGTAGTGGTAGAGCCCGTAAGGCAAAGAAGTTCGACACGTAGTAAGTTGGCACGGGTGCAGGGCACAGCTTAGTTATAGGAGCTAGGGCACTTGTATGTGAATGTCACGATTAAAGTCACTGTTACACCAAACCTAGATGCCTCTGTGCTATGTCCGGTGCCTGAGGGGTCGTGAAGGGGACCGAGTGGCGCTGGGGTCGTAGGTTGGTACAACGGTGAGGCCGGGTGTGTGTTTCCCCCCCCCCCAACCTCCTGTCGTCCTCGGAACACCGACACCAGCGACCCCACATGGCCGTGTGATGGAGTGTCCGTGACGCATACAGGGACCACCCAGGTGGAGGGTGTAGCTGTGGCCATGAGTCAGACATTGTCTAACGATCCGGTGCTCACAGCTCATTGCAGAGCGGGTTGTCATCATTCAACATGGCAATGTCACACCCGCTTACACAAGCAGTTGTGTGAGACCATCCCGTTGTGCCGCAGGTGTAAGGTTCTGTGAAAGTGGTGGTGTGGGAGCTAGGGTTGTCGGATGGTGCGGGTGGGGCGGGGGGGGGCGGGCTGCTGGGTGGTGCGTTTGTGCGGAACAGTGGTGCAAGTGCCTTGCTCAGCGATGCCCTCCCGCCTGTTGGTGAAACGTGCGGCGATCAGTGCCTCGCGTGCTCACTCGCCAAGCCAGTGGAGTCCTGCAGCCTCCCGGCCATATCCAGCCCCCATGTCGCATCTGTGCCCCCACCCACCCGTCCCCATCCTCCTCCTCCTCCTCTTCCTCATGTACAGATGCATCGCCCTCATCGGGCTCCACCTGTGCCTCCTCCACCAGGACATCGCCCCTCTGCTGGGCTATGTTGTGCAGGACGCAGCAGACAAAAACTATGAGGCCGACCCTCTCTGAGGGCAACCGTCACCTTGACGGCCACCGGCATAGCATGTCCTCCGCCCGTTCCACGGGGTGCCAGGTGTCCAATGACGTGGCATATATGTGCGACGGTCTCCCTACTCATCCGGAGTCATCTCCTGCATGCCCTGTCCGGCAGGTCCTCGAAGGACATGCGGTGACGGTACACTCGAGGCCTCATGGCGCGCCTCCGGCGCCTTGGCACCACCACCTGCTCCTCCTCCTCCCCCTGCAACCCATCAAAATGGGTATCCTCGTCATGTGCATCCCCATCGATGTGGTGGTCATCGTCCCCCTCCGCATCCTCCTGCACCTGCCGGGCAGGTGGGCCTGCAGCCTGAGCGGGTGGCAGGGGGCCCTCTGTTGCAGCTGCCGCTGCCGCAGCTGCTCTGAGCCGTCTGCATCGACGCTGCCAAAGGGCCACCTGTAGGGCAGCGGCTCCCGCCACGGCGGCAAACATCGCTGGCTGGTGCCCAAACATTACGATCTGCAGGAGGGGGGGGGGGGGGGGGGGGTGAGACACAACATGTTTAACGAAGGCGCTTTGACACCTCATCAGCCTGGTGCCCCGGTTGGCTGGTGTCACTACAGACATGCAGGCACCCTGACCCCTGCCCACAGTATCCGATCACCGCCCAGTTTTGCCCATCCCTCCTCATTGCGCCACCGTGGGCTGGCCATGCCCTCACGGGGGCTGCCATGTGTGTCGCTTTGACCCTTCCCAGAGATGGTCTCCGTCAGCTGGGTGTTGCAGCACGGTGCTGGTGGGAGGGGGGCTGGGCGCACCCAAGGTCAAGGCGTGTGGCCGGGCAGGATGGCGGCACCAGTGGCCTTTGCCCATCAACATGACCTCAACTTGCATGTGTGGCTTCGCCACCACCCTGCCATGGCAGTCCTGCTGGCATGATGCTCCTGCGGAAGTCCCTCTCTCCCCCCCCCCCAAGAACATGTAAGGCCCCCTGCCCGGAGCACCCCCTCCCCCCGAACATGGCTGCACCCTTCCCCACCACTCCTTTGACCCCCGAACATGGCTGCACCCTTCCCCACCTCCATCCCTCCCCCCAAAGATGGCTGCACCTTTCCCCCCTCCCCCCATCCTTCCCCCCATCCTTCTCCCCTCCTTCCCCCTCCTCCACCCCTCCTATTCCCCCCTGCCTCCCCCCCGAATATGGCTGCACCCTTCCCCCCCCGAAAATGGCTGCTCATTTCCCCCCCCTTCCTTCCCCCCCGAACATGGCTGCACCCTTCCCCCCCATCCTTCCCCCCGTTCCCCCCTCCATCCCCCCGTTCTCCCTCCCTCCATCCCCCCCGTTCTCCCCTCCCAGCATGACTGGCTGACAAATTTATTTTGCAGGTGTTAACTACGACGGCGTGACCTCAGGTCTGAATAGCGGGGGGCCCGGAGAATCGCCAAACTTAGCACCTCGGGCGACCTCGATGACGCAGCGCCGACCTCGATGACGGCATTCTCGCCGGTTGGGAGAATGGCGAACGCCGTCGGAACAGCGTCGCGCGAAAATACGGCGATTCTCCCAAACGGCGCGGCATGGGAGAATCCCACCCATGGACTATTCAGTTATTTTGTAACAAATCTCAACTTTGCTTTTACGATGTTTTGGAAAACCCGAGCTTAGTTTTCAATTAATTTAACAGATATTGATGAATGTCGCAGCCCTAATACATGCCCGACTGGAGAATGCATCAATACCATGGGCTCCTTTGAATGTGTCAGCTGTTCAACTGGGTACATAGCAATAAATGGAAGATGCCGAGGTAAGATTCGTAAAGTTCAGTTGTATGGCATTGGCACTCTTACTTGCATCAAGAAAATAGAATAAAATTGTAGATTTTGTAACATGGATTTATTACTTAAATTCTGCTTTGAAGATATTTAATTTGATTATTTCAAGCAGTTAGAAACCTGTATAGGTAGAATCCTGGATAAGTTGCGTTACTTTGTATTAGATTTTAGTTCTGCACCTAACAAAGCCTATTATATGACCTGTTGATAATGGTGTGATATTAGTAATGGAAAAAAAAAGTTGACCTCTATGTGTTTAATAGAGTTCAGGTAAAGTTTATAATTTGGAATTTACAGCAAACAAGAGATCAGCAAGATATAATCTTTTTTAATTGGACTATGGCTCCAATTTTACTTTCAAATAGGAGGCAATTACATATAACATTGCTTATCTGCCAATAATTTATAGTGCACTATGCAGGTGGAGACTCTTTGGGTAAATGCTCCACATCAAGCATTTGGCTAAAGACTCTGCCAATGAACAGGTCAACTGAACAACATTATTCCTTTATTAGGTAACTGTATGCAACCAGTATATCAGGACTTTAGTTGCAATGATTATAAAGTGCTATTAACCACCAAGCCCACACTACTCAAGGCCTTTTTTGGAAGGAAATGATCACTCCAATAAGTGCAGCATATTGGTGGAACTGACAAACCGTTACGTGGAAAATAAGTTTTCAGATTAAACCTTGGGAGTTGATGGTCTTGTGATGCAGTGGTAATGGCCCTACCTGTGGGCCAGAAGCTCCACGTTCAAGTCCCACTTCAGGACTTGTTGACCATGGAAGGTGCATTCATAACATGGCCAAACAAGTTGATTATCAGCATGTAAATCCTTCCTGTATGCCTGATGGCAGGTGATAAGAGCGGGACAGTTTCCTCGTCAGCCATTTGACAGAAGGCTATGGCAAATGTACTTGCGAAGCACAATCATGGACCAATCCAATGGAAGTGCATGGTTGCTAATGCCTTCTTAGATAGAATTTACTCTTAGAGCATGGTACCTGATGGAGGCGGCGGTTTGTAATTCGCAATGCATTTCTGAGCATAGTTGAACTATAGAAGGAAGCATGGGAGCCTAATTAAGGAATCACTGATCCAAGGCAGTGATTGAAATGAAAACTTTTATTTTTGCATTTTTAATATAATGTCCAAAGGCACTGCACAAAGTCATTTTAATGCCTCACTCAAGCCGCTGTCAGGTTGGAGAAGTTTTAATTTGGGGGAGGGTGGTTAAATTGATATAAATAGGAAACACTCCTTCAATTGAAAAATGAACATGCCCACTTTCAGTTTAACTGGATTGGATTTAATGTCGGATGACTTGCAGATGAAAGGAGTTGGCTGCAGTAGCCAAGAGCTTGTCCTGCACTTCTGAGCTTGTGAACCGCCCTCCAATATCTGACCCCACTACCTGAGATCTCTCCAGGCTGCCTGAAATCTCTCCACACCCGCGTGCCCCCCTACAGCCTCCCAAAACCACCACCATCCATCCACACCCTGCCTTCTGTCTAAACCCTGATGCCATCTCTCCAAAACCTACCCCAACGCAATCAATATATTTTTCTCAGTGACCTTCCCCAGTGGTGCAAACCCCAGTAGTGTGTCATGTGAGTGTAACTTTAAGAAATGGGTGTTTATAAATGGGGGTGTATAAATATCTGTAGTGAGAGTACCTTTAAGGAATGGGTGTTTACCACTGCAGTGATGTCAGAGAGTGGGTGGAGCTGGGCCGTCTGTCAGCTTTTTACTTTCATTTTTGAGCAGGCTGCAGGGTGTTAGTTTCGTTTTCAGAGCTGGATAGCTGCAGTCACAGCCAGAAGTGGATTAATCTCTCTCTGTAATCTAAGGACTGTAAATCGATCCTGGAGATTTAAACTCATAACAGGAGTGACTTTAACTGGATTTGTTTCTGTTTTGAAGGTTTTTTTAAGTCTTATGGATGTTAAAAGGACAGCTTAAGCATTACTTAGTGTTGTATTCTTTGGGGGTTGTATTTGAATTCATGGTTGCTAAGATGTTCACTATGTTTTAAAAGGGTTGATTTGAGTTCATAGAATAAACATTGTTTTGCTTTAAAAAATACTTTTCCATTTCTGCTGTACCACACCTGTAGAGTGGGCCGTGTGCTCCCCATACCACAACCTAATAAAAGTTGTGTTCAGGGGAACTCCATGATACACTTTGGGGTTCTCTAAACACTGGCCCATAACAAATTGGGGGCTCGTCCGGGATAAAAGTCTATCTTTTGGATTGGCTTAGTGAACTTAAATACAGTGAGTGGTGAGCATATTGTGGGTGCTTTTCAGGTGTGGTATTTTAGTTTAAGTAGGGAGTGTGTTGCGGACAATGGCTCTTTCAGAGGCTGTGAAGTTTTTGGGGGTGGAGACTGTCACACGCAGTACCTTACGGACAGAGACTAAAAGCAGACTGTTAGATTTGGCAAAAACATTGCAGTTAACATTACCTGACAAAATGCGAAAAGATGAGGTAATTATGGCGGGGCTAAGCATTTAAAGTTGCCTAAGATACAGTTTGACTCATTGGAAATGGCAAAAATTCAGTTGCAAATTAAACAAATGGAACATGAGAAAGAATTAAAGCAGCTTGTATACGAAAGAGAAAGAGCGGAAAAAGAAAGAGAAAGAGAGAGAGAGAGGAAAAAGAAAAGGAGAGATAAGAAAGGAGAAAAGAAAGAATAGCCCGAGCAGAACAAAAAGAAAGAGAAAGGGAGATACAGATCAGGAAAAAAGATAAAGAGAGAGAGTTTGAACTTCAGAAAATGGCCATGAAACATGAGTCAGTTAAAATTGGCAGATGTAAAGGGAAACGTACAGTTGGATGATAGTGATGAGGATAGTGAGAAAGAGTGTAAAAGTCGAAGGCTTGGTGGAAATCTATTTAAATATGTCCAAGCATTGCCAAGGTTTGATGAGAAGGAGGTGGAAAACTTTTTCATTTCATTTGAGAAGGTAGCTAAACAAATGAAATGGCCACAGGACATGTGGGTATTACTGATTCAAACAAAGCTGGTAGGTAGAGCTAGTGAAGTGTTTGCATCACTTCTGGAGGAGGTATCTGGGACGTATGAGGAGGTGAAAAAAATCCATCTTAGGTGCATATGAACTAGTGCCTGAAGCCTACAGACAAAGTTTTAGAAATTTAAGGAAAGAATTTGGTCAAATATACATGGAGTTTGAAATGATCAAACAGAGTAATTTTGATAGGTGGATAAGGGCTTTGAAAATAGACCAAACGTATGAAGCTCTCAGAGAAATTATACTTTTGGAGGAGTTTAAAAATTCAATTCCTGATGTAGTGAGAACTCATGTGGAAGAGCAGAGGGTTAAAACTGCGAGATTAGCAGCAGAAATGGCAGATGATTATGAATTAGTTCATAAATCAAAGCTTGGTTTCCGACATCAGTTTCAGCCTGTGAGGGATAGAAACTAGGGACATGAGAAATAGTCAAGTGGTAAAGGTAAAGGTGATCTGATGGGAGATAATAAGGAGAGTGTACCTCAGATTAAAAAAGAAATCCAGGAGGGTGAAAAAGAAATAAAAAGTTTCAAATGTTTTCACTGTAATAAACTAGGCCATGTAAAGTCACAGTGTTGGTGATTGAAGAAAAGCACTGGGAAGGCTGATGTGGTAAAACAGGATAAGACAGTGGGGTTTGTTAAAGTGGAAAAAGAAAGCCCAAGTGAAGTGAAGGAAATGCAAAAGATTGTACTGCCTGATCAAGAGGTAATTGATAAGAAGGTGCCAGAACTCTTTAAAGAATTTACTTGTGTGAGTAAAGTTTACTCGTGTGTATCAGGAGGAGCAGGTAAAGAAGTCACAATTTTAAGAGATACGGGAGCTAGTCAATCTTTAATGGTAAGAGATGAGGAGTTATGTAGTTTGGGAAGAATGTTGCCAGAAAAGGTGGTAATATGTGTAATTCAGGGTGAGAGGAGTAGTGTTCAATTATATACGGTCAGGTTGGAAAGTCCAGTGAAGAGTGGTGAAGTGGTACTAGGAGTAATAGAGAAACTATCCTGTCCAGGAATACAGTTTATCTTGGGTAATGATATAGCTGGATCGCAGGTGGGAGTGATACCTACTAAGGTTGATAAGCCAGTGCAAAATCAGACAACTGAAGTGTTGAAGGACGAATATTGTGGGATTTTTCCGGATTGTGTGGTAACAAGGTCGCAAAGTCACAGGTTAAGACAAGAGGAGAAATCAAAGAGTGAAGATGACGTTGAAGTGCAATTGTCAGAAACGATTTTTGATCAGATGTTGAAAAAGAACAAGAACAGGTGGAGGATGAGGTGGATATTTTTAGTTCAGGACAATTGGCGGAGTTACAACAAAAAGATATAGAAATAAAACGGATGCATCAGAAAGCATACACGGAAGAGGCACCTGCGTGTATACCAGAGTGTTATTACCATAAAAGTGATGTCTTGATGAGAAAATGGAGAGCTTTACATATGCAGGCGGATGAAAAGTGGGCAGAGGTTCATCAAGTAGTATTGCCGGTAGGGTATAGAAAGGAGGTGTTGTGAATTGCACATGAGGTACCAGTGGGAGGTCATTTGGGAATAAGGAAAACTCAAGCTAAAATCCAGAAACATTTTTATTGGCCTGGAGTACATAAAGATGTAGTTAAATTTTGCCAATCATGTCACACATGTCAAGTGATAGGGAAACCTCAAGCAGTGATAAAACGAACACCCTTAATACCCGTTCCAGCAATTGAAGAACCTTTTACACGGGTCCTAATTGATTGCGTAGGACAGCTTCCTAAAATGAAAAGTGGGAATCAATATCTTTTGACAATAATGGATGTGTCTACTAGGTTTCCAGAGGCCATTCCAGTACGTAGTATTACAGCTAAAAGGATTGTGGAGGAGTTACTTAAATTCTTTACTAGATATGGACTAATCATAGAAATACAATCGGATCAAGGATCACATTTTACCTCAATGTTATTCAAAGAAGTTATGGATAGCTTAGGAATAAAACAATTTAAATCAACTGCGTACCATCCAGAATCGCAGGGATCATTAGAAAGGTGGCATCAGACATTAAAGACAATGTTGTGGGCTTATTGTCACGATTATCCAGCGAATTGGGATAAAGGAATTCCATTCGTACTGTTTGCAATTAGGGAGGCACAGAATGGGTCAACCAAATTTAGTCCTTTTGAATTAATTTTTGGTCATGAGGTAAGAGGACCACTTAAATTGATTCAGGAAAAATTGGTGAGTGAGAAATCAGACCTTACATTATTGGATTACGTGTCAAATTTTAGGGAACGATTAAATAGAGCAGGTGAATTGGCTAGACAACATTTAAAAGTTGCACAAAATATGATGAAATGGGTAGCGGACAAGAAATCCAAAGTTTGTCGTTTTGCCAGTGGGGATAAAGTTTTAGTGTTGTTACCAGTGGTAGGTGAACCTTTAAAAGCTAGGTTTTGTGGACCGTATCAGGTTGAAAGGAAATTAGGTGAGGTGAATTATGTGGTAAAAACACCAGATAGAAGGAAGGATCACCAAGTGTGCCATGTGAATATGCTGAAAAGGTACTTTGAAAGGGAAGGAGAGAAAAAAGAGGAGGTTTTAATGATTCTAACTCAAAGTGATGAACCAAATCCAGATGACTGTGATTTCGACTTACCTGAAATTAAATTGGAAAATGAGGATGTTCTTAAAAATTGGGATAAATTGGTGAGTTACCTTCTAGAGGAAAAATGGACTGACCTGAAAGAGTTATTGATATCACGTGGGTAAGTTTGTAGAGATAAATTGGGAAGTACTAAAATGGCTATACATAATGTAGATGTGGGAAATGCTGTTCCAATCAAACAACATCCATATAGACTTAACCCTTTAAAATTGGCACAGGTTGACAAAGAGATTGAGAGTATGCTTTAAAATGGCATAATTGAAGTGGGTTGCAGCCAATGGAGCTCACCCATAGTGATGGTACCAAAACCAGACTGTACCCAGCGGTTGTGTGTGGACTATAGAAATGTTAATGCAGTTACTAGAATGGACTCTTATCCTATCTCACGTTTGGAGGATTGCATTGAGAAAGTGGGACAATCCAGCTTTTATTTCCAAACTGGATTTACTTAAAGGTTACTGGCAGGTACCTTTATCCGAAAGGGCGAAGGAGATTTCAGCTTTTGTGACTCCAGATGGTATATACCAATTCAAAGTTATGCCATTTGGCATGAAAAACGCCCCAGCCACATTTCAACGGTTAACTAACAAAGTAGTTTCAGGATTACCCAATTGTGCGGTATACATTGACGATCTGGTAATTTTCAACCAGACATGGACAGAACATATAAAACATCTGATGGAGTTATTCGATCGACTTCAGGAGGCGGGTCTGTTGATAAACCTAGCCAAAAGTGAATTTGAAAAAGCCCAATTCACTTTCCTTGGCCGTACAATCGGATAGGGTCGAATGGTCACACGGGATGTGAAACCAACAGTTATTGAGGAGTTTCAGATACCCTCAAGACAAAGGGAAATAATCCGATTTCTTGGCATGAGTGGATTTGATCGAACATTTGTGAAAAATGTTTGTAGCATGATTGCTCCACTGATGGAATTGCTGAAGAAACATTGCAAATTTTAATGGACAGCTGAGTTTCAACAGGCATTTGACTGTAAGCTGTGATAACCAATGCTCATGTGTTGGAGAATTACAAGGGACTCTGTGATCAGATTGAACTAAAATATCTGACTTTAAAGAGAAATGCCGAGGCGTAGAGCAATGGACGGATCTTGCAGAGACCTTCTTCTTCAAAGAGACTGTCAATCGAGAAGGAGTTTTAGTTGGAGGAAGAAGAATGAAAAAAAAATGGACTATATTATTATACCTGTTTGCGTATGTTCTTTTTTTTAAACAAAAACGTATATTTACTGTGTGCATTTCTTAAAGAATGGTAAAAAGGTAAAAAATGAAACCATCTTGAAGTTGATGGTTTATTTTTTTTCTTGGGGGGAGGTGTCATGTGAGAGTACCTTTAAGAAATGGGTGTTTATAAAAGGGGCTGTGTGACTATCTGTGGTGAGAGTACTTTTAAGAAATGGGTGTTCACCACTGCAGTGATGTCAGAGAGTGGGTGGAGCTGGGCTGTCAGCTTTTTACTTTCGTTTTTGAGCAGGCTGCAGGGTGTGTTTTAGTTTTGTTTTCAGAGCTGGATAGCTGCAGTCACAGCCAGAAGGTGGCTGAATCTCTCTCTGTAATCTAAGGACTGTAAATCGATCCTGGTGATTTAAACTCATAACAGTACTGACTTTAACCGGATGTGTTTCTGTTTTGAAGGTTTTTTAAAGTCTTATGGACGTTAAAAGGACAGCTTAATCATTACTTAGTGTTGTATTATTTGGGGGTTGTATTTGAATTAATGGTTGCTAAGATGTTCACTGTATGTTTTAAAAGGGTTGACTTGAGTTCATAGAATAAACATTGTTTTGCTTTAAAAAAATACTTTTCCATTTCTGCTGTACCACACCTGTATAGTGGGCCATGTGCTCCCCATACCACAATCTATTAAAAGTTGTGGGTCAGAGGAACTCCATGATACACTTTGGGGTTCTCTAAACCCTGGCCCATAACAAGTGTCACCTTCCTTGCCAGGCAGACAGACAGCCTGGTTGAAAATAGAATTAAACAATTTTAATGAGTATTTCTCAGAAAGAGACATGGGGAGGCCTTTCATCTTGCAATCATGAGGACATTTTACGAGTATACCAATATAGGGGAAAATCAACAATTTATACTGTATGAGAAAAGAGTGCTGATTAGTTCGCAAGTGGACTCTTATTGGTAGAAATGTTGCTATAGAGAGAAGTTAGGAAAATAAGAGGCATTTTAGAGGAGGCATTTGGTGACCTCGGGCCAATGTAGATGAGCGAGAGCAGGGATGATAGGTGAATAGATTCAGTACATAGCAGAAAATGTCTTTTTGGATGAGCAGCAGCTTGCAATCTGTGTAGAATGACCAATCAACCAGGAGAGCATTGGAATAGGTCATATGTAGACGTAACAAAGACTGCAAACAAGGGTTTCAGCAATAAATTGGTGATAGTGGTCAGAGCAAGGCAATGTTATGGAGGTACAGCAAGCAGAATGTTCTCAAGGCCAATATTGCCAGAGAATCAGGAACATGTTGTCCACTTATGAATGATTGGATCCCGGCCAGTACATGCTTTTCAGTGTTGGATGCTTGCCGATAATCCCTCCTATCGTCCCTGGCTCTGCGACTGCATCTCCACGATCGATGGGATCGTCTATTCCAGAAGCCTGAAACCCGTCTGGAAGGCAGCTAGTCCCTGGGGTCGGCCCGCTCTCAGACCATCCGTCCCCTAGGGAGTTCCTACCTCCACCTGTTGTATCGCAGCACGTGTGTGGTGCACACCAGATAGTGCCCCAAGAGCCTCTTCACTAACATGCCCAACCGAGGTGAGTGTCTCTAGGGTGGTGGAGGGTGTTGGAGACAGCTGTGATGGGAAATCAGTGTCATCATCGGAATTCATTAGTCCTGTTTCCTGCACTGAGGAACACCGCTCGCTAGAGCCACTGTGCAAAAAATGCCAGGCAGGCACCTTGTCAGTGCCAGGTGGCACTGCCAGGGTGCCAGTGCAAAAGTGCCTGGGTGGCAGCAGCAATGCCACTCTGTCCAGAGGCCAAAAACCTGGGAGCCTCCGATCCCCTGGGAGACCCACGCCCCCAAATGCCATTCTACCAGCTCCCTGTTTGGAGAGACCAGTACTGAACAGCGCTCGTCTGAGGTCTCTGAGGAAAAGCCTCGTGTAGATTAGGAGAGCTATGTTGCTCGTTTTAGCCTTAGTTTACTTATTCTTATTCTGTCACCTTTGCTCATGAGTCGCCAGGTATCTTTCTGATACCGCCATGTGGTTCAAGTCCAAGTAATGATTAATAATGCGACACACCGCTTAGTAAGAGTTAAATCAACGCTCATTTATTATATACAGCAATTAATACTTATACAATAATTCTACTACTAGACTACTACCTACCACTAAAAGGCCAATACTTAACTTTGGAAATGGCCCACCAGGTCAGGGAAACGAATGGTCTTTCGAATTGGTTCTGAGCCTGCGGGATTCAAAAGCTGGTACAAGTCGATAGTCAGGAGTGCCTATCTGGTAGCGATCGCTGGAGTAAAACTTACGGTTTCTTGTAGAAGGGTCTCGAAGGTTGCGAGCAGGAAAAGAAGGGTCGAGTTGAACTTGGCCCCTTTTCTTATAGTCCCCTGGGGCTTCCCGCCTCTCGGAGCGGACCTTGTACCTGGTTCCAAGTAATTGGACTTGGTCCCAATCACTTGGTTCTATATGCTCCAATGCTGGAGCGATTCCTTGGTCGGGGGGTGGTCGTTGACCTTTCTTTGTGTTAGCCCCTGCTGGCGCCGAAAGGTCTGGGTCGGCTTTGAGTTGCTAATTTGTAGCAATTGTTCCCGGGGATGGCTGATTAATATGCAGATGGCTGGGTTGTTGTGATGTTGATGGCTGCAGGTATCGGTCTGGACTGACTTCCCCAGAGGCGAATACACTGTTTTACCTGCAGCTGTCCGTTTGAGTCCTGTTGGCTGATTTTCCCATCAGCCTCTTCCGTTCGCCGTTTTAGATCGGGATTTGACCATTATAATCGGGAGTCAGCCATTTTACATGGCTACAGCTACATAATGGGCAGGATCCAGATTGTGACGTCTCGCGAGGTCCCGTTAGATCTCATGTGGCATGGCGAGCCGGGTAATCCCGGAAGAGACCTCTCCCGGCACCTATCTGCCACATCGCAGCCCATTCGGGCGGGACGCAGCCAATAAATCACACCCAGAGAGTCTACAGACGGATATGGACAGGTTAAGTGAGTGGGAAAAAACCTGGCAGATGGAATATAATGAATATCATGTAAGAAAATGAAGGTATACATTTTGGTAGGAATAAAGGAACTGAATATTACTTAAATGGAGAAAGACTGCAGGAAGCTGCAGCACAGAAGGATTTGGAAATTCTCATGCATAAATCACTAAAGGTTAGCAGGCAAATGTAAATCATTTCAACGGGAATGGAGCATAAAAATAATATGCAAGGCACTAGTTAGACCACACCTGGAATACTGTGAACAGTTTTGGTCCCATTGTCCAAGGAAAAATAAACTGGCATTGGAGGCAGTTCAGAGAAGGTATACCAGGTTGATCCCGGATGTGGAGGGATTTTCTTAGGATGAGAGGTTGAGTAGGTTGGATCTGTACTTATTGGAGTTTAGAAAAATGAGAAGCAACCGTATTGAGACATATTGGGCTGGATTTTCCGGTCGCCAACTCCAAAGTCGCGTTCGGCGATCGGCCGGAAAATCAAAGATCCCGACCAAATCAGGGCAGCGCTGCTTTCGTGATGCTCCACCCCCTCCAAAGCGATGTCCTCTCTGAGGATGGCGCGCAACGTATCGACGGCCTCAGTATATTGCCTGAGACCTGCCCCCGATGTTCCGACCCTGACCGGCAGACGACTGCGTTGGTCGCACGTGGTCTCATCCGTCGGGAACCCGGCATGGCGGCTGCGGATTCAGTCCAGCGCTGCCACAGTCGGGGGAGGGCCGATCCGCGAACAGGGGGGCTTAATCAGGGGCTGGGAGCACTGTGGTGGGGGGGTGGGGAGGGGGGGGGTCCGCGGTGCGCGGGCCGGCCGAAGGGGGGGACTATTTCGCGGGCCGGGTCTATGCTGCTGGTAAGCTAGCCCCCAGCCAAATGGAGCATCAGTGGTCGTTTTACGACATTTGTTCTGTCGGAAAACGCCACCGTTCTCACGCCATTAGATTGCGGGAGAGGCCAAAATAGGAAACCGCGCCAAGTGCCAATCGGTTTGTGATCTAACCAGCCCACTCCCGTTGGTGTCATCAGGATCCCGCCGTGGCCTGATGAGAAGCCAATAATCACCACTTTTAGCCAATCTCCATATATTTAACGGGAACAACCGCCTATCTAATGGCCTTTCGTGATCTAACCACCTCTCCAGCAAGTGGTCACACGGGTGCTGATTAGTACATCTTTTTAAAAAGGTGAAGCAGGCGATTCTCCTGTGGGAATCTGAGGAGGTGAGTAGCCATCTTCGCTTCCAGGGACACTGGGTTGCTGCCCTTGTAAGGGTTCTCAGGGGATCGGAGGCCTCCAGGTGCATGCCCTTTGGGCTGGCTAGTACCCCTAGCACTGCTGGTGCCACCCTGGCACAGCCAGTCTGGCACCCTGGCACTTATTGGACTACCCAGGAGGGTAGGGGTATCCCTCCCATGGTGCATTGGGACTTGCGGGGGGAGGTTGGGGGGGGGGGGGATCGCTTCAGGAGCTCTAGACAGAGACTTCCTGCTAAAGAGTTCCGACAAGAGGAGCCCGTCAGTGCACAAAATGGGGCTATTTGCGACCTCGGCCGTGCATTCCCTGCTGAGGCCCTCTACCTAACGCAAGTGCTGTTTTATAGTGTTGTGTTTCTCGGCACTGCGCGCACCAGAAAAAACACAGCTAACGGCGGTCGCAATTGGACTTTGTTCCCATTTAGTTAAATCGAACCCCTTATGTCGAACAGAAGAAAATCCAGTAATTAAGATGGTGTATTGAAATCAGCACAGCTTTAATCATTCTTAGCTCAACAATACGACAATTCACTGGAGGTTAAATTTTTTAAATGACTACAGAACTGTGTGTACACGAGACAGTTGTTTGGTTCTGAGTAATGACTCGCTAATGTCCTTCAGAATATTCTCCCTACCTTGGCATTGGCATTAATACTGTGTACTCAGTGTCTTTCAGTGAGCCTGCCCATCTCGCAGTTACCTGTTCCTGTAACAAATTTCAAGCAGATGTTGTTGATCACATAGTCATATATTGGATCACATACTGCAGAGGGTCAAAAATTCAAACCAAAAGACTGGGGGAATGTAACTATTTTGTCGAGCAAACTGCAACAGATGTGCTACTGCAGTGTGTGTTCTCTTGCTCCAAATTGATTTTGGGTGTGTTTTCAGCAGTATGAGATTAACAAAACAGGATATCTTTCCTTGAACTGATTTCATAATACTCCCTGTGAGCCACAATAAATCCTTTCACCGTGTGACATGCTGTAATTTCCGAATTATAGGCCACAAGATTTTAGAAGTTAAATTTAAAGAATAAAACTGACAATGAAACTGCTTTTAATAACTGCATACCCATAGAAATATAATTGATTTTAATTGGTGACAGCATATATAGTTTATTCCACGAGATATAGGGCTGAATTTTTCCACCTCGTCCGCTGCAAGATCGCCACGGGCGAGACACAGGCAATGGAGAAGTCCATTGACCTCGGGTGAGATTTGAATTCCGCCCATAGTCACAAGTTATTTCAGAAATATTTTAATATCCACTGCATGAGTCAATAATAACATTTAGACTTTCCCTTGAAGGCAACCCATAAGCACATTTAAGTGTGATCGTAATTCAGGGGTTAGGGCATCGGAATTCCCGATGCGGCAGAGAATCGAGCATCGGCCAAAAAGCGGTATTGGTGTTTTGATGCTCCGGTTCCATGCTGGCGATGGCATTAAGGTTCACACCCCACGCTCGCGGAAGGATGCCAGTGGGTCAATTTGACTCAATTGCATTCTGCTAACGGGCTGGGCACCGGATTCTCTAAGCCCGCATGAATCTCCAATACTTTGGGCGAGAATTGATGCAGGTATTTAACAGCGTGGCCCAGGTGCAGTGGACCCCGCGGTAGGCCAATGGAGTAACTCTTTGAGGGAGTTGCCCCCAAAGTCCATTGGAGGTCTACCCTTCTCCCATCCCCATAATGCAAATCCTGCCCGCCCCACCCCCACCAGACCTCCTCACCGGCACCCCACCCCCACTCTTCCTGTGAGACCCCCATGACAGAGACCCCTGTCTGGAAGACCCCCATCACAGTTTACCACATTAGAGACCCCTGCCTGAATGCCCCCGTATTAGAGAGTCCTGTCTCGAAGGCCCCCATTACAGAGAGACTGCCTGGAAGTTCCCCAAAAGAGATCCCTGCCTAGAAGTCCCCCATAAGAGACCCCTGCCTGGATGCCCCAACATAAGGGACCCCTGCCTCGAAGCTTCCCCATAAGAGAACCCTGCCTGGAAGTCCCCCTTTTATAGAGAGCCCCTGCCTGGAAGGCTTTCATTACAGAAACCCCTGCTTGGAAAAATCCCATTACAGAGTCCTGTCCGGATGGGCCCCCATTACAGAGAGCCCTGCCTGGAAGTCCCCCATAAGAGAGCCCTGCCTGGAAGGCCCCCATTACAGAGAGCCCCTGCCTGGAAGGCTTTCATTACAGAGAGCCCTGTCTGGAAGGCCCCCATTACAGAAACCCCTGCTTGGAAAAATCCCATTACAGAGTCCTGTCCGGATGGGCCCCCATTACAGAGAGCCCTGCCTGGAAGTCCCCCATAAGAGAGCCCTGCCTGGAAGGCCCCCATCACAGAGAGCCCTGACTGGAGGGCCCCCATTACAGAGCTCTGCCTGGAAGTCCCCCATTACAGAGACCCCTGACTGGAGGGCCCCCATTACAGAGCTCTGCCTGGAAGTCCCCCATTAATAATAATAATCTTTATTATCTTTATTAGTGTCACAAGTAGGCTTACATTGACACTACAATGAAGTTACTATGAAAATCCCCTAGTCACTGCACTCTGGTGCTTGTTCAGGTACACTGAGGGAGAATTCAGAATGTTCAATTCACGTAACAAACACGTCCTTCGGGACTTGTGGGAGGAACCGGCGCACCCAGAGGAAACCCATGCAGACACAGGAGAACGTGCAGGCTCCGCACAGACAGTGACCCAAGCCGGGAATCGAACCCGGGTCCTGGTGCTGTGAAGCAACAGTGCTAACCACTATGCTACCGTGCCGCACATTACAGTGAGGCCTGCCTTGAAGGCCCCCATCACTGAGAATCCTGCCTGGTAGGCCCCTATTACAGAGATCCTGGTCTGAAAAGCCTTCATTACAGAGAGCCCCTCTTTGGAATCCCTCCATTACAGACCCCCTGCCTGGAAGCCCCATTACTGATCCCTGTCTGAAAAGCCTCCATTTCAGAGAGCCTCTCCTTGGAAGCCCTCCATTACAGATACCTGCCTAGAAGTCCCAATACAGAGACCAGCGCCTGGAAGCCCCCTATTAGAGACCCTGGCTAGAAAACCCCCATGAGACCCCCAGCAGAGGCTCCCCATTAAAGAGACTCCCACCAGAGACTCTTCCCCCCCCCCCATCACAGAGACCCCTGCCTGAAAGGCCTCCATCACAGAAACACCTGCCTGGAAGCTCCCTATTTCAAGCACCATTGCCTCAAAGCCCCCCATTACAGTAAGCCCTGCCTGGAGGCCCCATTGAAGAGAGCCCTGCCTGAAAACCCCCCCATTGCAGAGCCCTGCCTGGAAGCCCTCATTGCAGAGAGCCCTGCCTGGAAGCCCCCATTACAGAGAGCCCTGCCTGGAAGGCCCCCATTTGAAGAGACACCCTGCTTGGAAGCCCCTATTTACAGAGTCCCATGCCTGGAAGGCCAACATTACAAGGAGCCCAGCCTGGAAGGCCCCATT
The DNA here is from genome assembly GCF_047496885.1 of Scyliorhinus torazame. Taxonomy (NCBI): domain Eukaryota; kingdom Metazoa; phylum Chordata; class Chondrichthyes; order Carcharhiniformes; family Scyliorhinidae; genus Scyliorhinus; species Scyliorhinus torazame. The sequence goes on from NC_092708.1 coordinate 375,930,314, forward strand.
GAAGTGAGCCCTACCTGGAAGGCCCCATTGAAGAGAGCCCTGCCTGGAAGCCCCCGATTACAAAGAGGCCTGCCTGGAAGTCCCCCTTTACAGAGCCCTGCCTGGAAGGCAAACATTACAAGAAGCCCAGCCTGGAAGGCCCCATTGAAGAGAGCCCTACCTGGAAGCCCCCTATTACAGAGAGCCCTGGCTGGAAGTCCCCCTTTACAGAGAGCCCTGCCTGGAAGGCCCCCTTTAGAGAGACCCCTGCCTGGAAGACCCCTATTTTAGAGACCCCTGCCTGGAAGCCCCCTATTTTAGAGACCCCTGTCTGGAAGCCCCACAAAAGGGACCCGTGCCTGCAAGTCCCCCGTAATAGAGCCCTGCCTGAAAAGCCCAAATTGCAGAAACCCCTACCTGGAGGGCCCTCAGGGGGAGGTGATGGCCTCAATTAATTGTCTGGAATTGAATGTACAATGATTGAGTAAAGGTCTGACATTGTCGATTGTTGTGAAGACCCATCTGGTTCACTGTGATGATCTGCAGAAAGCAATTCTGTATATAATATTATACATGACCTCTGACCAGCAGATGGCAGTGTAAGTCTACTATGCGGCTCTGTGCTTTTGAGGCAGAAGGGAGCAAGTTATGTTGGCGGATAGACGTATTTTGCAGCAGCCCTATAATAGTTAATTAGTGTTGGTAGTTTGTTATTTATTTGTTCCAGTTATCTTTACCACGCAGTTGTGTCATAATAAATTATTTACACGAGATGTTCTGTAGTGCATCATTCAAATCGGCCAGTTTACAGAACTTGACATGGTACCAAGAGTAATGATCGTCTAAGACCAAGATGATTCTGGACAGATCTGAACAATTAAAGATAACTTCGAAGAAGAAGAAAGAAAATTCATTTTTTCCACTAACCTTTGCCAATTGCTACTAGCAAATGATGATCAACGTGTGGTAAAACTTCGAAGCCCAGGATGGAAGGCATCAAGACACCTCAACAGCTTCGGGTTACCGGTAACGTAGATGAGAATTGTCAGGTGTTTAAGCAGCAGTTCAAACTCTATGTTGCAGCCCTTGGCCTGACAAGAGGCGTATCGCGTTGCTGCTCACTGTAGCAGGTCCCCAAGCAATTGAAATTTTCAACACGTTTGTCTTCAAAAGGGAGGCAGATAGTAACGAAGTTGACTAAGTTCTCAAGCAATTTGATCAGCATTGCTCTCCTAAAAAAAATATATTTTGCACGCCCACCCAGAAAGCAGGCAAATCATTTGATAGTTTTCTCACCGACTTGCAGTAGAAGGCGCAATTTAAGTACCCTCCAGTCATCAATGATCCGCGATCAGATAGTATTTGGGATCTCCAATGATAAGGTACGCGAGAGGCTTCTAAGAGAAACAGAGCTTCAACTCGAAAATGCTATCCAAATATGACATGGTAGCGAGCTTGCAGAAAAGCAGATCAGCACGTTGAATCTCCAGCATTTTGGCACAAAGGTAGAAGAGGCATCTGATGCCATTAGTGTAGTGACGCAGTTGAATAAAACACGTGATCCCAGTGCAGCTGGCCATCTTGAGCGGCCGACCCAGCATTTGGAAAGGTACGCTCCAATGTGGAAGAACAAATCATTTTGCCAACCAATGTTTTTCTCGTCAAAAAGAGGAACAACGAAAGCCAGCAACACAGTTGATGAAGTGCCTCGAAGACATGTTCTTCTTCGACATGATCTCTAGCGGGGACAAGTATAGTCATTGCATACAAAATGACAATGTTGCATTGACAATTTGTAGCAACAATGCAGTTGATGCAGAAACATGAAAAGATAAATGGACAATGCCATTAATGATAAATGACACGGTAATAACATTCAAACTTGACACGGGTATGAGGGTCAGCCTCATCAATGTGTCCGATTTCAAAAAGCTACAAATTATACTGCAAATAGTAAACAAAACAGTATTGTGAAGAGATTACAATGGAAATTAAATCAAAACATGAGGAGCATGCGAGCTCGATCTCAATGTAATAAACAGAATTTAAACGTCAAAATTTCCTGTTATGGCAGCGGAACGCGAATCTCTGAAAGGAATGGAAGCTTGTGAGGAACCACAGTGCCAGTCCTGACATTTTTCAACCCAGCGAAAAATATGAAAATTTTGACGGACGCATCAAAGGATGGTTTGGGAGCAGTCCTACTACAACAAGATCTGGAAGAAAACTGGCTTCCAGTATGCATCCAGATTGATGTCTGATACAGAACGCAGATATACTGTTATGGGCCAGAGTTTAGAAAACTCCAAAGTATATCATGGCGTTCACCTGACCTACAACTGTTTATTGAATGTGGCTCAGATGAGCACACGAGCCTGCCTTTCAGGTGTCATTCAACAGTGTTCATAGGTGCTTTTAATGAAAAAAAAACTTTATTCTACAAATTTAGTTAACATTTGTATAAACACACATGCAAGAATTTTTTATCAACAACAAACATAAATAACCCACATAGCTCCAGTAATCTATGTATAACCCTTAATGAATTCCCCCTTTAACTGTTCCAATTTAATAACAAGATCCTATAAACCAAAAACCCCTTTTCAAAGATGTGGCACTGCACACTGGCATTCTTACTAATATAAGACTTGGTATTAATGTTTCCTTTCCATACAGTAGGTTTAAATTCCTTCCAGAAAGCAATTATCTCTTTTAAGTTATCAAGCAGTCTGGAAACAACTTTTAAAGTGAAGATAGAGAAACCCTTCTTTCAACCTGTGCAGTACAAACCAGTCCAAACTCAAAGCGAAAGTAAAAGACAAAAACGAAAGTAAACTCACAGAGCCACAGCCCAGCTCCACCCACACAATGACATCACTTAAGCTATGTGATAAGACAAAAACATTTCTTGAAGGGACACTCACATGACAATACACAAATTGAAAAGGAATGCCTCAGGCTGACTAATGGGCTCACAAAGTTCCATGATTATGTATATGGTCTTCCAACGTTTTTAGTGGAAATGGACCACAGACCACCGGTCGCAGTAATTAAGAAAAATCTCAACAAGATGTCCCCGAGGATTCAGCGAATGATCATGAAGTGGCAACGATATGACTTTGAGCTGATTTATACACCAGGCAAGCATCTCATTGTTGCTGATACACTATCTAGAGCCGCAGACATAGAAGAAACACGGCAGTTGGATGAGGACGTGCAGGTCCATGTAAACCTGGTCACGGAGTCTCTGCTAGTATCTGACAACAAGTCAAAACTCAATAAAGAAGAAACCATTAAAAACATGGTCTTGCAGAAGGTGAGAAAATATCTCCACGAAGGATGGCCTAAAGGGTTCTGCTCAAGTTTTTACAATGTACGAGCAGAGTTAAGTGATGTGAATGGATTTTTGCTGCGGAAACAATGAATTGTGATTCCACAGTCATTGAGGTCATTGATCCTAACAAAACTCCATGAAGGGTACTTGGGGGATGGAAAAGTGCAAATGTAGAGCCAGGGATGCAATTTATTGGCCAGGGATAAACTACAACATTGAAATGATGGTGGATAACTGCAAATCCTATCAAAGGTTTCAACGCAAACAATGCAAAGAGCTGATGCAGATAGGTCAGATAGTCACAACACCATGGCAGAAAGTTGACTCCCCGATGCCTATAAAAATGGCGAAGTACCAGTGAATAGTGGGGTAAATCTCGGCGCTGCAGCCGGGGTGCCCCCTCAGGATGAGGGTGGCCTGGCTCAGTCTGTCGTTGCTGCTCCTTTGGTGTTGCTTACAGGCTCCGGACTGCTCATATTGCTGAGAGCCTCTGATCATCTGGGAATCCACCAATGCCACTCCTCTGGACACCTTCATACCCCAGCTCTTTCATCAAGGGGATAAGCATGGCCAAGCTAAATCAGGGGCCCACCAGACGTTGACACTCCTCAGAAGCACTGTCTCACTGCAGAGGAAGCAGCGGAACCAGAGGACACCTGCACCACTGCCTTTGGACTCCGCCCCCCGGTTCTCTGCGCCTCTCAAGGCAGAGGCCTCGCCAGTGACCCCCACTCCTCAGGATCACCAGCTGTCTCCTGGTGAGGCTGCAGTGCTGACTGTCTCTGCCGCCACCTCCCAAGTGCTGTTCAGGAGGACAGGTTTAAGTTTAAGGCCCACCTGGGAAAGAGGGTTTCCCTCCTCTCCTCACTGCCGGAGAGTTGTGGGTCCACCGCGGAGTCCTGAACCCGCGGGCGGGGCGGGGATGGGGGGGGGGGGTCGTATGTGAGTCATCTTCCTGGTTGCATTGAGTATGTGGTAACTGCAGCATTTAAGATCAGCTCCAGTTATCAGGCTCTTTAGCGCTAACTCTGATTCGAGTTGTTACAAAGGCTGGGCCGGGAATTGCACGCAGTTCACGGCGGCAGAATGCTCGCACATTTGCAAGTCCTGCCACGCTTCCCGAATATTGCCCCCCCCCCTCCCCCGCAAGGAAGTGCGAATCACACGCAATTGAGTCCCGGGAACAACAATTAGGATGTGATTTTGCTAAAAGGGGACAAAGTCCCATAGTGAGCGCATTTAGCCACGTGTTTCCCGTTGCGCTCAGCGCCGACAAACACGCCACTTGCCTTTGATGGGGGGTCTCAGTGGAGAACAAAGAACAAAGAAAAGTACAGCACAGGAACAGGCCCTTCTGCCCTCCAAGCCTGCGCCGACCATGCTGCCCGTCTAAACTACAATCTTCTACACTTCCGGGGTCCGTATCCCTCTATTCCCATCCTATTCATGTGTTTGTCAAGATGCCCCTCAAACGTCACTATCGCACCTGCTTCCACCACCTCCTTCGGTAGCGTGTTCCAGGCACCCACTACCCTCTGTGTAAAACTTGCCTCGTACATCTCCTCTAAACCTTGTCCCTCGCACCTTAAACCTATGCCCCCTAGTAATTGACCCCTCTACCCTGGGATAAAGTCTCTGACTATCCACTCTGTCTATGCCCCTCATAATTTTGTAGACCTCTACCAGGTCGCCCCTCAACCTCCGTCGTTCCAGTGAGAACAAAACAAATTTATTCAAACTCTCCTCATAGCTTATGCCGTCCATACCAGGCAACATCCTGGAAAATCTCTTCTGCACCCCCTCTAAAGCCTCCACATCCTTCTGGTAGTGTGGCAACCAGAATTGAACACTATACTCCGTGTGGCCTAACTAAGGTTCTATACAGCTGCAACATGACTTGCCAATTTTTATACTCAATGCCCCGGCCAATGAAGGCAAGCATGCCATATGCCTTCTTACTACCTTCTCCACCTGTGTTGCCCCTTCTAATGACCTATCAACCTGTACACCTAGATCTGTCTGACTGTCAGTACTCTTGAGGGTTTTACCATTCACTGTATATTCCCTACCTGTATTAGACCTTCCAAAATGCATTACCTCACATTTGTCCGGATTAAACTCCATCTGCCATCTCGCCGCCCAAGTCCCCAAACATTCTAAATCCTGCTGTATCCTCTGACAGTGCTCATCGCTATCCGCAATTCCACCAACCTTTGTGTCGTCCGCTAACTTGCTAATCAGCCCAATTACATTTTCCTCCAAATCATTTAGATATACTATGAACAGCAAAGGTCCCAACACTGAACCGAGCGGAACACCACTCGTCACAGCACTCCAATCAGAAAAGCACCCTTCCATTGCTACTCTCTGCCTTCCATGACCTAGCCAGTTCTGTATCCATCTTGCCAGCTCACCTCTGATCCCGTGTGACTTCATCTTTTATACCAGTCTGCCATGAGGGACCTTGTCAAAGGCCTTCCTGAAGTCCATATAGACAACATCTACTGCCCTACCTGCATCAATCATCTTTGTGACCTCCTCGAAAAACTCTATCAAGTTAGTGATACATGACCTCCCCTTCACAAAGCCGTGCTGCCTCTCGCTAATACGTCCACTTGCTTCAAATGGGAGTAGATCCTGTCTCGAAGAATTCTCTCCAGTAATTTCCCTACCACTGACATAAGACTCACCGGCCTATAGTTCCCTGGATTATCCTTGCTACCCTTCTTAAACAAAGGAACAACATTGGCTATTCTCCAGTCCTCCGTGCCATCATCTGAAGACAGTGAGGATCGAAAGATCTCAGCAATTTCCTCTCTTGCCTCTTTCAGTATTCTGGGATAGACCCCATCAGGTCCTGGGGATTTATCGACCTTAATATTTTTCAAGTCGCCCAACACCTCGACTTTTTGGATCTCAATGTGACCCAGGCTATCTACACACCCTTCTCCAGACTCAACATCCACCAATTTCTTCTCTTTGGTGAATACTGATGCAAAGTATTCATTTAGTACCTCGTCATTTCCTCTGGCTCCACACGTAGATTCACTCCCCGTCTTTCGGTGGGCCAACCCTTTCCCTGGCTACCCTCTTGCTCTTTAAGTACGTGTAAAAAGCCTTAGGATTTTCCTTAACCCTATTTGCCAATGACTTTTTGTGACCCCTTTTAGCCCTCCTGACTCCTTGCTTAAGTACCTTCCTGCTTTCCTTATATTCCACACAGGCTTTGTCTGTTCCCAGCCTTCTAGCCCTGACAAATGCCTCCTTTTTCTTTTTGACGAGACCTACAATATCTTTCGTTATCCAAGGTTCCCGAAACTTGCCATATTTATCCTTCTTCCGCACAAGAACATGCCAGTCCTGAATTCCTTTCAACTGCCTCCCACATGTCAGATGTTGATTTATCCTCAAACATCCGCCCCCAATCTATGTTCTTCAGTTCCCGCCTAATATTGTTATAATTAGCCTTCCCCCAATTTAGCACATTCACCCTTGTCCACCAGCACTTTAAAACTTACTGAATTGTGGTCACTGTTCCCGAAATGCTCCCCTACTGAAACTCATACCACCTGGCCAGGCTCATTCCCCAATATCAGGTCCAGTATAGCCCTTCCCTTGTTTGACTATCTACATATTGTTTTAAGGAGCTCTCCTGGATGCTCCTTACAAACTCTGCCCCGTCTAAGCCCCTAGCACTAAGTGAGTCCCAGTCAATATTGGGGAAGTTAAAGTCTCCCTTCACAACAACCCTGTTGCTTTTACTCCTTTCCAAAATCTGGCTACCTATCTGCACCTCTATCTCCCGCTGGCTATTGGGAGGCCTGTAGTAAACCCCCAACATTGTGACTGCACCCTTCTTATTCCTGATCTCTACCCATATAGCCTCACTGCCCTCTGAGGTGTCCTCCCGCAGTACAGCTGTGATGCTCTCCCTTCACCAGTAGTGCAACTCCTCCACCCTTTTTACCTCCCCCTCTATCCCACCTGAAACATCTAAATCCTGGAATATTTAGCTGCCAACCTTGTCCTTCCCTCAACCAGGTCTCTGTAATGGCAACAACATCCGAGTTCCAAATATTAATCCAAGCTCTTAAGTTCTTTGAAGAGATAACAAATAGGTTAGACCAAGGAGAGCCAATGGATGTTATCTATCTTGACTTCCAAAAGGCCTTTGATAAGGTGCCTCACGGGAGACTGCTGAGTAAAATTAGGGCCCATGGTATTCGAGGCAAGGTACTAACATGGATTGACGATTGGCTGTCAGGCAGAAGGCAGAGAGTTGGGATAAAAGGTTATTTTTCGGAATGGCAACCGGTGACGAGTGGTGTCCCGCAGGGTTCAGTGTTGGGGCCACAGCTGTTCTCTTTATATATTAACGATCTAGATGACGGGACTGGGGGCATTCTGGCTAAGTTTGCCGATGATACAAAGATAGGTGGAGGGGCAGGTAGTATGGAGGAGGTGGGGAGGCTGCAGAAAGATTTAGACAGTTTAGGAGAGTGGTCCAAGAAATGGCTGATGAAATTCAACGTGGGCAAGTGCGAGGTCTTGCTCTTTGGAAAAAAGAATAGAGGCATGGACTAGTTTCTAAACGGTGACAAAATTCATAATGCTGAAGTGCAAAGGGACTTGGGAGTCCTAGTCCAGGATTCTCTAAAGGTAAATTTGCAGGTTGAGTCCGTAATTAAGAAAGCAAATGCAATGTTGTCATTCATCTCAAGAGGCTTGGAATATAAAAGCAGGGATGTACTTCTGAAGGTTTATGAAGCATTAGTTAGGCCCCATTTAGAATACTGTGAGCAATTTTGGGCCCCACACCTCAGGAAGGACATACTGGCGCTGGAGCGGGTCCAGCGGAGATTCACACGGATGATCCCAGGAATGGTAGGCCTAACATACGATGAACGTCTGAGGATCCTGGGATTATATTCATTGGAGTTTAGGAGGTTGAGGGGAGATCTAATAGAAACTTACAAGATAATGAATGGCTTAGATAGGGTGGATGTAGGGAAGTTGTTTCCATTAGCAGGGGAGACTAGGACCCGGGGGCACAGCCTTAGAATAAAAGGAAGTCACTTTAGAACAGAGATGAGGAGAAATTTCTTCAGCCAGAGAGTGGTGGGTCTGTGGAATTCATTGCCACAGAGGGCGGTGGAGGCCAGGACGTTGAGTGTCTTTAAGACAGAAGTTGATAAATTCTTGATTTCTCGAGGAATTAAGGGCTATGGAGAGAGAGCGGGTAAATGGAGTTGAAATCAGCCATGATTGAATGGTGGAGTGGACTTGATGGGCCGAATGGCCTTACTTCCGCTCCTATGTCTTATGGTCTAATTCATCTGCCTTACCTGTTATACTTTTTGCATTAAGTACTTCAGGCCACCAGTCCCACTGTTTTCAGTAATATCTCCCTGTCTGCTCTTCCTCAGAGCCATCCTGGCCCTATTCCCTAGTCCTCCCTCAATTTTTTCACCTTCTAACCTATTGCTCCGGTACCCACCCCCCTTCCATACTAGTTTGACACTAGCAAACCTCGGGGCCAGGATATTTATGCCTCTCCTGTTTAGATGCAACCCATCCTTCTTATACAGGTCACGCCTTCCCCAGAAGAGCTCCCAGTTGTCCAGATAACTGAAACCTTCCCTCGTACACCAGCTGTTTAGCCACGTGTTTAGCTGCTCTATCTTCCTATTTCTAGCCTCATTGGCACAGGGAGTAATCCCGAGATTACAACCCTAGAGGTCCTGTCTTTTAACTTTCTGCTTAGCTCCCTGATTCCTGCTGCAGGATCTCATCCCTTTTCCTGCCTATGTCGTTAGTACCAGTATGTACCATGACCTCTGCCTGTTTGCCCTCCCCCTTCTGGATACCCGCTACCCGTTCAGAGACATCTTGGACCCTGGCACCAGGGAGGCAACATACCGTCCTGGAGTCCCTTTCACACCCACAGAAGCACCTATCTGTGCCCCTGACTATCCTCTGTGTGGCCGAGGCCGCACATAGCCCCGTTTTGTGCACTGAGAAGCTCCACTCGCCAGAACTCCTCAGTGCAGTAAGAAATCAGGACGCCATTTTTAAAAGGACCCCCCCCGAAGTGACCCCGCCATCTGCAAGCCCCAACGCACAGTGGGAAGGACCCCGGCCCGATCGCCACAGCATAGAACATGACAGCTTGGCACCTTGGTAGTGCCAATCTCTGAGACCCCCTGATTCAAACCCTGCCCCCTCACCCCAATGCATTTTGGGAGGATCCCAGGGACCTCCGCACAGCCCAACACCCATGCAGGGCACCCCCAGCCTAATTGCCAGTGAACACAAAATGCCAGCTGGGCACCTTGCCTGTGCCCAGCCTGGCACAGTGATGCCTGGGTGGCACCAGCAGTGCCAGGGTACTGTGGTGATATACATCACTGTAAGTACACAAAGGGTTAATGTACATACACTACACCTAGCTAGACACTAGAGGGAGAACCAGAGACATGACAGACAGACAGTCAACCAATAGGTCAGTAAGATAGGACACGACCAATGGGCATTCAAGATACACACAGAGGTGACACTACCACAGGAGGGCGTTACACCAACCCATATGAAAGGACACATCACACATGCTCAGGCTCTTTCCAGTGGAGACACTCAGTGAGTACAGACACAGGGTTGATTGAACATCACACCCACCACCGGATTGTAGCAGACTGGTTCGTCAGTCTGAGTAGCTATAGCAGGATTAACAGTCGTGTCGAATCCAAGTAGGAGAATTGTTAATAGTTTAATAAACGTGTTAAAGCTATCTCCAAGTCTGAACCTTCCTTTGTCAGAGTGTACATCAAGGAAGCAGCTTATGCTACGTCAAGAGCACAACAAAACGTGGTTCCAGGAGTGAACTGTTTCAATCCATATAGTTAAAACTCAGCAAATAGTGACTACCAGCAACAGCAGCCAGGCTGCCCCAAAATGGGAAACCCCATTGATTAGCCGGCGAAACGGAGAATCCCGAAGGTGTGCCGCACCAGAAGTCTGGGGCGGGATTCTCCGACCCCCCGCCGGGTCGGAGCATCGCCGGGGGCTGGCGTGAATCCTGCCCCCGCCGGTTGCCAAATTCTCCGGCACCGGATATTCGGGGGGGGGGGGCGGGAATTGCGCCGCACCGGTCGGCGGGCTCCCCCCCCCCCGCCGGCGATTCTCCGGCCCACGATGGGCCGAAGTCCCGCTGCTGGAATGCCTGTCCCGCTTTGCGCAATCCCATTGTGCCAATATCCTAGCCTCTTCAGTTTCATCTGCTTCTTCAACTCATCCAATCCAACTTCTCACTAACTTAGCCATGCTAATATTTTCCTTTCATCTGGTACTGTCACCAACCTTTTAAATCAATTGCCATTACAAGCCAGATTTGTTTTGGACTGGAGAACAATATATAATGGCATTCCCTGAGGACCAATACTGCTCTTAATCTATGCTAGTAACTTAGATTGGAAAATAAAAGAAGGATTGATGCATATTTTTTAATTGTTTAATATGTTCTCCGTATATGGATTATGAAGGCAAAGTCACATTTTGACCGTCTCCGGTTAACCTGCGACTAGGATGGGCCTTCTATTCATACCCCTACCAAAATTGTAATGATGGTGGCCCCAAAGAGGTTACTGTGATTGTACCAAAATCTCAGTGCAGATTGTACAAAGTTCCATAGCGAGCGCGTTTAGCCGCATATTTCTCGACGCTTGCAGCGCCAAGAAACACAATTTGTGTTGTATAAGAGGCCTCAGCGGGGAATGCATGGATAAGGCCGCACATAGCCCCATTTTGTGCACCCGCCGGAACATCCCAGTATCGTGAGAGATCGGGACGCCATTTTAAAATGGCGTTCCGATCTCTGAGGCCCCCGAAGCAACCCCGACCCCCCACCAGCCTGAACGCACTATGGGAGAGTCCTCAGCCTGATCGCGCATGCAAAAATGCCAGCTTGGCACCTTGCCAGTGCCAGCCTGGAAGCAGCAGTGCCAAGCTGGCACCCAGGTGGCACTACCATGGTGCAAAGCTAGCACTGTCAAGGTAACAGGCTGGCAGTGCCAGTGCATCACCCTGCCCAAACGACATGCAACTGCGGGCCTCCGACCCCCTGGGAGACACCCACAAGTGCCGTTCCATCTGGTCTCTGTTAGTGGAGACCAGTGCTGAGTGGCGTTCGCCCGAGGTCTCCGAGGGGAAGGGATTGAATCTCAAAGCCTCCGGTACCTCGGGAATCTGCACATTAGAGTGAGGCTACCTGTCTCCCTCCAATATGCAGATTTTCCAAAAAGTGACCCCCACCCACAATGGGCGGGGTTTACATCGCAACGTCTCACGAGATCATGTTGGATCTCGCAAGGCGTGGTGAGCCGGGTAGATCCCAGGAGCAGGGTCTCCTGACTTTTATCGACCATACACTTTTATCGACCATGCTGCACTGCGGCAAGCTGCTTTTCAGGTGCAGCGTGGCCATTGGACCGTGCCCAAGACTTTATCTTTAGCCTGTGTTGAGGCAACTGATCACTACCAGGCTGGTAATAGGAGTGCTAGTGTTTGGCTCAGCACCTCAGAGCAGGCACAAACAAATTAGTGATTCGGTTGCCCTTGATAATACATGACCTTTAATGATGGTTCCTTATAGTTTAAAAAAGACATCCTATTGCCTAGGATCATGTGAAAAGTAGCTGCTTGGTTTGGACATCAGCGAAATTATGGCATTCATAAAATTTTACCCAATATGAATCGGTGCTTCATAAGAAAAAAGCAAACCAAACATTGGAAAGAGGAAGAGCGGGGAAAAAAATGAATTGTAGCTTGTGTGATTTAGTAGATTTGGCAAAACCTCCTTTTGTTGACAGTGCAACAAGAAGCCTGTTTACACCCTGTTATTTCCTTCAGTGAATGATTTCAGTCCTTGAGAACATCCAAGATGCAGTGCTGCAAGCTGGGATCAATGCAGACATTCTTGATAGTGTGTGCTTCATGGAACAATTAGAATAAAGGAAACACTTTTTCTTTTCTCAGTAATGTTGCCATGAGAGACTTTCACTTTATATTATTTCAATTCTACTCTGTCAACTTTGTGGATTATTAATTGTAAATACCGTAATTGTTGTGACTATTTACTAGAGATTCAGTGAAAGAATGCATGCATTTTGGCTGTTTTTCTTGCATAATTGAATCCTTCTGCAATAATGTTTTTTAAACAAATAGGAACGTTGCAGCACTATTGTTATAAAAACAGAACATACCGGATAATCGCAGCAGTTCTGACAGCATCTGTGGATAGAGAAAGAAGCTAACGTTTCTAATGTGTTCTTTGATTTAGTTCTTTCAGGATGGTGAAGGTTGAAGTGGTAACAAAGAACAGCAATTTGGGTTTAATAACCAAAGCTAATTTATTACACTACAGTGAATTAGATTCTAACATATTACTAAGGAATTAGTTAAGTAAAAATTATACTTCACATCTACACTATTAACTATATGATTAGTTCAACTATCTCACAACCACTCTGTCTTGCTCTCTTCCACTCTCTCCATCTATCTCTATCTGTCTCGCAGAAGTCAAGGAGGATGTGATATTTATATGGTTGCTCGAAAGCACCATCTGGTGACTAGAGTAGTAACATTACATTAACCCTTTATGTGCTTTACAGTACCCACATATTGTGACCGTTTCGAGTCTGGATGACTCTTTATCAAAGCCCTATTGTAAATATGATTTTGTGCCTGTTTCAGATGAGAATGAGTGCTTATCTTTTGGCATTTGTGCCAATGGAAATTGTATCAATACGGATGGATCCTACAAATGCATTTGTAACCAAGGTTTTGAACCTGTGACAGACCTAAAGAGCTGCAGAGGTATGCAAGCATTTTTAAATAAATGAAGTGTGATTTAGACCATTTAACTCAGGAGCTCTGTATGTGTGGCCGATGCACCAAAACTGTCTTGTGTACTCTTTTTACCCAAACCAATATTCCTTCTTTGCATGCTTGCACGTAATGCAGGTTCCAGCTTGATTGTTTAAAATTCCCAGGCCCAGAGGATTGGAAAATGCTGTGCTCTGACTGGCATACTTAGACTAAATTGGGAATCTACCGTTAATAGTTCTGACCCTAGAAATCTTTAAGTAGTAAAATTTTGCTATTGATGCTGGTCACAGATCTGATGGGTGCAGCAACAAAGGAAGGAACAACAGAGGCAAAAGGAGCAGTGGGGAGAAAGCGTTAGTTGGTACAGAGGGTGTCAGTGGGCCAGCAATAGAACATAGAACATATTACATATAGTGCAGAAGGAGGCCGTTCGGCCCATTGAGTCTGCACCGACCCACTTAAGCCCTCATTTCCACCCTATCCCCGTAACCCAATAACCCCTCCTAACCTCACTAAGGGCAATTTAGCATGGCCAATCCACCTAACCTGCACGTCTTTGGACTGTGGGAGGAAACGCAGAAACAGGGAGAACGTGCAGACTCCGCACAGACAGTGACCCGGTGGGGAATCGAACCTGGAACCCTGGCGCTGTGAAGCCACAGTGCTATCCACTTGTGCTACCGTGCTGCCCAAGAAGAGGAAGAAGAGGACAGCAGATGCAGCGAGGGTTGATCAAACTTGGCCTATAAATGAAGTTATTTAAAGGGAAAGTTCCTATTTTTTATGCAATTAAATGAAATGAAATGAATGAAAATCGCTTATTGTCACAAGTAGGCTTCAAATGAAGTTACTGTGAAAAGCCCCTAGTCGCCACATTCCGGTGACTGGAATTGAACCATGCTGCTGGCTTGCCTTGGTCTGCTTTCAAAGCCAGCGATTTAGCTCTGTGCTAAACAGCCCCTGCTGTGTAAATGCACTCTTGGCCTTCTTCATGGAGATAGAAATAGTTCACAATCTCCAATCTGCCATCATAACCAGTTTCCCACCTCTGACAACTTCTGGCAAATTTACGTTGAACGTTCTCTTTGACTTTAATGTCCTGTCTGTAATGCAACATGAGATAGTGAACACAAACCCATGTTTTGTACAGATTTATAATTATTTCTTTACTCTTGCACTTTATAAGCTGAATTTAATGGCCATAGTAGTGGTCCCATCCATCAGATGGAAAGCTGGAAACAGCCCCACACCAACCACTCTCAGAAGCCCCAATGGAATGCTACAGAATGCCCGATGAGGAGAACCAAAACCCCACCCATCCCCTGAGCCCACTGAGAGGCCACGAGCCTTTACTAGGCGGCCTTCTCACATGGCGTACTTCTCTCTCTGTCTCTCTCTCCTCACGCACCTGCCACTGGCAGAATATTAGTGGTGACACTTAAGGACCTCGATTGACCTTTGGACAAGAAGGCTGTCCATGATCTTCCTCACCCCTAACATTATGGTGGGGAGTCAGGAAGGTAGTGGACACTCTGCACCAAATAGAATCTATGGCCACATACCTATCCCAATTCCCAGCCCGATTCAAGATGGGTGGGTGGTCGCAATTTTAGAAATATAATTACGCTTTATGTTCCTATTTATAAATTTCAAATTTCTGTTACTCTTCTTTCTGATTTTGCTTGCACATTTACTTCAGTGGAATTATATATTTGAACTAGATCTCTCTGCTTATATGCCTTTCAGTGTATTCCCATTAAGCATATACTCCCATTCCTTGTTTGTCTAAATGATCCGCTTTAAAGTGATCTGTCATCTGTCCCTGAACCTGTTTATCTGTTCCTGAATTCTTCTACAGATTTGAAGTTTGCCAATTCTTCTACTTTGACAAATTCAGTTAATTTTAAACTCTGTTCCCCTTCACTGAAGTCCAAATTATCAATACATAACAATAACAAACGTGGATGGAGCACTGTTGTATGGGGTATACCACTTCCAATTCACTTTTATTCTGAAGAGCACCCATTTATACTCTGTTTTGCTGTCTGGAAAGCAACTTTCATTCTCTGCTGCCTTATTTCCTCTTACGATATTTCACTGACTTCTCGTACAAGTCTCTTGTAAGAAACCTGATCGACCATCTTCTTAAAACCCACATACACTGTCTCTGCAAATTTTCTTTGCCTATTCAATCAGTCAAAATACTTCATTTAATTTAGTTGACATGATTTGCAATGGACATGCCCAGACTGGCTATTCTTTTAACCCATGAAGTTCTAAATGCTTCACCTAATTTATTTTGAACAGTTGATTCAAAGTGAGTTAATCACAACTAACAATAGATTACCTGATCTGATGGTATCTGCTTTACTGTTCTCTCCTTTCTTGAACTAATGTGGTGCCCTGGCCATAAACGTTTTACATTGATTCCGTCCTCCAAAAAAGTTGGATACTCTTATTTAATTGATACCATATTTTGCTCTTTTAGTAATGTACTAAGAATGTTGAAGTGTATAATGTCGAGCGGCACGGTGGTACAATGGTTAACTCTGCTGCCTTATAGCTCCAGGGACCCAGGTTCAATTCCGGCCTCGGGTGACTGTCTGTGTGGAGCCTGCATGTTCTCCCAGTGTCTGTGTGGGTTTCCTCCGGGTGCTCCAGTTTCCTCCCACGGTCCAAAGGTGTGCGGGTTAGATGGATTGGACATGCTTCTTAGTGTCCAAAAGGTTAGGTAGGGTTACTGGGCTACGGGGATAGGGTAAAGACATGTGGGCTTAAGTGCTCTTACCAAGGGCTGGTGCAGACTCGATGGATCGAATGGCCTCCTTCTGCACTGTAGGGATTCTATGATTCTCTGAATATACCACTGATTCTTTGACTATACTGTAGATGCTGAAGAACAGATTCCCCCTTTCCCGTCTGCTCTATTAGTCAGCACAATATGGTTGTTGTAAGGAAACCTAGGGTGGTACTTTACAGCACAGTTGTGGCAGAGGCGTTGCTGTAAAATTAGGCAAACCATTCAAAACTCCATTAACTTCAGTGAGAACAGAAGATCCCGCAGGTGAGAGGAGCCATAAAATTCCACTCCTAGAAAATATTTTTTTTAATTCCTCAGAATATGAGTAAAAATCGGAATGCTTTGAAAGTTAATCTCCAATATTTAGAGAACTTAGCATGAGTGGTGAATAACAAGTTATACATTAGATTTTCCACAGCTAACTGTTTCTCCTCTGCTGCCAGATTTCCTCATGACTGATGTACTACTACCCCTCCCTCCAAACATTGCCTCCAATCCCTCATTGACCTTCCCTACAAGGCCTCTGATTCACTTACTCAGACCTTTGACCTACTTCCACTTTCATCTACAAGACCTCCAGTCTCCGAATGTCCCATTCAGGCCTCTTACTTCACCTCGAGCTTTCCTACAAAGACTCTGATCCTACCATCGGCCATCTAACTACATCCGATATTCTGAGCAACCATTTCCTTGAGAATTCCAAATTACCCTTACACCACCCCTCTCCCCCACCTCCAATCTCCCCCCAGGTTTCCCTGAATGCCTCCACACTGTGCATGTTATTTTTATCATCAGATGCCTATGTCTAGAAACAAACGTGAATGATGGGCTTGCTTGCCAATCAAGTTAGGAATGCTGTAGAAGAGACAGTGTTCAGGCATGTGAGTTTCCTGTTGCATGACTGGAGATGATAAGGGGGATTGAGTGCAGTGTGATTGGAACATCAGGATGATTGCAGAGATTTTGGCAAAAATTGAAGACAGATGTCAGACCGGGACCGAGGGAGTCCGTGATTGCAGGAAAGGAAAAAGGTTAGCTTAGGATCTTTGAGGAAGCTAAATAACATAGTATGACATAAAAATGAGGCTAGGATCTTTGAGGAAGCTAAATAACATAGTATGACATAAAAATGAGGCATCTACTTAAACCTACAACACATGCATGCTGAACAGTGAAAGTAGCATGTGATAGATAGAGCTAAGTGATTACACAATCAATGGATTAGATCGAAGCTCTGCAGTCCTGCCAATTCATTTGTGAATGGTGGTGGATAATTGAACAATTAACCAAAGGGGAGGGCTCCATAAACATTCCCATTCTCAATGATATGGAAACCCAGCACATTAGTGCAACAGAGAAGGCTAAAGCATCTGCAACCATCTTCAGCCAGAAGTGCTGAGTGGGTAATCCATCTTGGTCTCTTCTTCAGATCCATAGCTTCACAAATGCTTTTCAGACTTTTGCCAGTTCAATTTACTCCTCATTATATCATTAAAGGACTGAAGATACTGGATATTGCAAACGTTATGGATCCTGACAACATCCCAACAATAGTTCTAAATGCTTATTGTAATATCCTGCACGGGACCTACAGAGTGAGAAGCTCCCCCTCTGAAGGCAGGGTATCTCAACCCATGTATATAAGGTTGGCCAGTAAGGCACCGACTGAGCTGGAATCCAGTAGGGATCTACCGAGCAGTGTACATATCGTTTGCGTGAATAAATCTTTGTTTCTTACTTTACTCGGTGTGCACTCCCCATGTCATTATTAAACTGCCGATGAGGAGTAAACTGGTTTGCTGTCGATGCTGCATAGAATCGAGTCATAGAATCATACAGCACAGATGGTATTGGCAGGATCACCTTGTCTTCACGAAAGAGGCCAAGCAGTGGCTTGTGATCGGTGATGATAAAAAGGTGGCAGTACATATGGCCTGTAACGTCCGCGCCAGTTAAACACAACTATCTGACCATTCTAATCCCATTTTCCAGCACTTGTAAACCCTGGGATTACAAGTGCATACCTAAATACTTCTTAGATGTTATGAGGATCTCCCTTTTACTATTCTTTCAGGCAGCGAATTTCAAACTCCCACCACTTCCCCACTAAACCTCCTGCCCCTTACCTTAAATCTATACCCCCTGGTCATTGACCCCTCCACTCTATCTATGCCCCTCATAATTTTGTACATTTCAATCATGTCCACCCTCAGTCCCCTCTGCTCCAAAGAAAACAATCCAAATCTATCCAATCTCCCTTTATAACTAAAACTCTCCAGCCCTGGCAACATCTTGGTTAATCTCCTCTGCACCCTTTCCAGTGCTAAAGCATTCCTCCTATAATGTGGATTCCAAAATTGCACCCAATACTCTAGCTGTGGCAGAACCAACATTTTATACAGTTCCAGCCTAACATCCACCTCCTTAAACTCTATGTCTCTGCTAATAAAGGCAAGTACACCACATGCCTTCTAAACCACTGTATCCACTTCCTTTGCTACCTTAAAGGACAGGTGTACATGCACACCAAGATCCCTCTGATCCTCGGTGCTTCTCAGGGTCCTGTTGTTTATCATTCCCCTTGCCTTGTTTGTCCTGCCCAAATGCATCACCTCACACTTATCCGGATTGAATTCCATTTACCACTTATCAGCCCATCTAACCAGCCATCTATATCCCCCTGTAATTGAAGGCTATCCTCTGCACTATTTACCACCCCACAAATTTTCATATACTCCGTAAACTTACTGATCAACCCTCCTACATTCATATCGATACCATTTATATAAATCACAAACAGCAAGGGCCCCAACACTTATCCCTGTGATACTCCATTGGACACAGGCTTCCAGTCAGAAAAATACCCCTCGACCATCACTCTCTGCTCCCTGCTACTCAACCAATTTTGGATCCAATTGGACAGATTTCCTTACTTTACCTTCGCTATCAGTCTCCCATGTGGGACCTTATCGAAAGCCTTGCTGAAGTCCAAGTAGACTACGTCAAATGCATTTCCCTCATCTACACACCCGGTCACCTCTTTGAAAAATTCAGTCAAGTTGGTCAGACATGACCTCCCCTTAACAAAACCATGCTGACTGTTCTTGATCAATCCCTGACCCTCCAAATGCAGATTAATTCTGTCTCTCAGAACCTCAAGGCAGCGTTAAAGTGGTTTTCCGATGATGGGTTCCGCCTGCCAAGTGCATGTTTCACGTGAAATAAGTGGTCTTTTTAGGATAGTGGTGGATTGAACAGCCTACACCCAGTCGCTCAGAAGGTAATGGCCCCTGCTCCGTGAGACGCCACAGAACTTCACTCTTTTCTTGGACTAGTTAATTACTGTGGGCAACGTATTCCAAATTTGGCTACCGTCCACTTGCTCTTGAAGAAGCGCCAGCTTTGGCCTTGGGGCCAGGCTCAGGATGCGCCGTTTAAAAAGTTGAAGTGGTGGTTGTCCTCTTCGGGGGTATTGAGACATTTTGACACTTCAAAATCATTGTATGTCATGTGCGATGCTTCACTGTGGCATTCAGACAGTTTTATCCGTCCGACTGCTTTTGACTCCCGGACGCTGGCTGCGGCCAAGGGAAAATGTGCCCACATTCGAAAAGAAGTTCTGCGGTCGTACTTGATGTAAAGCGGTTTCATCAATATGTCAATGGCTGCCACCTTTTTATCATCACCGATCACAAGCCATTGCTTGGCCTCTTCCATGAAGACAAGGTGATCCTGCCAATACCATCTGTGCGAATCCAGTGCTGGGCTTTCTTATAGGCTGCATACGAATACTCTTTCGAGCACTGCCCAGGGACCCGGAAGTGCGTCTGCTTTCCCTGCAGATTGAATCTGTGGAACCCCCCAACACCGGACAAATTGCTGCCCTGAATTTCATGGATTCCTTGCCTGTCAGTACCACGTGTGTTCGTGACTGGATGCATACCGACCCTGTACTTGCCAAGATGCAACATTTGGTGCTATACAGCAGGCGGCAACAGCAGCTACCATGGGAGTTGAAGGCTTTCTCCTCCAAATTGTCGGAGCTGAAAGTGAAAGATGATATCCTCCTATGGGGCACGAGGGTTGTTGTCCAAGCGAAGGGCCAGACAATTATGTTGAAGGACCTTCACAACGGACATTCTGGACTGTCCAAAATGAAGATGCTGGCGAGAAGCTACGTCTGGTGGCCGGGTTTGTACACGGCAATTGAGATGTTGGCCCAGCAGTGCTCCATCTGTCAAGATGTGGTGATGCCGGCATTGGACTGGGGTCAGCACAGTATGAAGTCTTACAACACCAGGTTAAAGTCCAACAGGTTTGTTTCGATGTCACTAGCTTTCGGAGCGCTGCTCCTTCCTCAGGTGAATGAAGAGGTCTGTTCCAGAAACACATATATAGACAAATTCAAAGATGCCAAACAATGCTAGGAATGCGAGCATTAGCAGGTGATTAAATCTTTACAGATCCAGAGATGGGGGTAATCCCAGGTTAAAGAGGTGTGAATTGTATCAAGCCAGGACAGTTGGTAGGATTTCACAGGCCAGATGGTGGGGGATGAATGTAATGTGACATGAATCCCAGGTCCCGGTTGAGGCCGCACTCATGTGTGCGGAACTTGGCTATAAGTTTCTGCTCGGCGATTCTGCGTTGTCGCGGGTCCTGAAGGCCGCCTTGGAGAACGCTTACCCGGAGATCAGAGGCTGAATGCCCTTGACTGCTGAAGTGTTCCCCGACTGGAAGGGAACATTCCTGCCTGGTGATTGTTGCGCGATGTCCGTTCATTCGTTGTTGCAGCGTCTGCATGGTCTCGCCAATGTACCACGCTTCGGGACATCCTTTCCTGCAGCGTATGAGGTAGACAACGTTGGCCGAGTCGCACGAGTATGTACCGCGTACCTCGTGGGTGGTGTTCTCACGTGTAATAGTGGTATCCATGTCGAAGATCTGGCACGTCTTGCAGAGATTGCCATGACAGGGTTGTGTGGTGTCGTGGTCACTGTTCTGAAGACTGGGTAGTTTGCTGCAAACAATGGTTCGTTTGAGGTTGCACGGTTGTTTGAAGGCAAGTAGTGGGGGTGTGGGGATGACCTTGGCAAGATGTTCATCGTCATCAATGACGTGTTGAAGGCTGTGAAGAAGATGACGTAATTTCTCCGCTCCGGGGAAGTACTGGACGACGAAGGGTATTCTGTCGGTTGTGTCCCATGTTTGTCTTCTGAGGAGGTCGGTCCGGTTTTTCGCTGTGGCGCGTTGGAACTGTCGATCGATGAGTCGAGAGCCATATCCCGTTCGTACGAGGGCATCTTTCAACGTCTGTAGATGTCTGTTACGCTCCTCCTCGTCTGAGCAGATCCTGTGTATACGGAGCGCTTGTCCATAGGGGATGGCTTCTTTAATGTGTTTAGGGTGGAAGCTGGAGAAGTGGAGCATCATGAGGTTATCCGTGGGTTTGCAGTAAAGCGAAGTGCTGAGGTGACCGTCCTTGATGGAGACGAGTGTGTCCAAGAATGCAACTGATTTTGGAGCGTAGTCCATGGTGAGTCTGATGGTTGGATGGAACTTATTAATGTCATCATGTAGTGGTTTCAGTGATTCTTCGCCGTGGGTCCAAAGGAAAAAAATGTCATCGATGTATCTGTAAAGGTTTAATCACCTGCTAATGCTCGCATTCCTAGCATTGTTTGGCATCTTTGAATTTGTCTATATATGTGTTTCTGGAACAGACCTCTTCATTCACCTGAGGAAGGAGCAGCGCTCCGAAAGTTAGTGACATCGAAACAAACCTGTTGGACTTTAACCTGGTGTTGTAAGACTTCGTACTGTGCCCATCTGTCAAGAGCACCAGAAGGTCCCCGCAGCGGCACCCCTACACTCTTGGGAGTGGCCGGAGTGCCTTTGGGCTCGCGTACACGCCGGTCCCTTCTTGGGTTTCATGTTTCTCATCCTGGTGGATGCCCACACAGTGGCTGGAGGGCCACTAAATGGCTTTTCCTTGCTTTGCCAGCAGAATATGCATGCAGAAAAACACATGTTAAATCCTTAGCATCCATACCTAAAAATATCACTTAGCCTGTATGGTACCATGAAGAAAATGTATCTTTAATGATTTGTTTTTAAATGTCCTTGTGCACTTGTAGTTCAAAGCTGTTTCATTTTTATGCAACATAGACCTACCCTTATACTGCAATGAAACAGGATGGCTGGAGTCTCGATACTTGCAGCAATCTAGTATTTAATCTCCCTTCACAGTAGAATTGCCTATTAGGGGCGGCACATGGCGCAGTGGTTAGCACTTAGACTACGGCGCTGAGGCCCGGGTTCGAATCCCGGCCTTGAGTCACTGTCCGTGTGGAGTTTGCACATTCTCCCATTGTCTGCTTGGGTTTCACCCCCACAATCCAAAGATGTGCAGGTTAGGTGGATTGGCCACGCTAAATTGCCCCTTAATTGAAAAAATAATAATTGGGTACTCTAAATTTATTTTAAAAAAGAATTGTCTATTAACATCCACAGCTTGCTGCTCAATAGTCACAAGGCCTGAGGCTCTCTATTAGGTGTGCCTCTGGTTTCTCCTATCAGGCAGAGCCATCCTATCCTGAACCCTCTGCATGTATAAAATGGGAACATCTGAATTTCTAGGCCTATTACCTCAATGTTCTTTGAAGATATAGTTAACATATTTATGGCAGACCAAAAACAAAACAATTTGTTCAATGGCTGAAAAAAGTATTTTTTTTCTCTTAAATCGTGAATTTAGGAAACCTTAACTCAATTTATTATGCTTTATATTATAGACATTGACGAATGTGTTTCGCCTGATGTTTGTTTTAATGGACTTTGTACAAATACTGAGGGATCTTACACATGTTCATCCTGCAATTCTGGGTACAGAGTATCAGAAGACAGAGACAGATGCGAAGGTAGGTATGACAGAGATGATGTCGGAGTTCCATGCTTGAAATATGAAGTTAATTGTACATGGACAGGGCCCAGATACTAAAGCAGAAAATTCCACTGCCATTTCCACAAGGCATCAGCTCCGCAATCTGAGAAATTTCAGAATCTACCCTCTTGCAGTAGGGGCATTGCAAATCCAGGTCAAAAACGCAGTAGTTGGAGAGCAATCTTTGCCCTGGCGGTGCATTATTTTCCTGCTACTGGCATTTGCAATCAATCAGAGTGCTGGCATAATTCTAACCTAACCTGCCAATTGAATGATCTTTGTATAAAGGGATCCAGCAGGCGTTGAAACGGTTCCATTGCATGTCTTTCACTGAGGATCGAACAATTGGATGGATATGCAATGTGGGAAGGCTATCCCAATGCTCCACCCCAGCCGCGTACCCGGCACACCCAATTCTCTGATGCTTAACAGGAAACAATTTTGTGGGCTATGAGCACCCTAAGAGAAGTTCCCCAAAGACAGTAGGACGAGACCAGCCTTAAGCAAGCAGATAAGACTGTAAGTAGCTGAAGAAATGAGTATTAAATAAAATTTATGGAGAGGCGGTGGCATAGTGGTACTGTCACTGGATTATTAATCCAGAGTCCCTGTTAGTTGCTCTGGGACCCTGGTTTGAATCCCACCACAGCAGATAGTGAAATTTGAATTCACTACAAACTGCAATTTTAAAATGTCTGAGGATGACCATTGTCGATTGCGGTAAAAAAAACATCTAGTTCACTAGTGCTGTCCTTACTTGATCTGGCTTACATTGGTCTCCAGACCCTCTGAAAAGAGTGGTTGACTCTTAAATACCCTCTGAACAAGGGCAATTAGTGATGGTCATGTAAATGCTGGCCTACCCAGTGATGTTCACATCCCATGAACGAGTAAGAAAAAAGCAAGAACAAGATGACTTGTGGCTGGATTCAGTGCCACAAGAAGTTCAATCACTTCATTGCATAGGAAAGATTAGCATTTAGTGTAACCCCCAAACTCTGAATTCCCCAACACTCCCTCACATAGCATTGCTCAGCATTGCAGCTCCACTCATTCCTCTCTCCAGCCACCTTTTCAGATCCCTATCTGAACAGCCAGCACTGACGCTCATTCTCATTTTACTCAGTCACCCTCCACAAATGTTGCCATTCCACCCATTCCACACAATCCATTTTCACATTCATTTTTTAAAAAAACTTCTAATCAAGGGACAACTTGGCATGGCCAATCCACCTACCCTGCACATTGTTTGGATTGTGAGGATGAGACCCACGCAGACAGTGACCTGGGGCCGGGACCAAACCTGGTCCTCAGCGCCATGAGGCAGCAGTGCTAACACAGCGCCACCGTGCTGCCCTACTTTCACATTCATAACTCTCTGCTTTCTCTTCTTGCACGTGAAAGAAGTACAGAACTCCAGGGGGAGAGACAGCAATAGTCACGCTCACCACTGCAGAGGATAAGGCCACAAGATCGCCAAGGTGGTGGAGTGCTTGGCCTTTGGTGATGAAAGTATGGGGACCCCCAGATATCTGGTGACAGACTTCCATATCATACTATTACATGCCACACAACAGCTGCTCATGTCGATTTGCTGTCAGTGCAAACTGAAATATGAGTGTTTGTGCAGTTATGAATTTGAACTCTTTATGGCTTTCATCTCACACAAGTTCTTTAAGTATGATGCTGATGTGAGAGCAGGTTGAGAAGTCCTCAGAGGATGTAAAGAACTCTGAGGAAGCACTATCACATGCTCCACCAGTACTGATAGGTAGATCTTGGCGAGGCTGTGAAGAGAGATAGCTAGGTTATCAAATGGTGATGTCCACATCACAAATGAACAAGAGCAGGAATTGGAAACAGAGACAAAAGTGCAGAATGCCCATTGGGAAGGTGCAGGACATTCCAAGCTCTGCTCGGTTACACAGAGACATTGAGCCTTGGTGGAATTATCCTTGAAGAGAACAATTCTATGGTAGCAAAGAAAAATGTGTGAGATTCTATCAGCATTTCCAGAGATACTGCACCCTCTTAGAGAGAGATTGAAGAAATTCATCATTACTATGATTTCCCAGGCATTTGCGCAACCTCGAAGAAAAGAGAGGCCACCTGGCATGGTGGCACAGTGGTTAGCATTGCTGCCTCACAGCTCCAGGGACCCGGGTTCAATTCCAGCATCGGGTGACTGTCTGTGTGGAGTTTGCACTTTCTCCCCATGTCTGCGTGGGTTTCCTCCGGGTGCTCCAGTTTCCTCCACAATGCAAAGATGTGCAGGTTAAGTGGTTTGGCCATGCTAAATTGCCAGTTAGTGTCCGAAGGTTAGGCGGGGCTACTGGGTTAGGGGATAGATGGAGGCGTAGGTTTAGTTAGGGTGCTCTTTCAAGAGCTGGTGTAGACTCGATGGGTTGAATGGCCTCCTTCTGCACTGTAAATTCTATGGATGCAATATTAATATTAAGACACACCAGTGTTATTATAGGGCTCATTGATTCTGTACCTAGAAGTCACTTGAAGAATGTGTATGGAGTATGTATCAGGGGTTTGGAAGCAGCATGGATGGTAAGGAGGGGGCAGGGGTGGTATGAAGTGAACATGGGTGTTATGGAGGGCATAGGGTGTGGATGAAAGGTGAAGGCTAGGGAACCTAACAACCATGCTGAGAACCAATATCCCAGCAGATAGAGCTGGGCCTTCTAACCTTCCCTTGTTGACATTCACCTGCCTCCATTGCTGACTCAGATCTGCTTCAGAATGGGCCTACCTCCAGCCCATTACCACCTCACGATGAAAATACGGTGGGCAGGCGCTGCCAGGATGGAAGCAGAATCACCAGGTTGGGAAAATTCACAATTCCTAATTCCCATCTTGAAGATGAAAATTCAGTCCTCAGTCTAGCAATTTAAATAGGATGGAGGAAAGCCCTCTCTTTGCCAATTTGTGAAGTAACAAAGCGCTCTCTAGCTCTTGGATAGCAGGAAAATGTAGATGGGCCATGAGTGGGAAGAATGGGCTCAAGGAAGTGGGGTCTCTATTGAAGGTGCTCCCAGTTCTCATCCCTTGATCCCTCCCTCTCATAGTCAGAGCCCCTCATGCTGCTCCCTGCCTCAGTGACATCTGGGTGTGAGTGAAATGAAGGGATTTTTGACTTGGAAGTGATTTATATTTAGGTGGGTGGTGATGGGGCTGGGGCACTGCATTCAGTATTGATGCCATAAGGGGTACTTGAGGAAAATTCTTTTTACCCAGAGTGTGGTGACGGTCTAGAATGCATCCATGGGAGAGTGGTAGACGCAGGTTGCCTCGCACCTTTTAAAAAAATACCTGGATGAGCACTTGACATGTCATAACATTCAAGGCTATGGGCCAAGTGCTGGCAAATGGGATTAGGTAGGTAGGTCGGCTGTTTTCCATGTGTTGATGCAGACTCAATGGGCTGAAGGGCCTCATCTGCACTGTGTATATGATTCAATGATAAGGATTCACACACTCATGGACAGAATATAAGGGACTTTTACCTTTGGGTTTGGAGGGAGAGGAGTCTGTAAAATTATCTAGTTGGCCTTCACAAGCGCAAACCCACTAGCAGAGCTCAGTTAAATTCTGCCCCCGGTAGCTCTGAAGAAGTCATATGTTACAATCCCAGCTGATGTTACAATTGGACAAGTCAGATTCCAAAATGAGACCTGGCTTGGTAGATCCTAACTTTTATTTTATCTTTTTAGAAACCATGGAGGTGAGCTATTGAACAAATTCACAGGCGTCTGCTGATGAACATTTAACAAAAAAAATGAAACATTTATGAAACCAAGAACAATTAACTGTTATACCAAGCAAAAATATTGGAAAGATCTCAATACAAACACAAGAAAATTATTCAAATATTCTTTCACTCCAGCTATATCTTTGCAGATACATACAAATTCTGAAAGATAAAACAATTTACTATATCTATCATATACTCTAATATCCAGGTTAAGTATGCAGTATATGTGAACCAACTGGCAAATTATGGTCAGACACACAACACTCCAAAGTAAATAACAGATACAACTACGAATTTCTCAACAACCCACCCAGATGCTTGTCACACCTTGAGCCAACTGATCTCAATGAAACTCTGTCTTCCTTAAGGGTTTCTTTTTTTAAAAAAAAATGTTATTAAGGTTTTCATAAAATATCGATAACAAAATATAAAAGGAACCCAACAGGGTTAAGTACAAAACACAATCTAGAAAAGCAACCCTTCATGCCCCCCTCCCCCTGTACATAAATAATAAATTAACATTGACACCCCGACTTAACACAACAGGTATATACACCCCGTCAGACCCTCCAGTGTAAATAACAAAAACAAAAATAAAGTACCCCCCCAAGTTGCTGCTGCCATTGACCAATGTCGACCGTTCTGCCAGGAGGTCTAAGAACGGTTGCCACCGCCTAAAGAACCCTTGTACCGACCATCTCAAGGCAAATTTCACCCTCTCCAACTTAATAAACCCCGCCATATCGTTGATCCAGGATTCCACGCTTGGGGGCCTCGCATCCTTCCACTGAAGAAGAATCCTTCGCCGGGCTACCAGGGACGCAAAGGCCAGAATACCGGCCTCTTTCGCCTCCTGCACTCACGGCTCCTCTGCGACCCCAAGTATTGCGAGCCCCCAGCCCGGTTTGACCCTGGATCCTACCACCCTCGACACCGTCCTCGCTACGCCCTTCCAAAATTCCTCCAGCGCTGGGCACGCCCAGAACATATGGGTGTGATTTGCTGGGCTCCCTGAGCACCTAACACACCTGTCCTCACCCCCAAAAAACCGGCTCATCCTTGTCCCGGTCATGTGTGCCCTGTGCAGCACCTTAAACTGTATGAGGCTGAGCCTCGTGCACGATGAGGAAGAGTTCACCCTCCCTAGGGCATCTGCCCACGTCCCTTCCTGAATCTCCTCTCCCAACTCCTCCTCCCACTTACCTTTCGCCTCCACCACCGAGGCCTCCTCCTCCTCCTGCATCACCTGGTACGTTTCCGAGATCTTCCCCACTCCCACCCACCCCCCCCGAGAGCACCCTGTCCTGTACTGTGTGTGGCAGCAGCCGCGGGAATTCCACCACTTGCCGCCTGGCAAACGCCCTTACCTGTAAGTACCTGAAGGTGCTCCCCGGCGGGAGCCTGTACTTCTCCTCCAGCTCACCCAGGCTCGCGAACTTCCCGTCCACAAGCAAGTCCCCCAACCTTTGTATCACTGTGCCACTCCGAAAACCCTCCATCAGTTCTCCCTGGGACGAACCGGTGGTTCCCCCGTATTGGGGTCCACACCGGGGCCCCAACTTCCCCCCTGTGCCGCCTCCACTGCCCCCAGATTTTGAGGGCAGCCCCACCACCGGGCTCGTGGTATACCTCCTTGGAGGGAATGGCAGCGGCGCCGTTGCCAGCGCCCCCTCCAGTTCGTCGACTCCCTCAGTGCCATAGCCAAGGGTTCAATCGCCAGTGCGAAGAGTAGGGGGGACAGGGAACACCCCTGCCTCGTCCCTCGGTGCAACCGAAAGTACTCGGACCTCCTCCTGTTTATGGCCACACTTGCCATCGGGACCTCATACAACAGCCTAACCCACCTGACAAACCCCTCCCCAAACCCAAACCTCTTCAGCACCTCCCACAAGTACCCCCACTCTACCCTAACGAAGGCTTTCTCAGCATCCATCGCCACCACTATCTCCGCCTCCCCCTCCCTCGCCGGCATCATGATAACGTTCAAAAGCCTCCGCACATTCGCGTTCAACTTCCTCCCCTTCACGAACCCCATCTGGTCTTCATGGATGATCTGCGGCACACAATCGTCAATCCTCGTGGCTAAGACCTTCGCCAGCACTTTGGCATCTACATTTATCAACGAAATCGGTCTGTAAGACCCACACTGCAGGGGATCCTTGTCCCGCTTCAGGATCAAGGAGATCAGTGCCCGGGACATCGTCGGGGGCAAAGCCCCCCCCCCCCTCCCTTGCCTCATTGAAGGTCCTAACTAGCAACGGGCCCAACAGGTCCCTATATTTTTTATAGAATTCGACCGGGAAACCGTCCGGCCCCAGTGCCTTCCCCGCCTGCATGCTTCCTATCCCTTTGGCCAGCTCCTCCAGCCCAATCGGGGCCCCCAATCCCGCCACCAGTCCGTCCTCCACCTTTGGAAACCTCAATTGGTCCAGGAAGCGGCCCATCCCTCCCTCCTCCCGTGAGGGCTCGGACCGGTACAATTCCTCATAAAAGTCCCTGAAGACCCCATTGATGCCAACCCCACTCCGCACCACACTCCCTCCCCTGTCCTTAACTCCCCCGATCTCCCTAGCTGCATTCCGCTTCCGAAGCTGATGCGCCAGCATAGAACATAGAACGATACACCGCAATACAGGCACTTCGGCCCACGATGTTGCACCAAAACAAAAGCCATCTAACTGACACTATGCCATTATCATCCATATGTTTATCCAATAAACTTTTAAATGCCCTCAATGTTGGCGAGTTCACTACTGTAGCAGGTAGGGCATGCCACGGCCTCACTACTCTGCGTAAAGAACCTACCTCTGACCTCTGTCCTATATCTATTACCCCTCAGTTTAAAGCTATGTCCCCTTGTGCCAGCCATTTCCATCCGCGGGAGAAGGCTCTCACTGTCCACCCTATCTAACCCCCTGATCATTTTGTATGCCTCTATTAAGTCTCCTCTTAACCTTCTTCTCTCCAACGAAAATAACTTCAAGTCCATCAGCCTTTCCTCATAAGATTTTCCCTCCATACCAGGCAACATCCTGGTAAATCTCCTCTGCACCTGCTCCAAAGCCTCCACATCCTTCCTATAATGCGGTGACCAGAACTGTACGCAATACTCCAAATGCGGCCGTACCAGAGTTCTGTACAGCTGCAACATGACCTCCTGACTCCGGAACTCAATCCCTCTACCAATAAAGGCCAACACTCCATAGGCCTTCTTCACAACCCTATCAACCTGGGTGGCAACTTTCAGGGATCTATGTACATGGACACCTAGATCCCTCTGCTCATCCACAATTCCAAGAACTTTACCATTAGCCAAATATTCCGCATTCCTGTTATTCCTTCCAAAGGGAATCACCTCACACTTCTCTACATTAAACTCCATTTGCCACCTCTCAGCCCAGCTCTGCAGCTTATCTATATCCCTCTGTAACCTGCTACATCCTTTCACACTATCGACAACACCACCGACTTTAGTATCGTCTGCAAATTTACTCACCCACCCTTCTGCGCCTTCCTCTAGGTCATTGATAAAAATGACAAACAGCAACGGCCCCAGAACAGATCCTTGTGGTACACCACTTGTAACTGAACTCTGTCTTTCAGCTAGCCAATTTCTGATCCACATCTCTAAATCACCCTCAATCCCCAGCCCCCGTATTTTCTGCAATAGCCTACCGTGGGGAACCTTATCAAACGCTTTGCTGAAATCCATATACACCACATCAACTGCTCTACCCTCGTCCACCTGTTCAATCACCTTCTCAAAGAACTCGATAAGGTTTGTGAGGCATGACCTACCCTTCACAAAGCCATGCTGACTATCCCTGATCATATTATTCCTATCTAGATGATTATAAATCTTGTCTCTTATAATCCCCTCCAAGACTTTACCCACTACAGACGTGAGGCTCACCGGTCTCTCGTTGCCGGGGTTGTCTCTGTTCCCCTTTTGAACAAAGGGACCACATTTGCTGTCCTCCAGTCCTCTGGCACTATTCCTGTAGCCAATGATGACATAAAAATCAAAGCCAAAGGCCCAGCAATCTCTTCCCTGGCCTCCCAGAGAATCCTAGGATAAATCCCATCAGGACCCGGGGACTTATCTATTTTCAGCCTTTCCAGAATTGCCAACACCTCTTCCCTACGTACCTCAATGCCATCTATTCTTTTAGCCTGGGTCTCAGCATTCTCCTCCACAACATTATCTTTTTCCTGAGTGAATACTGACGAAAAATATTCATTTAGTATCTCGCCTATCTCTTCAGACTCCACACACAACTTCCCATCCCTGTCCTTGACTGGTCCTACTCTTTCCCTAGTCATTCGCTTATTCCTGACATACCGATAGAAAGCTTTTGGGTTTTCCTTGATCCTACCTGCCAAATACTTCTCATGTCCCCTCCTTGCTCGTCATAGCTCTCTCTTTAGATCCTTCCTCGCTACCTTGTAACTATCCATCGCCCCAACTGAAACTTCACACCTCATCTTCACATAGGCCTCCTTCTTCCTCTTAACAAGAGATTCCACTTCTTTGGTAAACCACGGTTCCCTCGCTCGACGCCTTCCTCCCTGCCTGACCGGTACATACTTATCAAGAACACGCAGTAGCTGATCCTTGAACAAGCTCCACTTATCCAGTGTGCCCAACACTTGCAGCCTACTTCTCCACCTTATCCCCCCCAAGTCACGTCTAATGGCATCATAATTGCCCTTCCCCAAGCATCCAGCTTGCTTTTTCCCCATACTCGTAAATCGCCCCCTGGGCCTTCCTCCACTGCACCTCCACCTTCTTGGTGGTCACCAGGTCGAATTCTGCCTGGAGGCTGCGCCTCTTCCTCAACAATCCTTCCTCGGGGCTCCTCCGCATACCTCCTGTCTACCCTCACCATCTCCCCCACAAGCCTCTCCCTCTCCCCCCGCTCCCTCCTCTCCTTGTGGGCCCTAATGGAGATCAGCTCTCCACTAACCACCGCCTTCAGCGCCTCCCATACCATCCCCACTCGAATCTCCCCGTTATCGTTGGCCTCCAGGTACCTCTCTATACTTCCTCGGACCCACTCGCTCACCTCCTTGTCCGCCAACAGCCCCACCTCCAAGCGCCACAAGGGGCGCTGGTCCCCCTCATCCCCCAGCTCTAAGTCCGCCCAATGCGGGGCGTAGTCCGAAATGGCTATCGCCGAATACTCGGTATCCTCTACTCTCGCTATCAGCGCCCTGCTCAAAATAAAAAAGTCGATTCGGGAATAAGCCTTATGGACATGTGAGAAGAATGAAAATTCCCTAGCCCCCGGCCTTGCAAATCTCCAAGGGTCCACCCCTCCCATCTGGTCCATAAACCCCCTCAGCACCTTAGCCGCCGCCGGCTTCCTACCCGTCCTAGACCTGGAGCGATCCAGTGCCGGATCCAGTACCGTGTTAAAGTCTCCCCCCATTATCAGGCCCCCCACTTCCAAGTCTGGGATCCGACCCAACATGCGCCACATAAAACCCGCATCGTCCCAATTCGGGGCATACACATTGACCAATACCACCCTCTCTCCCTGCAGCTTACCACTTACCATTATGTACCTACCGCCATTGTCTGCCACAATGCTCGACGCCTCGAATGACACCTTCTTTCCCACCAAGATCGCCACCCCTCGATTTTTGGCATCCAGCCCGAATGAAACACCTGACCTACCCACCCCTTCCTCAATCTTACCTGGTCTGCCACCTTCAGGTGTGTCTCCTGGAGCATAACCACATCCGCCTTCAGCCCCTTCAGGTGCACAAACACGCGGGCCCGCTTGACCGGCCCATTCAGTCCCCTTACATTCCAGGTTATCAGCCGGATCAGGGGGCTACCCGCCCCCCTCCTCGGCCAGCCACGCGCCCGCACCCCACGCCCGGCCCGTTCCCCACGGCGGCAGACCCCCGTCTAGACCCCCCCCCTACTCGCTCCAGCTCCCTCTTGACCATAGCAGCAGCAACTCGATTCCCCCCCCCACACACACACACACCCCCACCCCACCCCCCTGGCTAGGACCCATCCTAGCTGTTTTACTCCCCCCATTGCACTTCCGCAAGTCAGCTGACTCCTGCTGACCCCGGCCACTCCCACCTCTCCTTCAACTCCTCCCATTGTGTGACACACCCTCCTATTCCGTTCCCCATCCACAGGCTCTCCCCCCTCCCCCTTCCATCCTAACCGTGGGAAACAAACCTCGCTTCCCCGCCCGGCCCCACCCCCTCCAGTCTTTAGCGTGGGAAAAAGCCCGTGCTTTCCACCTACCCAACCCCGCCACCTGAATGAGATGAACTGTCACAAGTAGGCTTCAATGAAGTTACTGTGAAAAGCCCCTAGTCGCCACATTCCGGCGCCTGTTCGGGGAGGCTGTTACGGGAATTGAACCGTGCTGCTGGCCTGCCTTGGTCTGCTTTCAAAGCCAGCGATTTAGCCCTGTGCTAAACAGCCCCTCTGACCCAGCTCCTTTTACAGGCCCAGTCCCCTCACCCCCGACTCGGGCCTCCCCCTCCCCCGCGGGGACCCATCCCACCACCGGCCATCCACCCCTGTTCCATTTGCTTACCCCCCTCCAAGAGCCCCCCGACCAGCCCAACCAAAACAGTGCCCAACCCGCCCTAACCACACTCACCGACCAGAAAGAGAAAAACACCAAGAAAAAGAAACCAAGAACAAAGGACGCCCCCTCAAAAAGTAACATATCAAACCGCAGTCCCCAAACGCCCATCCCGACCCTCAATCTGTGTCCAATTTCTCGGCCTGAACAAAGGCCCACGCCTCCTCCGGAGACTCAAAGTAATGGTGCCGGTCCTTGTAGGTAACCCACAGTCGCGCCGGCTGCAACAATGCAAACTTCACCCCCTGCCTGTGCAGCACCGCCTTCGCTTGATTGTACCCAGCCCTCCTCTTCGCCACCTCCGCACTCCAGTCCTGGTATATTCAAATCTCCGCATTCTCCCACCTGCTGCTCCTCTCCTTCTTGGCCCACCTGAGCACACACTCCCGATCAGCGAACCGATGAAACCGCACCAGCACCGCCCACGGAGGCTCGTTAGCCTTGGGCCTCCTCGCCAGCACTCTATGGGCCCCTTCCAGCTCCAGGGGCCCCTGGAAGGACCCCGCTCCCATCAGCGAGTTCAACATGGTGACCACGTAGGCCCCCACGTCCGGCCCCTCCAGCCCCTCCGGGAGGCACAGAATCCGCAGATTCTTCCGCCTCGACCGATTCTCCATCTCCTCGAACCGCTCCTGCCATTTCTTGTGGAGCGCCTCGTGGGCCTCCACCTTTACCGCCAGGCCTAAGATCTCGTCCTCGTTGTCGGAGATCTTTTGTCGGGCCTCGCGGATCGCCACCCCCTGGGCCGTCTGTGTCTCCAGCAGCTTATCAATAGAAGCCTTCATCGGCTCCAGCAGGTCCACTTTAATCTCTCTGAAGCAGCGCCGGATAACCTCCTGTTGCTCCTGCGCCCACTGCATCCACGCTGCCTGGTCTCCGCCCGCCGCCATTTTATTCTTCTTCCCTCGCACCTTCTTCGGGTCCACCACCACCTTTTTAGTCGCCCCGCCCCTGGTACAAGCCATATACTATTGGGGAATTGTTGTAATCTCCTTCCCACACCAGGAAACGTCGTTAAAGTGCCGTTGGGGGCCCTGAAAAGAGCCCAAAAGTCTGTTTTTGCGGGAGCCGCTGAATGTGCGACTTAGCTCCGCATAGCCGCCACCAGAAGTCCCTCACAAGGGTTTCTGATCTCCACATTTGAAAAACTCTGTGGAATTTTGCCCAAATGTCGCTCATACTCAAGTCGGCTTGAACCAGGATTCACCTCCAGAGTTTCAGCCTCAACTTCTGAGATTCCTTTTCTCTGGATCTTCATGTACACTTGAGCTTCACCTTCCAAGCATACTTTCAGACCATTGCGAAATGTCACTGCTCCAAAAGGGTACTTTTGCCCATGCAGCCCACAGCACAGAGTTACCAACCTTCGACAGCCCTCTCTGATCATCGGGGCTTCGTTTGAGTCCACTTTGCTTCATGTCTGTTCCTCATAGCTCTCTCTCTTTAATTCAACTCTGCTCCTTTTTCACAGCTTTATTTAACAGGAGATGTTTCTGATCTCTGTCCATGTCCCTCACCTGGAACCTTCCTCTGAGTCCACTTTACTATGATTGCCGATTCCCCGTTGCAACCCTTCAGCCTCGTGGCCAGAGGCTGCCAGGATCAGTGGGAGTTATGGGTAGTCGATGGGACAGACAGGCAGGAGTTGAACTTGCCCCCGTTATGGGTACATACAATCCAGGGGGTGGCACGGCGGACCCGTAGGTGCTGAGACATCACTTGCCCCCATCCTGCAGCTCATGAGCTCTGGGGCAGAAACCCCAATGCCCCCTGGTTCACCGTCCGAGACCAAAGATAGCTACACACCTCCTTGGATCCCCACAGCAACCATACCACCAGCTTTACATTTTTTGAAACTGTTTACTAATCGCCACCCATGTGACCACTTACTGGGGAGGCAATTAGGTCATGGGAGGCCATTAGATAGGGGGTCATTGCCGTTAATTGTATAGACATTGGCTTGAATTGGCAATTATTGGTTTCTCGCCACGCCGCAGCGGGATCCGGATCTCACCAACTAGGTTGGGCCGGTTAGATCGCAAACGGATTGGCACACGGCGCAATTCCGATTTTGCCGTCTCCCGCGATCTAACGGGCGCATCGTGCCCTTGCTTAAGCACGCCGCAGCCGTTAACTTGCATCCAGAATTTCTAACATTAGATGTGACTCTGTGATTGTACCGCACTTGCTGAACAATCCTGAGAATCACACTAACAACTAATTTAAGATTATCAATCAGATTTGCAAGAGGTTCACTTACATTTTCTGGAAGCTATAAATATTCATATCGGGGACCTGTCCTCTGTAAGCAAAAAGAACATGTCCAGGCATTGTGCCTTCTTTGAACTAACCAAAAGCTGGGGGAATGATAGTTCTCTGGTGCATTCCCCATGGCAATGCCTCAATTAATCAGAGGTGACCTGCCAACCACTGAGCACTCTCTTTTTTTCATGAAGTATAATTTCTGCTGCCTTTGAAATTGGGCATTCTGTCATGATGAATGCAAAATGAAAAGCATGTCTTTTTTTCAATTACGGTCAACTCCTGTTGCTTGCAGGGGTTCTGTTCCTGAAAAGTTTCACGTAGGGTAAAATCGCGAACGGTGAACCTTTGCATGCCCAGAGGCAGCACATGCACGGTGAGTGCTTTCTACATGGGAAACATGAGGGAAACCTGAGAGTTTAACCTCCCTTCTGCGAATATTCTAACATGTCTAATGAAGTGAGAGTCATTGATACACTAGCACTTCTGTGTGTAGTTAAGATAAGTAATTTATTGTAACGTCTCCTGCAGAGGTACATGCCAAATCATGAATTGGTGACATTTTGGGGCCACGAACATGATTGCATACACAATTAGATTCACGCAGGTAAACGTAGAGTGGTTGCAAAAGTTAGGAGTTGACTGTAACTTGTTTCACATTCCAATGAGTAGATGAGGAGAATTTTTCTGCAGTTTTCCATGTTTTTCTAATTTTGCAATGAATATACTGTTATAGATATGAATGAATGCTTGAGCAAGGGCATCTGTGGTCCAAATGGAGAATGTATGAACGTTGAAGGATCCTATTTCTGCATTTGTGCCAGAGGTTTTGAAAACACTCCTGACGGTACAGGCTGTCAAGGTAAGACATCACAGTAAACATGTAAATTTATGGCCCCAATATCCAAATCACTTTAATATATTAACATTTAATAGAATTCAAATTTATCTCACAGAACACTGAATCATGATTGGCTGGCCTGGACTTTCATCCTCTAAGTGGGTAGGGGCAGTTGAGAAAATTCTGAGCTTGATCTGCTGCCCCAAGCGAAATTGACCATAAAGGTGGGATCTGCATTGCTGGGGGCCAGGTGTGAGCTGGAGTTGGGTCAAGAGTATAGAGGCAGCCACAGGAACTGCCAGGTGCAGAGTAACACTATTTAAAAGACCACCTCAGTGTCATAGAGCTTTGTCCCAGTGGTATAAAATACAGAAGTCCTCAAGGCCTCACCCCTCACACCTTCCAAACACTCCCCTTGCCCCATCCGTGCCTTCTCATGCCTCCAACCCACCCCTTACTCCCCC
Source organism: Scyliorhinus torazame (assembly GCF_047496885.1). Classification (NCBI taxonomy): domain Eukaryota; kingdom Metazoa; phylum Chordata; class Chondrichthyes; order Carcharhiniformes; family Scyliorhinidae; genus Scyliorhinus; species Scyliorhinus torazame. Next base: position 375,967,202 of record NC_092708.1, read on the forward strand.
TTATGCCCTTTATAGCAAGTTATGCCCCCCACCCACCTCTTATATTTCCTTAAGTCCCCTTTGCCAAACTCTGCCATTCCAATCACCTCACATGTCCCCTCATGCCCACTATGTCAAGCTCTGCACACTGACCATCTGTACACCTTTCTAAAGCCAATGAACACCTCGGTGTCAATTGGAATATGTAACAAGAAAGGTTTTTAAAACTGTAATCATTGATCACTTTCTCCTGTACCCAAAAAAAAAGAAGTCTGGACAAGCTAATAAAAGTGTCTAACATCCAGGTCCTTTGAAGTTTCAAGAACAAAACACTTGAAACTACTTAACTGCGTAAGTTATATCACAAAATATTGCGAAATGGATCAAAGAGATCAGAGAGCCCGATCTGTATATCAAAAAATGTTTCCTCGGGAAGCAAGTGTTCCATTATTATAATAGATATCTGGCCTGTCAGCCAATCATATTTAATGAGGGTTCATGTGCCATGACTCTTTAAAATCCTGGTCCGACTCCATGAAAATTGTGAAGGAGTAGGAGGTACCTATCTTCGCAAAGGATTCAGCTAGGGCAGGAGTGTCTGATGCGGGCTTCTGGCAGGAAGCACCCTGCACACTTCCATGGCACTTCCAACGATCAGACAGCTTGGGAATGGAGTCAGGAATCCCAGAATCGGGACCCACTGGCCTTTTTTAAATAGCTCCCAAGTCAACCTGATTCAGTGAAAATCCAGGCTGCTGCTGAAGTTTTAAGTTTTATTGGGAGGGCAATTGATTTAATTGAGAATATATAACATGATGCGGTCATGATTTATGTGTGTGTTATCGGATATAACAAAAGAATAAGATTTGTGTTTATCCTCAATTACAGTATACTGTGCAATGTAGTTACTGTATAATGCATATACTTTAAACAGGTCATTTTGATTTTAAGTATATGGAGTCCTGGAGTCTATTTAAGGAACTGCATTACCTTTGGTTGCAGGTGACAATTTACTCACTGCATTTATAAACCTAAGCAAATTAAGATAAAGGAGGGTCAGTAAAATGACGAGGATTTATTTTTCATTTGAAAATCCAAAGTTATAAGAAAAAAGAACAAAGAAAAGTACAGCACAGGAACAGGCCCTTCGGCCCTCCAAGCCAGCACCGACCATGCTGCCCGTGTAAACTAAAATCTTCTACACTTCTGGGGTCCTTATCCCTCTATTCCCATCCTATTCATGTCTTTGTCATGATGCCCCTTAAACATCACTATCGTCCCTGCTTCTACCACCTCCTCTGGCAGCGAGTTCCAGGCACCCACTACCTTCTGGGTAAACATAGAACATAGAACATTACAGTGCAGTACAGGCCCTTCGGCCCTCGATGTTGCGCCGACCTGTGAAACCACTCTAAAGCCCATCTACACTATTCCCTTATCATCCATATGTCTATCCAATGACCATTTGAATGTCCTTAGTGTTGGCGAGTCCACTACTGTTGCAGGCAGGGCATTCCACGCCCTTACTACTCTCTGAGTAAAGAACCTACCTCTGACATCTGTCCTATATCTATCTCCCCTCAATTTAAAGGTATGTCCCCTCGTTCTAGGCATCACCATCCGAGGAAAAAGGCTCTCACTGTCCACCCTATCCAATCCTCTGATCATCTTGTATGCCTCAATTAAGTCACCTCTTAACCTTCTTCTCTCTAACGAAAACAGCCTTAAGTCCCTCAGCCTTTCCTCATAAGATCTTCCCTCCATACCAGGCAACATTCTGGTAAATCTCCTCTGCACCCTTTCCAATGCTTCCACATCCTTCCTATAATGCGGCGACCAGAATTGCATGCAGTACTCCAAATGCGGCCGCACCAGAGTTTTGTACAGCTGCAACATGAGCTCATGGCTCCGAAACTCAATCCCTCTACCAATAAAAGCTAACACACCGTACGCCTTCTTAACAACCCTCTCAACCTGGGTGGCAACTTTCAGGGATCTATGTACATGGACACCGAGATCTCTCTGCTCATCCACACTGCCAAGAATCTTACCATTAGCCCAGGACTCAGTCTTCCTGTTATTCCTTCCAAAATGAATCACCTCACACTTTTCTGCATTAAACTCCATTTGCCACCTCCCAGCCCAGCGCTGCAGCTTATCTATGTCCCTCTGTAACTTGTAACATCCTTCCGCACTGTCCACAACTCCACTGACTTTAGTGTCATCTGCAAATTTACTCACCCATCCTTCTACGCCCTCCTCCAGGTCATTTATAAAAATGACAAACAGCAGTGGCCCCAAAACAGATCCTTGTGGTACACCACTAGTAACTGGACTCCAGTCTGAACATTTCCCATCAACCACCACCCTTTGTCTTCTTCCCGCTAGCCAATTTCTGATCCAAACTGCTAAATCACCCTGAATCCCATGCCTCCGTATTTTCTGCAGTAGCCTACCATGGGGAACCTTATCAAACGCTTTACTGAAGTCCATATACACCACATCAACTGCTTTACCCTCATCCACCTGTTTGGTCACCTTCTCAAAGAACTCTATAAGGTTTGTGAGGCACGACCTACCCTTCACAAAACCGTGTTGACTATCTCTAATCAAATTATTCCTTTCCAGATGAACATACATCCTATCTCTTATAAACCTTTCTAAGATTTTTCCCACAATAGAAGTAAGGCTCACTAGTCTATAGTTGCCGGGGTTATCTCTACTCCCCTTCTTGAACATTGGGACAACATTTGCTATCCTCCAGTCTTCTGGCACTATTCCTGTAGACAAAGATGACTTAAAGATCAAGGCCAAAGGCTCAGCAATCTCCTCCCTAGCTTCCCAGAGAATCCTAGGATAAATCCCATCCAGCCCAGGTGACTTATTTATTTTCACACTTTCCAGAATTGCTAACACCTCCTCCTTATGAACCTCAAGCCCTTCTAGTCTCGTAGCCTGAATCTCAGTATTCGCCTCGACAACATTGTCTTTTTCCTGTGTGAATACTGACGAAAAATATTCATTTAGCACCTCTCCTATCTCCTCGGACTCCAAGCACAACTTCCCACTACTGTCCTTGACTGGCCCTACTCTTACCCTAGTCATTCTTTTATTCCTGACATATCTATAGAAAGCTTTAGGGTTATCCTTGATCCTACCTGCCAAAAACTTCTCATGTCCCTCCTGGCTCTTCTTAGCTCTCTCTTTAGGTGCTTCCTAGCTAACTTGTAACTCTCGAGCGCCCTAACTGAACCTTCATGTCTCATCTTTACATAAGTCTCCTTCTTCCTCTTGACAAGTGTTTCGACTGCTTTAGTAATTCACGGTTCCCTCACTCGACCACTTCCTCCCTGCCTGACAGGTACATACTTATCAAGGACACGCAGTAGCTGTTCCTTGAACAAGCTCCACATTTCCATTGTGCCCATCCCCTGCAGTTTTCCTCTCCATCCGATGTATCCTAAGTCTTGCCTCATCGCATCATAATTGCCTTTCCCCCAGATGTAACTCTTGCCCTGCGGTATATACCTATCCCTTTCCATCACTAAAGTAAACGTAATCGAATTGTGGTCACTATCACCAAAGTGCTCACCTACCTCCAAATCTAACACCTGTCCTGGTTGATTACCCAGTACCAAATCCAATATGGCCTTGCCTCTCGTTGGCCTATCTACATACTATGTCAGGAAACCCTCCTGCACACATTGGACAAAAACGGACCCATCTAATGTATACGAACTATAGCGTTTCCAGTCAATATTTGGAAAGTTAAAGTCCCCCATAACAACTACCCTGTTGCTTTCGCTCCTATCCAGAATCATCTTTGCAATCCTCTCCTCTACATCTCTGGAACTTTTCGGAGGCCTATAGAAAACCCCTAACAGGGTGACCTCTCCTTTCCTGTTTCTAACCTCAGCCCATACAACCTCAGTAGACGAGTCCTCATCAAACGTCCTTTCTGCCACCGTAATACTGTCCTTGACTAACAATGCCACCCCTCCCCCTCTTTTACCACCTTCCCTGAGCTTACTGAAATATCTAAATCCTGGCACCTGCAACAACCATTCCTGTCCCTGCTCTATCCATGTCTCCAAAATGGCCACATCGAACTCCCAGGTACCAACCCATGCCGCAAGTTCACCCACCTTATTCCGGATGCTCCTGGCATTGAAGAAGACACACTTTAAACCACCTTCCTGCCTGCCGGTACACTCCTGCAACTTTAAAACCCGACTCATGACCTCACTACTCTCAAACCTCCTGTATACTGGAGCTACAATTCAGGTTCCCAAGCCCCTGCTGAACTAGTTTAAACCCTCCCGAAGAGCATTAGCAAATTTCCCCCCCAGAATATTGGTACCCCTCTGGTCCAGGTGCAGACCATCCCGTTTGTAGAGGTCCCACCGACCCCAGAATGAGCCCCAATTGTCCAGAAATCTGAAACCCTCCCTCCTGCACCATCCCTGTAGCCACGTGTTCAACTCCTCTCTCTCCCTATTCCTCGTCTCGCTATCACGTGGCACAGGTGACAACCCAGAGATAATAACTCTGTTTGTCCTAGACCTAAGTTTTCACCCTAGCTCCCTGAATTCCTGCCTTACATCCCCATCCCTTTTCCTACCTATGTCGTTGGTACCTATGTGGACCACGACTTGGGGCTGCTCCCCCTCCCCCTTAAGGATCCCGAAAAACACGATCCGAGACATCATGCACCCTGGCACCTGGGAGGCAACACACAACCGTGAGTCTCTCTCGTTCCCACAGAATCTCCTATCTATCCCCCTAACTATGGTGTCTCCAATGACTAATGCTCTACTCCTCTCCCCACTTCCCTTCTGAGCAACAGGGACAGACTCTGTGCCAGAGACCTGTACTGCATGGCTTAACCCTGGTATGTCGTCCCCCCCAACAGTATCCAAAGCGGTATACTTGTTACTAAGGGGAACGGCCACAGGGGATCCCTTCACTGACTGCTTCCTCCCAGCCCCTCTCACCGTCACCCATCTATCTTTACTCTTCGGAGTAACTACATCCCTGAAGCGTCTATCTATGACCAACTCTGCCTCCCGAATGATCCGAAGTTCATCCAACTCCAGCTCCAGTTCCCTAACGCGGTTTCTGAGGAGCTGGAGATGGGTGCACTTCCCACAGATGAAATCAGCAGGGACACTGACGGCGTCCCTCACCTCAAACATTCTGCAGGAGGAACATTGCACTACCTTCCCTGTCATCCCCTCTAGATAAAAAAAAGAAAGAGCTTACCTGTCATTCACTCCCCTTCTCAGCAAGCACTCACTCAGCAACCTCTGTGCCCCGCACGATAACACCTGAGGGGAAATAAATAAAAACTACTTACCAGTCACCAGCCAATCCCTTACCTGCAGGCTGTGATGTCATGGTTCAACTTTCCACTTCTACCTGCCCTCGAGCCTTCCTCTTGATCCTGGCAGCGGTTGTTGTTTTTTGGTTAGAGGAGGGGGCAGGGAGGGAAACACTGAAGAAGTGTTTCGGGTTTAAGTGTCACTTGACAAGAGCTCCTCCACAAACCACCTCCACGTTAGGGTGAGCACACGGACGTATGCAAATTCCCCCTGCAATGGCCAATCAGCAGCTCCGCTCTACTACCCTCTGCTGGCTGGGTTGGTAAAAGAGTTAACTCACACATCTCCTCTAAACCTTGCCCCTCGCACCTTAAACCTATGCCCCTAGTAATTGATTCTGCTACTCTGGGGAAAAGTCTCTGACTATCCACTCTCTCTATGCCCCTCATAATTTTGTAGACCTCTATCAGGTCGCCCCTCAACCTCCGTCGTTCCAGTAAGAACAAACCAAGTTTATTCAACCTCTCCTCATAGCTAATACCCTCTATACCAGGCAACATCCTGGTAAATCTCTTCTGCACTCTCTTTAAAGCCTCCACATCCTTCTGGTAGTGTGGCGACCAGGATTGAGCACTACACTCTGTGTGGTCTAACTAAGGTTCTATACAGCTGCAACATGACTTGCCAATTTTTATACTCAATGCCCCGGCAAATGAAGGTAAGCATGCCATATGCCTTCTTGACTACCTTCTCCACCTGTGTTGCCCCTTTCAGTGACCTGTGGACCTGTACACCAAGATCTCTCTGACTGTCAATACTCTTGAGGGTTCTGCCATTCACTGTATATTCCCTACCTGTGTTAGACCTTCCAAAATGCATTACCTCACATTTGTCCGGATTAAACTCCATCTGCCATCTCGTCGCCCAAGTCTCCAAACAATCTAAATCCTGCTGTATCCTCTGACGGTCCTCATCGCTATCCGCAATTCCACCAACCTTTGTGTCATCCGCAAACTTACTAATCAGACCAGTTACATTTTCATCCAAATCATTTATATATATTACAAACAGCAAAGGTCCCAGCACTGATCCCTGCGGAACACAACTAGTCACAGCCGTTCAGTCAGAAAAGCACCCTTCCATTGCTACTCTCTGCCTTCTATGACCGAGCCAGTTCTATATCCATCTTGCCAGCTCACCTCTGATCCCGTGTGACTTCACCTTTTGTACCAGTCTGCCATGAGGGACCTTGTCAAAGGCCTGACTGAAGTCCATATAGACAACATCCACTGCCCTACCTGCATCACTCATCTTTGTGACCTCCTCGAAAAACTCTATCAAAAGTTAATGAGACATGACCTCCCCTTGACAAAACCGTGCTGCCCCTCGCTAATATGACCACTTGCTTCCAAATGGGAGTAGATCCTGTCTCGAAGAATTCTCTCCAGTATTTTCCCTACCACTGACATAAGGATCACCGGCCTGTAGTTCCCTGGAATATCCTTGCTACACTTCTTAAACAAAGGAACAACATTGGCTATTCTCCAGTCCTACGGGACATCACCTGAAGACAGTGAGGATCCAAAGATTTCTGTCGAAGCCTCAGCAATTTCTTCTCCAGCCTCCTTCAGTATTCTGGGGTAGATCCCATCAGGCCCTGGGGACTTATCTACCTTCATATTTTTTAAGACGCCCAACACCTCGTCTTTTTGGATCTCAATGTGACCCAGGTTATCTACACACCCTTCTCCAGACTCAACATCCACCAATTCCTTCTCTTTGGTGAATACTGATGCAAAGTATTCATTTAGTACCTTGCCCATTTCCTCTGGCTCCACACATATATTCCCTCCCCTGTCCTTCAGTGGGCCAACCCTTTCCCTGACTACCCTCTTGCTTTTTATGTATTTTCCTTAACCATATTTGACAATGGCTTTTCGTGACCCCTTTTACCCCTCCTGACTCCTTGCTTAAGTTCCTTCCTACTTTCCTTATATTCCACACAGGCTGTGTCTGTTCCCAGCCTTCTAGCCCTGACAAATGCCTCCTTTTTCTTTTTGACGAGGCCGACAATATCTCCTTCTCCAAGGTTCCCGAAATTTGCCATATTTATCCTTCTTCCTCACAGGAACATGCCAGTCCTGAATTCCTTTCAACTGACATTTGAAAGCCTCCCACATGTCAGATTTTGATTTACCCTCAAACATCCACCCCCAATCTATGTTCTTCAGTTCCAGTCTAATATTGTTATAATTAGCCTTCCCCCAATTTAGCACACTCACCCTAGGACCACTCTTATCCTTTTCCACCAGCACTTTAAAACTTACTGAATTGTGGTCACTGTTCCAGAAATGCTCCCCAATTGAAACTTCTACCACCTGGCCAATACCAGGTCCAGTACAGCCCCTTCCCTAGTTGGACTATCTGCATATTGTTTAAGAAATCCTCCTGGATGCTCCTTACAAACTCTGCCCCCTCCAAGCCCCTTGCACTAAGTGAATCCCAGTCAATATTAGGGAAGTTAAAGTCTCCCATCACAACAACCCTGTTGCTTTTACTCCTTTCGAAAATCTGTCTACCTGTCTGCTCCTCTATCTCCCGCTGGCTGTTGGGAGGCCTGTAGTAAACCCCCAACATTGTAACTGCACCCTTCTTATTCTTGATCTCTACCATATAGCCTCACTGCCCTCTGAGGTGTCCTCCCGCAGTACAGCTGTGATATTCTCCCTAACCAGTAGCGCAACTCCTCCACCCCTTTTACATCTCCCTCTATGCTGCCTGAAACATCTAAATCCTGGAATGTTTAGTTGCCAAACCTTTCTTTCCCTCAACCAGGTCTCTGTAATGGCAACAACATCATTGTTCCAAGTACTAATCCAAGCTCTTAAGTTCATCTGCCTTACCTGTTGTACTTCTTGCATTGAAACGTGCGCACCAGGTCACCAGTCCCACTGTTTTCAGCAACACCTCCCTGTCTGCTCTTCCTCAGAGCCATAGTGGCCCTAATTCCTAGTTTTCCCTCAAATTTCTCACCTTCTGACCTATTGCTCCGGTACGCATTTATTCCGGTAAATTCCAGTCAATCCTATCTTAGGAGCCAAGTGTTTCTATAGTATTGACATTGTGCTTTAGAGTGAATTCTATAAAATATGCCACAGAAACTGTGAAGCAATGGTACACTGACCTCATAACCAAGAGAGATATAATCAAGAACCCAATAATGATGGTGTTTTAGTGTTGTATAATAAATTAATTACATTTCTGACTAAAGTAAGTAACTCTAATGTTGAATAAACTGTGTCAAAGAAAGATTACATTAAAATACTAGTTGCCCATAAATTGGGGATTGTCACCCAAGGAAGAGGATTAGGGTAAAGCAAATTACTGGAATCTGAAACAAAAACAGAAAACACTGGACAGTATCAGCAGGTGTGATAGCATCTGTGGAGAGAGAAGGGAGCTAACGTTTTGACTCTGGATGACTCTTTGTTAAAGCAAGGGAGAGGATTAAGATCATGATGAAAAATGGAATAAAATGGATCATTCAAAAATGGAAACATTTGAATTAAGCATTTTGGCAGGTGGAAGTAAACTGTAAAAACAAAAGCTCACCTGGTTGATGCACATGTGGCACCTGATGACACCGTTGAAGAAATGCTTTCGTAGATTGCTGATGCTTTTGTTGCTGGTGTGGTGAGTGCTGCGTGTAACTGACACGTCACCACAGGTTAAACACGCTGGAAGTCAAGGATGTTCAACTACACCTTGCGCCGTTTTTTTTTTTTTGGTTTTTATAAAAAATATTTTACTCAAATTTTCCGGCCAAACAAAACAATACAAAGGTTTTCCCTTTTTACAACAATAAAACAATATAAATAACAGTGACCGTTTTATCAAGTAAATAAATAATATATAAACTAAATGGCAACTGCCATAACAAAAATAATAACTCTCCAGAGATAAAATCAAACAATCCAATATACATAACCAAGTACAAATATCTATACAAAAACACCCCTGAGGACCCACCCAACCCCCAGCCTGGCTCGACCCGGACCCCCACCACCTTCGAAAGCACCTTTGCCACCCCCACCCAGAACCCCTGCAGTGCCGGGCATGACCAAAACATGTGGGTGTGGTTTGCTGGGCTTCTCGAGCATCTTCCACACCTATCCTCTACCCCGAAAAATTTACTGAGCCTTGCTCCGGTCATATGCGCCCTGTGCAAAACCTTGAATTGTATCAGGCTTAGCCTGGCGCACGAGGACGACGAGTTTACCCTACGTAGGGCATCAGCCCACAGCCCCTCCTCAATCTCTTCCCCCAGCTCTTCTTCCCATTATCCCTTCAGCTCATCCACCATGATCTCCCCTTCGTCCCTCATTTCCCTGTATATATCCGACACCCTACTATCCCCCACCCATGTCCCTGAGATCACTCTATCTTGAATCTCCTGCATCGGGAGCTGCGGGAATTCCCTCACCTGTTGCCTCGCAAAAGCTCTCAGTTGCATGTACCGAAATGCATTCCCTTGGGGCAACCCATATTTTTCCGTCAGCGCTCCCAGACTCGCAAACGTCCCGTCTACGAACAGATCTCTCAGTTGCACAACCCCAGCTCTCTGCCATGCTCCAAATCCCTCATCTATTCTCCCCGGGACAAACCTATGATTATTTCTTATCGGGGACCGCACCGAGGCTCCCATCCTTCCCCTATGCCGTCTCCACTGCCCCCAAATTTTCAGTGTTGCCACCACCACTGGACTTGTGGTGTATTTCTTCGGGGAGAACGGCAACGGCGCCGTCGCCAGTGCTTGTAGGCTGGTTCCTTTGCAGGACGCCATCTCCAATCTCTTCCACGCCGCTCCTTCCCCTTCTCCCATCCACTTACACACCATTGAGATATTGGCGGCCCAGTAGTATTCACTTAGGCTCGGTAGTGCCAGCCCCCCCCCCCCCATCCCTGCTACGCTGCAAGAACCCTCTCCTCACTCTCGGGGTCTTCCCGGCCCACACAAAACTCATGACACTTTTCTCGATTTTCTTGAAAAAAGCCTTTGCGACCAGCACTGAAACACAAAAAGGAATCTCGGGAGGACTACCATTTTGACCGCCTGCACCCTACCCACCAGTGACAGGGGCACCATGTCCCATCTCTTAAAATCCTCCTCCATCTGTTCCACCAATCGTGTTAAATTAAGTCTATGTAAGGTTCCCCAACTCCTGGCTATCTGAATCCCTAAGTACCGGAAATCTCTTGTCACCTTCCTCAGCGGTAAGTCATCTATTCCCCTGCTCTGCTCCCCCGGATGCACCACAAACAACTCACTCTTCCCCATATTCAATTTGTACCCCGAAAATTCCCCAAACTCCCTAAGTGTCTGCATTATCTCAGGCATCCCCTCCACTGGGTCCGCAACATACAGCAATAAATCATCTGCATACAATGACACCCGGTGTTCTTCTTCTCCCCTGAGTACTCCCCTCCACTTCCTGGAGCCCCACAGTGCTATGGCCAGGGGCTCAATCGCCAATGCAAACAGTAGCGGAGACAGGGGACACCCCTGCCTCGTCCCTCTATAAAGACGGAAGTAGTCAGACCTCTGCCTGTTCGTGACCACACTCGCCACCGGGGCCCTATACAGCAGCTGTACCCATCCAATAAACCTTTCTCCAAAACCAAATCTCCTCAGCACTTCCCACAGATAGTCCCACTCCACTCTGTCGAATGCTTTCTCAGCGTCCATCGCCACCACTATCTCCGCCTCCCCCTCTGGTGGGGGCATCATCATCACCCCTAGCAGCCTCCGTATGTTCGTGTTCAGCTGTCTCCCCTTAACGAACCCAGTTTGATCCTCATGGACCACCCCCGGGACACAGTCCTCTATCCTCGTCGCCATCACCTTGGCCAGGAGCTTAGCATCTACGTTTAAAAGGGAAATGGGCCTGTAGGACCCACACTGCAGCGGGTCTTTTTCCTTCTTCAAAAGGAGCGATATCGTCGCCTCCGACATAGTCGGGGGAAAAATCCCCCTTTCCCTGGCCTCATTAAAGGTTCCCGTCAAAAGCGGGGCCAGTAGGTCCATATATTTCCTATAAAATTCCACCGGGAATCCGTCCGGTCCCGGGGCCTTCCCCGCCTTCATGCTCCCAATCCCCTTTACCACCTCCTCCATCTCAATCTGTGCTCCCAGTCCCACTCTCTCCTGCTCCTCCACCTTCGGGAATTCCAGCTGATCCAGGAAACACATCATTCCCTCCTTCCCTTCCGAGGGCTGAGCCTTATATAACCTCTCATAGAATGCCTTGAACACCCCGTTCACTCTCTCCGCTCCCCGTTCCATCTCTCCCTCCTCATCTCTCACCCCACCTATCTCCCTCGCTGCTCCCCTCTTCCTCAATTGGTGGGCCAGTAGCCGACTCGCCTTCTCTCCATACTCATACTGTACACCCTGTGCCCTCCTCCACTGTGCCTCTGCCTTACCCGTGGTCAGCAGGTCAAATTCCACATGTAACCTTTGTCTTTCCCTGTACAGTCCCTTCTCCGGTGCCTCTGCATATTGCCTGTCCACCCTCAGAAGTTCTTTCAACAATCGCTCCCTTTCTTTACCCTCTTGCTTCCCTTTATGTGCCCTTATGGACCCCATCTGACCACCGCCTTCAACGCCTCCCAGACCACTCCCACCTGAACCTCTCCGTTGTCATTAAGCTCCAAGTACCTTTCGATACACCCCCTCACCCTTAGACATACCCCCTCATCCGCCAATAAGCCCATATCCATTCTCCAGAGTGGGTGCTGTTCTTTTTCCTCTCCTACCTCCAGGTCTACCCAATGTGGAGCGTGGTCCGAAATGGCTATGGCTGTATACTCCGTCCCTGTCACCTTCGGAATCAGTGCCCTTCCCAAGACAAAAAAGTCTATCCGTGAGTATACTTTGTGAACATGGGAGAAAAATGAGAACTCCTTACTCCTAGGCCTACTAAATCTCCAGGGATCTACTCCTCCCATCTGCTCCATTAAGTCCTTGAGCACCCTGGCCGCTGCCGGCCTCCTCCCGGTCCTGGACCTCGACCGGTCCAGCCCTGGATCAAGCACCGTATTGAAGTCTCCCCCCATTACCAACTTTCCCGCCTCCAGGTCCGGGATACGTCCCAACATACGCCTCATAAAATTTGCATCATCCCAGTTCGGGGCGTATACGTTCACCAGAACCACCGCCTCCCCTTACAATCTGCCACTCACCATCACATATCTACCCCCACTATCCGCCACTATGGTCTTTGCCTCAAACAGTACCCGTTTCCCCACTAAGATAGCCACCCCCTATTCTTCGCATCTAAACCCGAATGAAACACCTGCCCCACCCATCCTTCACGTAGTCTGACCTGGTCTACCAGTTTCAGGTGCGTCTCCTGCAACATAACCACATCTGCCCTTAATTTCTTTAGGTGTGCGAGTACCCGTGCCCTTTTAATAGGCCCGTTCAGCCCTCTCAAGTTCCACGTGATCAGCCGGGTTGGGGGGCTCTTTACCCCCCCCCCCCCCTTGTCGACTAGCCATCCCCTTTTTTAACCCAGCTCCTCACCCGGTTCCCACGTACCCGTATATCCCACCGACGGTGCCCTCCCGCCTCGACCACCCCATCCCATAACAGCTCCCCCTTCTCCTTAGCAGCAGCAACCCAGTTAACCCCCCCCTCTCTCCGCTAGATCCCCCTCTAGCGTAGTTGCACCCCCCATGTTGCTCCCAGAAGTCAGCGAACTCTGGCTGACCTCGGCTTCCCCCCTTGTCCTCGGCCCCCACTGTGCGAGGCCCCCTCCTTCCTGTGTCCCCGTTCCCGCCACAATTACCATAGCGCGGGAACAAAGCCTGCGTTTCCCACTTGGCCCCGCCCCTAATGGCGCATTTCCCTTCTCCTTCCCCTTTCCGTCCCACTGGTGCCCACAGTTCCTCATACTCCCCCCCCCGCAACATGGGGAAGAGAGAAAAGTTACAGGATCACAGAATTAACAAATTGAAAAATCCTCCCCCCCCCCCCCCCCCTCCCTTCCCCTTCCTCGCCCCACATAATCACCACACCACTTTGTCCCAGAAGCTCTTTCTCTCGCCAGACTATTCCAGCTTCTCGTCCACAATGAATGTCCACGCCTCTTCTGCCGTCTCAAAGTAGTGGTGCTTCCCTTGGTGTGTGACCCACAGACTCGCCGGTTGCAACATTCCAAATTGAACCTTTTTGTGAAGCACCGCCTTAGCCCGATTGAAACTTGCCCTCCTTCTCGCCACCTCCGCACTCATGGGGGCTCATTTCCAGCACTAAGTGCCGTTAAGTGCGATCTCATGAAACACCCCACCAATTGCACCCAAAATGACACTTAGAGGGACAGCACAGTAGCGCAGTGGTTAGCACTCATGCCTCACCGCACCGAGGTCCCAGGTTCGATCCTGGCTCTGGGTCACTGTCCATGTTGAGTTTGCACATTCTCCCCGTGTTTGTGTGGGTTTCGCCCCCACGACCCAAAAATGTGCAGGTAGATGGATTGGCCATGCTAAATTGCCCCTTAATTGGAAAAAATGAATTGGGTATTCTATTTATTTTAAGAAATGACACTTAGAAACGTTTCTGTTAAATCGCACCATCAGACTTTGTCTACTTTAAATAGAGCATTATTTGCCCAAAACAACAACATATGGGTTTGGGCCTGGGATCATAGCATAACAAATAGCCGTCCCGTTCTACACCAATACGCCCACTCAATTTTTTTTCTGTTAAGTAAATAGACAGGGTGCATAATTAGTGGCAAAGTTGAATTTTATCTTTCTCGTGTTGAGAAATTAAAAAACAGGTCAATAGTTCAATAATTATTGGGAAATATTGAATAAAGTAGATTTTACTCAAATTTAAACAACAAACTATTAAATACTTATAAATAAGCTAGAACGACCAAGTGTCCTATTTTATTTCAAATTAAATTAAGAAGCAAGCCAGCATCATCAACCACGTAAGTAGGGCAATCCCTTTGAAATTAAAGAATTCTGATAAAAAGTGAAGATCCAGTGAACTGGGAAGAATCACAATCAATTAAAAATTAATTCAAAAATGTCAGTATTTAGAGGAAGGAGAATCCCAAGAATTAAGTGCTAAACAGGAAATGTTTGGGAATTAATTTTGCTTTTGGCAAAATTAGGCATTAAAATGAATCATTTTGAGTTCATTATTGCTGTTGGATTCGTTATTTATTGTAATGTTTCAGCGAAGCTTTTAGTTTGATTTTAATTTGGGAAGGAAAATCCTATCAAGTGAATCTGAAATGTTTTGTTCGATTTTTAAGGTTTCCATCTCGGGTCAATGAAAATTAACAAACCTCAAAGGAGCTATCGATTGGTTCTCAAAATATATCTTTGATCATATATCCAATATTTTTGAATCACCTATCTTTCACCCTGTATTTTCTTGTGGTTATTACTTGTTACACTGTTTTCAGTTGAAAGATTTGATCGGTCTCAGCAGAAAACTTCTGAAAAGCTATCTTCAATATAAACTTATACTGTGAAACAGAAATATTACTTGCATTGGTGTGCAGGCTATTTGTTTTTCCTTATCCTAAGATGAAGAATTGGACAACAGCAAGTGGCTAGATTAAATAGCCTACCCAAAAAGTGACAAATGGTGATGAAAAATACTAATACTAGATTTGGATGGTTAAATAACCCAGTTCAATTTAATTTGATTTGGGGTCAGTTTTTACTTGTATTTCTGTGACTGAGCTCTCACTGTCTGTATCATACTTTCTGCAGTGTATTCTCTACTCCGTAGATATTAATGAATGCTTGGCCAGAGACATCTGTGGTCCGAATGGAGAATGCATAAACAATGAAGCAGGCTCTTATTACTGTCTTTGTGCTCAGGGCTATACCACTACTGCTGATGGAACAGGCTGTGAAGGTAAGATACTTAGATATATTTAAGTATCTGCGGTCAAAATGCCTAACACTTTGTATGGTGGTTTATGTAACATATAATACAATTCATAAACTGGACTTGGCTGCAAGTAAAACTTATTTTATTTTGGCCATTGTGCCAACAGTAAAGATGGCATTGCTCTTTGGCATTTGAACAAAAAGGGTGATGACATGTTTTTGATTTCAATAAAAATGAAAACTCAGCTACAGTGATGTAAAACAGGCTGCCGATTTGATATCACTAGTTTATCCTACCATTGAAATCCAGGCCGCAATTTTCTGGCTCCACTTCAGTGAGTTCTCTTGCGGATGCGGCGAGCCATTCATGTTGACATCGATGGGAACAGAAGATTCCACCAGCGTTCCAGAATCTGTTTTATCCCTGGTATCTCTTCTGATTTAGAGTTCAGATGACAGGCTCAATCAGAAATCTCTAGCCTTTGGTGATGACAGATAAATTGTCATAAATTAGACAATTTGTGACTACAAAATAAAAAAATTGGGGTTTACTTCCCCGTCTTTCATAGTTCTTGATAAACTTCTTTTTCCTGCTTGTGTTTCTTTTGCTTTCCTAGGTTTTAGGTTTTGTGCCATCTTCCTTTACTCTGGTTTTTCTCCTTCACCTGCATGCAGATGTCACTTATGCCTGTGTTTATGCCTAACGCCTTTTGGCTCCTTGCACTGCATTCACTGCCGTGCGGTTTTACAGTTAGCCCATATACTAGAACAGTATTAGAGGTTGAATACAAATATAGCAGTCAAAGGAAATGAAATGTTGAACACCTTGTAAACCCTGAAAGGAAATACATGCTCAAGTTGCAATTTGTAAAAATATCTGGGAATGCATATCGGTAATACAAAAATGTTTCGAATCGTAATTTCAAGATATATATGAGAACAGCAGATACACACAAATGGCCATGTCGGTTGCACTGCAAAGTTTGCTCTGTAACTTTCATGAGGTCATTCATTTAGTGTCGTGTAATTTAAGAAGTGAGCAGATTGCCAGAGACGCCTTGAAAAATCAATGCTAGATGTTTCTCTGGCCAAATTTTGTGTGCTCAGTGTACTGTCAAATAACCAAATTGTGATACTTTAGATATGTTTTTGCAACCAGAGATTCTTCCGCCTCAAGCCATGTCACATTTCACGATTTTTGGGGCATTTTTGTCGATGGAAATTATCTTGGCTACGGGTTATTTTAAAATTTGCATTGAGTTACAGCTTGCTTTAAGGGCATAGTTCCTCAGGAAAACCTCGTACTGGGTTGTGAATCTAAATTCAGATGAAAAATTTCTAATAAGCTAATTGGAAGTTATTTTTTGCCAGAGGTTTAACCATAAACAATTTGATGGTTTGTCTCAATAAGTGATAAATAATTTACACTCTCTTAACTATTTGTTGGACAGCGACTTCTGGTGGCGGCCAGGGTGTGGCCGGTTGCACACTCCTGCGTGGAGGTGGAGGTTTTGAAACTTTCTGCCCATTTGATGGGTGACTTTTGGTGATGAATCATGAGGAAAGAGGAGGGTGGTGTATTCTCACCTGGTGTGTGATGACGACGGGCTACCAGACCCTAATTAAAGTGGGTAAGAGCACTCGTCCAGGATTGGAGGACCCTCGTGGTTCAGCAGCAGTGGGAAAGATGGCAGAGGGGGATGGGTTGTCATCGATGGCCAATTTGCAGATGGAGCAGCTTAATGAATTTAATCAAGGGGAATTTAGACAATAGCGCAAGGAGATGCAGGTGGATTGGTCGGTGGTGATTGAGGGTGCGGTGGCATCTCTTCGCGGGTCGCTGGAGCGCGTAGAGAAGCGGCTGGATGTGCATGGGGCAACGATCAAGCAGGTGGAGAAGACGGTTATGGATCAGAGCGACCGAATCGTCTCATTGGGGGCCGAGGTGGCGATGATGGGGAAGATGTGCAAGGTGCTGCGGGCGAGGGTCGACGACCAGGAAAATCTGTCAAGGCGGCAGAACCTGCATATTCAGAGACTGACAGAGGGAGTGGAAGGAACGAGTGCTACCAGTTACATGTCGAAGATGTTTGGGAAGCTGGTAGATGTGAAGGTCTTTGAGAGGGCCCCTGAGTGGATCGGGCCATGGTCGTCGAGACAACAACTGAAGGTAGGGAGCCACCCCGGGCTGTGATTGTGTGATCGCACAAATTCCAGGATAAGGAGAAGATCCTGAGGTGGGAAAAGGACTGTACCTGGGAGGGGAATCGGGTAAAGTTATACCAGGACATTGGGGCTGAACTGGCCAAGAGGCAGGTGCCTTTCAACAGGGCTAAGGCAGCGCTCTTTTGAAACAAAGTCGGTTTGGGGTGCTGTATGCTGCCAAGTTGTGGGTGCAGTTCCAGGGGAAGAAGCATTATTTTCAGACAACAAAAGAGGCAAATGGCTTTGTCTGGGACCATGGGTTGGGGGGGAGAGTCAGGGATGGGTTGAGTTGTGTTTAAGGTTTTGTCGGAGACACTGGGATTTGGGGTTACAACATTCCTCCTGGTGGCAATATACAGTGCGTCAGAAATGCTGGAGCGGTGGGGGGAGTGCGCAATGTGGTGGCCTTTGCCTCCTTGATTGCCCTGTGGAAGTTACTACAGAATTGGCAGTCAGCAGCACTGCCAGGGGAGGCGGCGTGGATGGGAGATGTACAGGAATTTCTGAACCTGGAGAAGATTACGTTTACCCTAAAGGGGTCGGAGGAAGGGATTTGCGCGAGATGGTATCCGTTCTTATCCATGTTTAAGGAATTGTTTGTCACCAGGGGGAAGGGGGATATAAAGGGGAGACATTTGTACAAACTGTATATTAATTGTATGTGTGGATGCTCTCTGTAATAATAACAATTGGTTTGAGTTTGGAATAAAATACATTTTTTTTAAAAACTATTTGGTGGAAAGCAAAATTGAATTGGGATGAATTGGAAAACACATTTACCCTCCTGCTCAGGATAGAATAGCTTACTTCTGCTTCAGCTTTTGTTGTATCAGCATCACAGTCTAATATCTTTATTTCACTATCATTTATATCGGTAGCTCTAGCTAAACCAGGCATGGTCAACTGAGGTGGTAGCCCTGATAATTGAAACATACTTCAAAATGCACTCACAAAATACTCACAACCTGTGGTTGAATGGCAATTGAATAGCCTGGAAAAAGCACAATCTTAAACACCTTAAAAGGGCAGTCTGGACTTTGGAAATAGGACCGCAAAATTAATCAGGAAGCAAAGTCCACTGTGTCTGCAGGAGAGAGAGTAGAGGATTTATTCCATTTAAGTTAAAGAAGACAACCCACTAAATTGGGATGGTATTGCACATTTCTTTACTTTGTATAATTTCCACAAGCATATGTTCTACCAGCTAATTTATGAAACTCTAACTATTATTCTGTGAATTAAAGCATTTAGGACTTGAACCAAATGTGTTAACTTGATCTACAATTGGAAAGACTATCCATCCAGATTGCAAGCAAGTTCCTTTGTTACTCTCCCAGGCCTTGTAACAAACATTAAGGGCAGGATGGTAGCACAAGTGGCTAGCACTGTGACTTCACAGCGCCAGGGTCCCAGGTTCGATTCCCCGTTGGGTCACTGTGTGGAGTCTGCACGTTCTCCCCGTGTCAACGTGGGTTTCCTCCGGGTGCTCCGGTTTCCACCCACAGTCCAAAGGCGTGCAGGTTAGGTGGATTGGCCATGATAAATTGCCCATAGTGACCAAAAAAGGTTAGGAGGGGTATTGGGTTACGGGGATAGGGTGGAAGTGAGGGCTTAAGTGGGTCGGTGCAGACTTGATGGGCCGAATGGCATCCTTCTGCACTGAATGTTCTATTTTCATTGTGCGCCAAACCCATTAAAGTAACACTTTAAACCAATTCCAGGGCTGACAGCTATATATTTATAACAATGATTATCAATGAATTTAGCCATGGATATTTAGCAAGTAAGACTCTTTAGTTTGCCATACATGGATTGATCGATTTATCTCTTTTCAATTGTAACATTTATTTGCTTTAGAACTTTACTCGCAGCTAATTGTTTCCTGCTATATAATTGCTTTGTGTTGGACAATGTGTAAGTCAATTTGTAATCTTAATCTTTGGATATAATTCTCTCCTATGTGTGCTTTTCATTTTTAATTCTATATTATTCAGCTGATTAGCTAACTTCCAGATATAGGGGCAAGGAATGAAGTTGAAATTAAGAATTTTCTTTGTATTGATGTTTGTCTGCAATTACCTTTTTCAGACAGTAACTAAAATATTTCAGTTTAAATCTTTCTCCACTCTGGTTTTGCCATTTCATTGTGTTTCTGGTTTTTCTTTTATGAATTTACATGTTGCCTTATTCCATTTTTGGTTTTATCTCTGCCACTGTCTTCCTGACTTCTTTTGAGTAGATGGTTCACTTGGACGAATATGGATTTTAAAAAATTCATTTAGGGGATGTGGGTGTTGCTGGCTGGGCCACCATTAATTGCCCATCCCTAGTTGCCCTTGAGAAGATGGTGGCGAGTTGCCTTGTTGAACCATCCCTGAGGCGTAGGTACACCCACAGTGCTGTTAGGGAGGGAATTCCAGGATTTTGACCCAGTAACAGTAAAGGAACAGGGATATATTGCCAAGTCAAGGTGGTGAGTGACTTAGAGGGGACCCTCCAGGTGGTGGTGTTTCCAGGTATCTGCTACCCTTGTCCATCTAGATGGTAGTGTTGGTGGGTTTGGAAGATGCTTCCTAAGGAATCTTGATGAGTTCCTGCCGTGCATCTTGTAGATGGTATACACTGCTGTAATTGTTTGTCAGTGGTGGAGGGATTGAATATTTGTATAAGAGGTAGTAATCAAGCTGGTGGCTTTGTCCTGGATGGTGTTGAACTTCTTGAGTGTTGTTGGAGCTACATTCATCCAGGCAAGTAGAGAGAATTCCATTACACTCCTGCCTTATGCCTTGGAGATGGTGGACAGGCTTTGGGGTGTCAGGAGGTGAGTTTTCTGCAGCAGGATTCCTTACCTTTGACCCGCTCTTGTAGCCATCATATTCATATGGTTAATGATTAATAAAGGAGATCCAGCATAGATTTTATGGGTAGAGGTATTTAAAATCATGAAGGACTTGATGGACTAAATAATGTGAAACTGTATAGTTCAATAATTTAAGTATATTGGCAAAAAAAACAGCAATAATTTGAAGAAAAAAGTTTTTACAGAACAAATGATTAGGATTTGGAATGAAGTGGCTCTTATGGTAATTCATGCAAATTCAATAGTAGCGTTAAAAAAGAGAATTTGGTAAATTCTTGAAGGAGAAAGCATTGCAAGGATGAGAGAAAAGAGCTGACCTATGGGATTAATTGGATTGCTCTTCAAAGTACATTTGATGAGCCAAGTTGCTGCCTCCTGTGCTGCCCTGTTCTTTGATTTTAAATGGAAAATATAGAGTACATAGAATATGCTTCTTGCATACATTTTAAAAATAATTTGAATAATTATGCCTGCGTACGATTTACTTAATTTGACCTCATTGCCTCCAGAAGGACCATCCTAAAATGTAAATGGAGAAATGTTATACGCTTCAAGTTTAGTTTATCATTGCGGATTCCGCTTGAATTACAGGCAGTCCTCCGACCTAAGACACGATTGGTTTCTGAAAACTGTGTTGTAAGTTGAAAAGTCAAAAGTCGAAACCGATCTTCCCATAGGAGCAATTATATAAATTGGGCATTGGTTGCTGAACCAAGGCCAGAAATCACTCATGGGGCACCTAGTAGTGTTAAATGCTCTCGACTTTTGCCATGTCAAGTTACTGAGGTGACTGTTGATGCCTGCACGCCTCAGCACAACTTCCTCAGTTAGTGTGGGGGATGTAATGAAGCCATCGATCACTGTCAGTTGCCTGTTAAATCTTGAATGTCTGCGAGTCTGAGCACATAAATACAACATAAGCATATAAATGCATTAAAATCACGATGGTTGGGCCAAGAAATTTAACAGGATAAAACACTCATTACCAACCTAATGAAAACAGTTCAACCTGTCCAGTCATAGATTTGGCCAGTGCAGAACATCAATGCACACATGAGCGTGCTGGGTGTAGGTTCTAAATGTCTAAACCAACATTGTAAAATTGAAATAGAATGTCAATTTATAAATGTTGTAAGTGCTGTTCATAGTAACTCAAATGTTGTAAAGTCAAGGATCGCATGTATTCTTTTTGTCTCAAATGTGAAATCCCATTAATGATATGGAACAGTGCTTCAATTCCTGAATGTTCCTTTCTAATTTATAATCCAACTTTTATCCAACTTGAAAATCATAGCACAGAATAGTTTTTTTGTTCGACTGCGAATGCACTACAAGGAAAAGAGGCTAACTTATACTCGGTCTTAGTGGAGACTTCCAGTTGCTGTGAGGTCATGCAACTCAGAGAGAACATTGACCATGACCATATTAAAATTTGAAACTGAAAATTTCCTTTGGGTGCCTTTTTGAGTGATACTCCTGCTGTATACATTTGTCCAGGCGAGGTCTCACAAAAATGTACCTGATTAAACCTTGTTACGATGTTCATGGAAGAAAATATGTTTGATGATCAATTCCCAGTATTAACATATTATTTAAATATCATCCATTGTTAATTCTGGCAGAAAATGCAGGAAGTGACAATGGATGCTGGAGTTCCTGAAGAATGAAAATAAATACTCGTATTTGCCATCCAAAATTGAACAGCAACTGGATGGAAATACCAATCCCGAGAATTAATTCTAAAAATGAAAAAATGGACAGGCCAAAAAATGCAAAAAAATCCTATACTTTTTATCTCCCATTGTATCAATCACAGATAAATCCACCTCTGATAACATTCCTGTATCACTTTCCATCCATATCCTCTTCTGAGCCTCAACCCTACTTCTTTCTGTGTCTACCCCTAGAAAAATCTATGCTCGAATTGATTTACAACTGCACTTTCAAAATCCCAACTCTCTAACCTTTGACTCTCCATTCGCCCTAACATTTCTACAATTGATTTTCTCGCGTCTCACGTCTAGTCTTCAATCAAATTATTAATCATGCGCTAACCATTCTCCCTGGTATGACCATCATCTCTGCATCCTTAATTCCAAAGGGCGGAGATATGAAATGATATGGCAGACAATTGGTTTGGGCCATTCACCGTCAGATTAAAAGCACTCTTGGTGCCCTGCTCCCGTCTGCTAAAACTGATCACTAATCCAGGATTATCCCCAGCTTCTTATGTCTGTTGAAAATTGCCTGCATAAACCCCACTCTCCTGTCCCTTCCATCTCCACCTTCCACAATAAGTGCGAGGAGCTCAAAGACTCTTCTGTCACTAAAATGAGACCATCCAAGCAGCTGCCTCTGCCAAATCCCTTCTTTCCACTAAACCACTGGAATAAACTTCCTGTAAAGTTCCCTCTTGCCCTAGCACTGAACTCACACTTTTCTCTAATTTATTTTCTATATCCTCCCTCATGCCCTCTGAGTTCATTTCCTCTTGTTCCCTCCACTCTACTCTGACAAATCTTCCCCTCCTGGTCATTTTGTTAGCTGATACTATTGATAACTCTCACTCTTTAGGCATTGTCCCTTCTCCTTTAAATCTGCTTCCATTACCCATCTCCTCACAAAATCACCCTTTGATGCCAACTTCCTTGAAAACTACCACCCCATCTCCAGTACTCTTCTGCACCAAAGTCCTTGAACGTGTGACGCCTGTCAAATTCATGCCCTTAGAAATTGCGTTTGACTAATTCAATAGAGTTTAGACATAGACATAGAACATACAGTGCAGAAGGAGGCCATTCGGCCCATCGAGTCTGCACCGACACACTTAAACCCTCACTTCCACCCTATCCCCTTAACCCAATAACCCCTCCTAACCAAAGGGCAATTTTAGCATGTCCAATCCACCTAACCTGCATGTCTTTGGAATGTGGGAGGAAACCGGAGCACCCAGAGGAAACCCACGCAGACACGGGGAGAACGTGCAGACTCCGCACAGACAGTGACCCACCGGGGAATCAAACCTGGGACCCTGGTGCTGTGATGCCACAGTGCTAGCCACGTGTGCTACCATGCTGCCCTTGTTCTCTGAGGAGGTAACAAACAAGGTGGATAAAGAGAAACTTGTGATGTGGTGTACTTGGATTTCCAAAAGGCATTTGATAAGGTGCCATATCAAAGATCACTACAGAAAATAAAAGCTCATGGTGTAGGGGGTAACATATTTGTATGGATAGAGCATGGGTTAGCTCACAGGAAGCAGAGAGTCAAGATAAATGGGTTATTTTACAGTTGGCAAGCTATAACAACTGGAGTTCCACAAAGAGCAGAGCTGGGGCCTCAAATGAGTAGGATATGCTACTGTCATTTCTGGTGCCAAGGTTAATGCCAGGCAGACGTTTTGACCTTTCTGTAGATATTTGTTACACCCGAATGGTGTAACAGGCCATTTCAGAAGACATTTAAGCGTCAACAATATTGTAAGGGTCTGGAGTCACAAGCCAGAGCAGTTAAGACAGCCGATTTCCTTTGCTAAAGGACATAGTTAACCCAGTGGGTTTTTGTGACTACCCAACAGTTTCATGAGACTAGCTTTTGAGGCACGATTTGACACTCAAAAAAAAAGAGTCTCGTTTTGGGCATGTATAGTGGGGTGGTGGCAAGAATGACCCCGCTATCTAATGGGACTCTACAGTTTTTTGGGGGCCTTAACTGGGAGCACCCCGCTGAGACTGCACTTACCTCATTTCCTGCAATGAGTGCAGGAAGATGACTCACGGATTGGAGCACCATTTTTAAATGCTGCCCCCAATCCTTTGCCCCCCGCTTCTGCTCCTCCACCGTAGACTCTTGAACCCTTCACTGCCCCAACCTACTTCTTAGGGGGTCCTCGATCCCTCCACCTCTCAAGGGCAGGGCACCCCCGACCCAATCCCTAGCATGGGCAACCTGGCACCCAGGCACCTTGGCACTGCCAACCTGGCAATGCCCCTGCCAGTCTGGCAGTGCCAGATGCCAGTGTCAAGGTGCCAGGCTGGTGGTGCCCAGGTGAGAGCAGGAGTGCCAGGATACCACCCTGCCCAGAGCCCAGCCACCATGCGGCCTCCAATGGCCTGGGGATCCCCCAGGTGCCATCACGCCTGGTCCATGTTTTGTGGACCAGTGCTAAATGGCGCCATGGCGAGGCCATTAGTTCCCACACCTTGGGAGAATCCAACGTAGACATAATTAAATGAACCTAATGGCTCACTTAAATATGTTAATCTGGATCTCGCCCTCACTAGGCGAGATCCAGATCGCAACGTCTCGCGAGATCTCATTAGATTTCGCGAGGCGTTCCGAGCATTGCAAATCTCATGACGAGTAATGTTGACTTATCATTTAATTGAAAATTCCACCTGTTGCTGTGGTGGGGTTTGAACCTGTGTCCTTGGAGCATTAGTCTATGCCTCTGGAGTTATTTACCTAGTAACACTACCATGACACCTTAATCCCTGGTTCCTATCATACATTTTGAACCGAGTGCAATATTGGTCACTGCCCGGTGCAACTAAATATAAAGTGGCTTAACCAGCAGCCTTTAAAGGGAGGGTGCTTGGAAAATATTTGCTCAGTTTTTAACTGATTTTTTGGGGACTAGGGCAAATGTGAATGAATCTCCTCCCCCTACAAAAAACATTATGGTTTCTACTTGTCCTTCTGTGTTTCTACTGACGGGTCTTAACCGAGGAATGAACAGACTTCTGCGCACCCCATCCCCAAAATCAACAGGTTGCCTGTCAGTGCTTCCCCAGAACTGGTAGCTGAACAGTTTTTTATAATGAGATTCTGTCACCAAATTCAGTTAGGCTTTCCACAGTCAACACTGAGTGCAAGTGACCTGTCCACCACCACCACTCTGATGTCTGCCTCAATTGAAAATCACCATCTAAATGTCTGTCTCGTTGCTTTTCTTTGCTTTCCTCATTAGGTTTGAATGTTATCTCTGTCCTTCAATGATCAGACATGGATATTGGCAAAAACATAGTTCAAACATGACCTCCTCTGACTTATTCTCTGGTTTTGACATTAGGCCAATATTATTCTGGCTTTGTTGATTACTGTTCTGCATTAATTAGAATTGTTCGACTTGGTTCATGGTCTGATTGGTTGCACACGAGGTGGCTCCTGCTTGGAGGTGTCAGTTTTGGTCCTTTTTACATGATTAATGGGTGATTTTTATGGATAAATTGTGGAGACTCGAAGGTGATTGTTTCTCCCCAAGATTGGAATGTCTACGGGGTATCAAACCTGGTTCAAGTTGGTGAGAACCCTGGCCGAAGAGTTTGAGGAGATTTGTGGTGCAGCACAAGATGGCGGAGAGGACGGGTCATCGTCGTCGATGGTTAAACTGCCGATAGAGCAATAGCTGAGCTTTATTAAGGAGGAATTTTGGCAGCAACGATAGGAGTTGCAGGGAAACTGGTCAAGCGCGATTAAGGGTGCTGTAGGACCTCTTGGATCGGGTGGGAAGTGCTTGGAGGTGCAAGGAGCGACGATCCAGGAGGTGGAAAAGGTGGTGGCTGACCAAAGTGACCGAATTGTGTAGTTGGAGTCAGAGCTGGCAATCCTGGGGGATGTCAGTGAGGTACTGCGTGTGAGGGTGGATGACCATGAGAATTGTCCCGGCGGCAAAATCTTCATATTGTGGGCCTGCCGGAGGGCATGGATGGAACAAGTGTCACGGGCTACGTCGTGACGTTTTTGCCAAGTTGGTACAAGATAGTGTCTTCGACGAGGCCCGGGAGGTGGACCATGCCCACAGGTCGTTGAGGCAGAAGCGAGGGCTGGGGATCCGCTGCAGGGGGTGATTGTGGGTATGCACAAGTTTCAGAACAAAGAAAAGATCTTGAGATGGGCCAAGGCGAGTTTGGGCTGCAGCTGGGAAAGCAGTCGGATTTGGATCTAACAGGACTTCAGTGCCGACTTGGCCAAGAGATGGGCGGGGTTTAATAAAGCTAAGGCAGCGCATTTTCAGTGCAAGGTTCGGTTTGCGGTGCCATACTCGGCCAAACGTTGGCTAACTTTTGAGGGCCAGAAATATTAATTTTCGACTTCCTTAAGGAGCACGGTTTGGGTTATGGGTACGGGACATTGAGGGAGATGATAAAAGGGTGGATCAAGGAGGGGATGTGGCATGCAAGCAGAACTCGGGGGATGGGGAGTTTGGAAGGCGTACATGGGGCCCTTTCTCTGAGCCTCCAAGTGGGAGTCACCATGCTATCTGGAGATACTAGTGAATGGAAGCAGAGTGGGGATGGGGGCTGCTGGGCTTAGCCTGAGTGGTGGGAGGGGGAAGGGGAGGAGTAGTGGGGCCGGCAGGTGGGGATGATTTGGCAACGCATTTGGTATATTGGTTGAGTTTGGATGAAGACAAAGGAGGCGGCAATTTTGGGTGGGGGCAGTTTCGTGAGGGGATGGAGGTTTGGGCAGGTCCGAGCTTGATGGGGATGGTGGGTTTTGGTAGAGGGGAGGGACAGAAGCCCCTGGTGAGCGTTGTAACATGGAATGTGCATGGGTTAAATGGTACGATTAATAGGTCCCGGGTGTCCATGCGCCTAAAGAGTTTGAAGGTGGAGATTTTCCTCAAGGAGACACATTATGGCTAGGGGAAGGTTGGGTGGGGCAAGCATTCAATTCAGGGTTTGGTTAAAAGTCGAGAGTGGTCATGATTTTGTTTCGCAAGAAGACTGTATTTGTGGTGGCCAGGAGGTACGGGACCTGGGGGATAGGTTTGTGATAGTGAGTGGGGTATTAGCGGGGACATCGGTGGTGCTGATGAATGTGTATGCACCTAATTGGGACAACATGGACTTTAAGAAATTGTTAGGATCTATCCCGGATTTGAATTCACACCAGTTGATTATGGGTGGGGACTTTAATTGTGTAGTGGTGCCACGGATGGATAGATCGAGTCCCAAATCAATGGCTAGTTCGGGGATGGCGAGGGAATTGTGCATGTTCATGGACCAGATGGGGGTGTGGACCCTGAAGTGATATGCATAAGCAAGAGTATGTGTAAATATATATAGCCTTCGACCAGTAGGTGTCAGGCAAGTAATAGCACGTGGCACTTTAACCTGGGGGGTGTCTGGAGAATGATTTGTCATGGTTAGTCGTGCTTGTTTAAGTTCCAGTTTGATAGCACTAGCTTCCTCCCCACAGTTTATTATACTATGATAAAATTGACTAGTCCTGAGCTAGATGTTCTTTAATACACCAACTCAGTACTTGTCTCTGTTCAAGAACATAACATGGTATCTGGAGGGTGATCAAAAACTAAAGATCAGAAGTGTGAACATTTGAAGGACAATTTGGTGAAATTATGCTACAAGAAAAACGTGGAACATAAGGAAATCTCGGAAAATGAAAAACCAGTGCAAGAAGAAGGTGGAAAGTTTAAAAACTCCTGAATAGCTTTGAGTAACTATCATTGTAAGCGCAGCCAGATGAAAGAAATATATCATTGTTGCTAACGGTAGCAGGTCCGCAGGTGAATGAGATTTATAACACCTTCGTATATAATCGAGAGGACGAGAGTAAATGCTTTGATACTGTGATAAACAAATTTGATGAGCATTGCACGTCGAAAAAGAATGAAACTTTTGAGCGATACATATTTACAATGCGCACGCAGAAGGCGGGCGAGTCCTTGATAGTTTTCATACCGACCTTAAGTTAAAAGCACAAATGTGTAACTTCACAACTTTAAAATTCTTGATGATTCAGGATCAAATTGTCTTTGGAATAAAAAGTCGAGAGTGTCTTTGCATGAGTGTCCCTTATGGGAGAATGGGCTTCAGTTAGAAGACGTGATTAAAATTTGTCACAAAGTGCAAAGGAAAAAGTCATTTTGTTAAACAATGGTTCACAAGCAAAAATATTAATGAAAGGAAGTCAATTAATACAATTGATGACATTAATTTGGAATGACATAATTGATGCAGTCTCAGATGAAAACAAGGCAAACACAGACAAAAAGAATAGAATGTCGCCTACAAGCGCAAAAAGTGTGAAAAATGGTAATGCAACAGTGACAAAGGACAAATGGACAGTTTCTTTGTTGATAAATAGATCGCTTATCACTGTGAAGTTAGTCACAGGAGCAAGAACAAACCTCATAGGCAACAGTGATATCAAGACTATGCAATTAAAACCGAGAATATTGAACAAACCAATTTTCTTAAAGGACTATAATGGTCAGAAAATTGACACATCGGGAATGTGTGAATTTGATGTCCAAGTAAAAGCTAAAGTTCACAAAGTAAAATTCTCGATAGTAGCTGAAGATCATGAGTCATTGCTAAGTGATGAAGTGTGTGAAGCACTGGAACTGGTAAAAAGAGTGTATAGCACTGACTGTGCACTGAACACACACAGTGGATCATTGGAGTCTATTGTGCAGACTTTTCCAGAAATAGCCCACGGTTTTGGTGTTTTACCTTCCACTTACAAGATTCAATTAAAAAGTGATGCTTAACCAACGATACATGCTCCAAGAAGAGTTCCAGCACCATTACGTGACTGTCTAATGGTTGAATTAGACAGGATGACACATCTTGCCATTATAAAAAAGATTGAAGAGCCAACAGATTGGGCCAATTCGATGGTATCTGTAAAAAAAAAGAAACTATGTTCTTGGAATATGTATGGATCCCAAAGATTTAAATGCGAATATAAAAAGGGAACACTATCCGATACATAAAAGAAAGGAGATCACAAGTGAAATGTCTGGTGCAAAATATTTCCGCAAACTTAATGCTTCGCAAGGATTCTGGCAGTTCAAGCTAGATGAAGGAAGTACCAAGTACTGTACGTTCAATACTCCGTTTGGTTAGTATTGCTTTCTTCGTATACCCTTTGGCATAATCTCAGCATCAGAAATATTCCACAGAGCGATGGAACATATTATTGAAGGCATTCAGGGTGTTCGAGTATACATCAATTATATCACAATTTGGGGTTCCATCCAAGACGAACACAATGACAGGCTAATTAGGGTATTACAAAATGTCAGGAAAAATGGGCTACGACTCAACAAGGCCAAATGTCAGTTTGGTGTAAAGGAAATAACGTCCCTATGAGACAGATTATCTGCTCAAGGAATAGAGCCTGGTGACATGATGGGAGGCATAGTAGCACAGTGGTTAGCACAGTTGCTTCACAGCTCCAGGATCCCAGGTTTGATTCCCGGCTTGGGTCACTGTCTGTGCGGTGTCTGTACGTCTCCCCGTGTCTGCGTGGGTTTCCTCCGGGTGCTCCGGTTTCCCCCCACAGTCCAAAGACGTGTGGGTTAGGTAGATTGGTTATGGTAAATTGCCCTTATGTTAGGTTGGGTTGCTGAGTTACGGGGGTAGGGTTGGAGGTGTGGGCTTAAGTGGGGTGCTCGTTCCAAGAACCGGTGCAGACTCGATGGGCTGAATGGCCTCCTTCTGCACTGTAAATTCTATGATACAAGCCATCATAAATATGCCTCGACCTACAGATAAAAAGGGAGTACTAAAAGTACTGGCCATGATCAACTTCATTGGAAAGTTCAGCAAAGGCAGCATGTCTTTGAGATGTCCTGAAGAGAGTGAATAACTTCACTTGGACTGAACAGCATGAACAAGAGTGGATAACACTAACAACAGCAATATTAACATTTTTCAATCCAACAAAAAATACGAAGATTTCAACAGATGCATCGGAGGATGGTCTGGGTGCACTAATAATAATAATAATCTTTTATTGTTGCTGCAACAGGAAAATGGTAGTGATTGGAAACCAGTAGCATATGCTTCAAGATCTATGACAGGACCTGAATGTTGTTATGCACAATAGAAATAGAGTGTTTAGGGTTAGTGAATGGTTTGGGGAAATTCCATAGCTACATATATGGCCTACATATATGTTCATTGTCGAAACAGCTCATAGACCACTGGTTGCAATAATCAAGAAAAATCTCAGTGAGATGTCGCCTCACATTCAACGTCTAATGATGAAACTTCAGAGATATGTCTTTGAATTAATCTATACACCTGGGAAGCACATTGTAATAGCGGATGCTTTGTCTAGAGCTACAACTGCACAGGATGACAATTCCATTGGAGAGGATGTGCAAGTTCATGTAAATATGATTACAGAAACACTACCAGTGTTGAATGCAAAGTCCAAGACTTATTGTTGAAGAAACATAGAAGGATGGAGTATTACAAATGGTGATACACAATCTCAACAGTGGATGGCCGAAAGGTTCATCTTCTAATTATCATCCCATATGATCAGAGCTAAGTGTAGCAAATGGTTTATCACTGAGGCAAGAGAGAATTGTAATTCCACAGTCGGCGCAAGGAGTTGCTACAAAAGATTCATGAGGGTCACCTTGCAATCAAGAAATGCAAGCGAAGAGCGCGAGATACTGTATTTTGGCTGTGAATAAACAAAGACATACAGAACATGGTTGAAAAGTGTACCACTTGTCAACGATATCAATATCGATAAGCAAAGGAACTGATGAAAATAGGTGAAATTGTGTAGTTCCTAGACCAAAGGTTGAGATAGACTTATTCTACCTTGATGGTAAAGAATATTTGCTAGTAGTAGACTATTCCTCATATTATCCAGAAGTAGCACAATTATCTAGCTCGTCAGCAAATTGTGTAATCATGCACACAAAAGCAATGTTTGCACGATATGGTATACCTGAGGTAGTAATGGGTGATAGTGGACCATGTTTCAACAATAAAGAATAGAAGGAATTTGCACAGCAATATGATTTTAAGCATGTAACATCAATTCCATTATACCCGCAATCAAATGGCAAAGCAGAAAAAGGGGTTCTGATAGTCAAGCAATTACTGAAGAAGGCTATGGACAGTAAAGATGACATATATTTAGCACTGCTAAGCTATTGAAATCTCCATTAAGTTGTGGTTAATCGCCAGCAGAAATGTTGATGAGTCGAAAACTACGAACAACTCTGCCATGCCAGACTAAGCAATGAGTAAAAGGAAAGGTGAAATCTCAGAAGAAGAAACAAAAGAAATATTATGACAAGTCTACCAGGAGTCTGAAACCTTTGAAAACAAATTACATAATGAGAGCGGAGGATCCTGATGGCTGGTCAAAATGTGCTAGGTATTGCAGAAAACAAGTCCAAGGTCCTATGCTGTGATAACTGAGCAAGGACAGGTTTTAAGGACGAGTAGAAGAACACTCTTAAAAGTGAAACAAACTGTTGCTGAACAGCAAGGCGAGGATGCATATGAAATTTACATTCATCAAAACCGACACAAGCAGTGAACGAGTCAAATGTCAATGTACGACACAAGCAGTGAACGAGTCAAATGTCAATGTACAGAATGATGTTCAGAACAATGATACAGTCATAATAGATGTACCTACAGAAGTTCAGAACTGTCACTCAGATTCACCAGATTTACCATAGTTGAGTCGATCAACGAGAAACTGGAACGGATAAATCTGTGAATGGATAATATAACTGTCCATGATGTAAATACATTGTTATGCATATAATATGTAATATTTATTGAACTAATGTATTATATGTTTTCTTCAAAATCTCAAGGAATGGGGATATAATGATATGCATAAGCAAGTGTATGTGTAAATATGAATAGCCTCTGACCAGTAGATGTCAGGCAAGTGATAGCACGTGACACTATATTGGGGGGAGTCTGGAGGAGAAATCGAGGTGGCTAGTCGTGTTTTTATTAGTAGCAGTTTGATATCATTAGTTTTCTACCACAGTTTATTATAACTATAATAAAATTGACTAGTCTTGAACTAGATGTTCTTTAGTACGCCGACTCAGTACTTTTCTCTGTACAAGAATGTAACACGGTACCTGGAGTGGTGATCATAAACATGGAGGTTTAGGCACTCGGTGGGGAGAGGGAATATTCCTTCTTCTCCCATGTAAACCGGGTATACTCGCCTATCAAATTTTTTTTTCTTGTTAAGGTTGTTTTGACGAGCATTGTGGGGCAGAATATTCGGGAATAGTGATCTTGGAACACGCGCTACACTATTTGGATGTTAGGTTTAGGTCGGGGCAGGGTGGAGGTTGTATTCGGCACTTTTGGCGAATAAGGAGTTTTGTGATAAAGAACTATGTTGAGCTCAATCAAAACGGGGAGGTCTCTTCTGCCACGTTCTAGGAGTCATTCAATGCAGTGATTCGGGGGGGGAGGAATTAATTTGTTTGAGGCCCACAGCGATAGGATTGAGAGTGAAGAGAGTTAGAAATTGCTGAAAGGTATTTTAGATGTGGATCGGTGGTTCTCGGTGGCCCCGGCGAGGGAGATTCTGGTGGAAAGGAAGAAACTGGTGGGGCAGTGATGTAGGAGCGGTTTCAAGACCTATGTATTGAGTCAACTTCCATATGGGGCTCAACTCAGTGCAGAGGAAAAAACACAACGACAATCAGGACAAGATGGCTATTTAATCAAGCTTGTTACATGTAGATAGAGAACAGACTGGATATCTGCCAAGATCTGTTCTGCCGAACAAAGACCAGAACACAGTACTTATACAATGTTCAAAAATCAATAGCCCACCCCAATTGGATGCGATCCAATCCCTGAAGCTGCTACGTTTAAACTTATCCAATAGAATTGCAAGCAGTGTTTAGACTTCACCCAATAGAATTGCAAGCAGCGCATGATTGATCCTCATCCTGACAGCTATGCTTACTAGTAATTTGCTGTGCATTCATTGTCTGTGAAAAGCAGGACAGCAAAACCAGCTTCCTGCATTTGTTTCACAAAGACAAGATATCAGAAGTGATGTCCTTCCGGACAAGTTCGCTATCCTAAATCCCATTTGATTACTTATTACTGCTATGTCCTAAAAATACGTGTTTAATGGTTAATAATGATTACTCAGTCCTATAATTCATCTCAATCCTTAATAAAGTAACTTATGTAAAGTTACTCTAGTGGCATGCTAACTATTCAGTTTTAAGAGGTATCATCGCTGAACCCCCCCCCCCCCTTTAATCCCCCCCTTTTTGCCCTTGGCTAGCCCAAGAATAGGCCATTAAAGAGACATACTGAATTTGTTGGAGTCCGGCTGATATGTGGAATAGTCAACAGGTAAGAGCTGTAACAGTTCCTCTTTAACTAGGGGGCAACAGTCTGTCTGCCATTCCCTCATGCGGCATCTGAGGCAACACGAACAATATAAACAGCTGCAAAAGTATAACAATGTGCGATATAATACGTATCCATGGATGGATATTGGCATTCAGTCCCCAATTCCATATTTTAGAGAAAAAGTTCTGTGACTGAAACAGTTCCGCAGCCTTCTCGGCGTGAGTCTGGATGAGCTCCCGCTCCTTATTTCAGAGATGGTCAATTTGCGTTGCCTCCTTCCGAAGTCCTTCCCAATCGGTCCGCAAGCGTGGAAGTCCCTTCTGGACAGATCGGTGAATCCACTGGTCATCGTCAGTTCGCTCGCGGTCATCCGCATCCACGATGGACATATCCCTGTATGGAGTCAGTTCATGTCGGCCAATGGTAATAGACTCAGATAAATTGGTTAGAACAACATTATGCCCAGGCAATTCACACACAATGCCTCGCTTGGTATAGTTGTTATACAACGTAACTCTAAACTGTCATATAGTCATGAACTACGCCAGAAGCGTCCCGACTGTCGGTGTACACATTGATTCGCTTTCCCTTGCCCCATTCCAGGGCCTTTGTTAGAGCTATTAATCCAGCTATTTGTGCTGAGTGGTTCCCGGGGATCTGTTCTCCTGCAATCAACTCACCTTCACTATCCACTATAGCCCATGCCGTACGGGGCTCCCCTCCTATATACTTCCTTGCTCGTGATGTGCTCGCCATATTTGGGCATGATTCAAACTCGCCATCAAGAGTGGGCCGGTTAGATCGCGAATTGATTCGGGCGCAAATCTTGATTTTGGCCTTTCCCGCTATTTAACTGGCACTCCCAGATCCGCGCCAGGTGCAAGGCGGTGGCAAAATCATGTCCTTCATATTGTTGTGCGTGCCTAAATATTTTGTCTTATTCATTTCATAATTTCTGAGCTCTGTGTTGCAGTTATATTGTTTATTCTGCAGATGTGAATGAATGCAGTGAGGAGGCTAAGTGTTCAGGGGGCCAATGTATAAATACAGATGGATCCTATATGTGCCGATGTGAAACAGGTTTCACACATCTACCTGAAGCTGAACAGTGTCTAGGTAAGAATCAGTTTAAAAATATTAACAACTTTATTTCTCACTTTTGTACTTTAGTAATGAAGGACCTGTGTTATAAAGTAAATTGTACAATAATGATTGTTTTAGATCAGGCATATTATAAATGTCGGTGCACATACATATGTACACATTTCAAAAAATTGCAAACGCATGGTAGAAAAATTAGAAGGAAGTGACTAAGCCTATCTCTGTGTTAGCTCTTTTGTTTAAAATGCAGCCAACTATATTTTGTCACAGGCTGTTTCAAGCAGTAACTTTCAATACCAACCAATGTTACCTTCCGAAATGCCCATCATAGGCAAAAGAGGAATTAGACCTGCTGTTATCTCCTGTCCATTATACCACTGAAACTAGCAAACATAGGGTTTTGCTGACAAACTCTGCAAAAATTCTTTAAATAGTTATCTCCACCACTCCTGACCCCAGCCACATCTCCACCTATCCCATAGAATGTGGCATGAGAAATATGACCAGAGACTGCTCGCATTTTAGAATACCGAACAAAATGTTCCTGTTTTTGGAAATTGCATTGTACTTTGCATTACAGCCTGTAAAAGATTGTGCAGATTTCCTATATTTTCAGTGAAAATCAAATATTGATGTGCTTTAAAGTACCTAGAGAAGAATGGTTGCTTAAATTTTAAAGGTCACATTCGTCAACCATTCTACTGAGAAAAGGTATCATTCATTAACGACTTTCGCCACCCTCTTTTTGTTCTTTGAAATTTGTAATAAGGGACAGGATTTTCTGGCCCCATCTGTCAAAGGGATCTTCCAGTGCTCCTGAAGTCAGTGGACGTTTGGCTGACTCACCACATCCGCCGTGATGGATTTCGCTGCACTGGGGCTGGAAAATCCCGGCCAAAGGCAATTCATTTTAAAATGCATGAGTTTATTAAGCAACATGTCACTGTTGCTAATTATCACCAACTTTTGGATTTGCTTGTATCTACTTAGATATTGATGAATGCAGTTTATATGACAGCTCAGTGTGTGGGACCTGGAAGTGTGAGAATACAGTTGGCTCCTATCAGTGCATCGTAGGATGCCAGCCTGGTTTCCAACGGACAGCTATTGGAGAATGCATTGGTGAGTATTCTTGAAGAATTAAGATCTGTCTGCTAGATTTAGAATATTTTATTAAGTATTTCACACTTTGTTAATTCTAGAACTTTTTAACAACTTGCTTTTAATGTAGCTCGTTTTTCTTTTAATTAAAAGTATTTAGTCATCTATGTTATGTTTCCCTTCAGAACATACTTTTCCAACATAATTTTGTTTTTCTCAACTGAGGTTGATTCAATTGACAAGAACCTTTTGTTCTTGAAAATAGATCCTTGGTTTTTCTATGTCCATAGGTCAATCCTAAACCTTTTGAGAAAATTAGTAGAAACAAACCAAGAGGTAATTTTAACAAATTGTGCTCCCATCAATATATGCATACTTTGGGCACTCTCAAGAATTCACTCATTGGCCATGTTGAGGCATGAAGGTCCATATTCAATAATAATAATCATAATAATCGCTTATTGTCACAAGTAGGCTTCAATGAAGTTACTGTGAAAAATAATGTAAAAATAGCCTACTTCTCTCGTTATTCTCCAGTTCTGGGCTTCAATGGTGAGACTGGGATTTATTGCCAACCGTAGTTGCCTTTAACTGAATTCTTACTGGGCCATATTAGAGGTTAAGTTAAGAATCAGCTATGTTGGAGTGGGGCTGGAGTCACATATATGCCAGACAGGTAACAAGAACAGGATTCCTTCCCTCAAGGATATTAGTGAACCTTTTGGATTTTCATGACAGCCTGACAGATTTGTCGGTACTTGTCCTGGTTTTGTTTCTAGGTTTTTGCTTCTCTTTTAGTTGTGTTGGGATCACAGACCGTTTTTCATATTCCACCAACATTTAGATGGGCAGTGCTAGGCAAAGTAAGTAAAGTCGCCATAACCCCAGGTGACCATAGACTGCTTTTCCCTTTGAAGGGACGAGCTATCTGGTGGCAATGTAACC
Organism: Scyliorhinus torazame; assembly: GCF_047496885.1. Classification (NCBI taxonomy): domain Eukaryota; kingdom Metazoa; phylum Chordata; class Chondrichthyes; order Carcharhiniformes; family Scyliorhinidae; genus Scyliorhinus; species Scyliorhinus torazame. The sequence goes on from NC_092708.1 coordinate 376,003,768, forward strand.
TGAGGATCACCACACCTCAGGTGAGGGGCAAGGTTGAGAAGGTGGGCCTTCATGAATATTCTAAGCTGGTACAGGAAATGAACCTCGCTGTTGGCCTTGCTCTGTATCACAAATCAGCTGTCCAGCCAACTGAGCTAAACTGGCTAGCTAAACAAGACATGACCTGCTGAAACGATAGTTGAATAGAAATATTATAAAAATGTTTTTTTCCTCAACTGATTAAAATTCTCAAGCTGCCATTGTGGGCTCTGAACCATGAGGCTAAATTATTATCCTAGGTTTGGAGGAGGGTGTGCCAGCAGTATCTTGCTGCTGGTGTCGGTCTGCTGGCATGTTTCTGCCTCTAGCCTGTTTTCAGGGATGTGGCTTTTGTTGGGTGATGGCTACCTACCCACCAGTGATGGGCAGACCATTGAAAGAATCAGAATGCCAATTGGGGTAAATCTTCACATGTCTGGATTTTAAAGGAGACAGATGGGCCTCCCAATGTGACTGAAGCTTATAGATGGAATACTGATGGCCTCCTGGCTACGGGCTCTCCCAACTGGGGTTCCCACTTCCACCTTAATTAGCTGCCACCTTGAAAACCTCTTCCAGGATCCCAACATGACTATTTTTGGATTCCTGCCCTGGAACTCAGCCCAATGTTGGAATCAGAACTCCAGAATGAAAATTCAGCCCATTGGCGGGATTTTCCATTCCCTCCACAGAATTCTGGCTGAGACGAGAAAACTGGCGTACAGCTCACAGGCTGCACAGCATCTGGCGTGTGGTCCTCACTGTCCCACTTGCAGGGTGGGGCCAGAAGAAAGCAGCAGCCGGGAATCCCGGGATCAGGGCGGCATTTTTAAAAGGCACCCAGATCGCCGATAAAACACAGGAACCCACCCTACACGGAGACACCTCACTCCTACGGACACGGGAGACCATCTCACCTCACGCACAAATTGAGCCCTCCCACACGCACAAGGGGACTCCCCCCTCGCCCCCCCCCCCCCCCCCCAAACTCCCTAAAGTCGAGTAGAATGGAGGTACCTCATGGAGGTGCTTGAACGGTTTGGGTTCGGAGAGGGATTCACCACATGAGTGAAGCTTCTATACAGCGCTCCTATGGCAAGCGTATGGACAAACACCACCAGCTCCGAATACCTTCGGCTGCACAGGGGAACAAACCAAGGGTGTCCACTATCACTGCTCCTGTTCACACTAGCAATTGAGCCGCTGGCTATCGCCTTTAACTTGGCAGATTTGAGGATGGGCATCCGAAGATGGGGTAGAGAGCATAGAGTTTCAACCAAGCAGATGACCTGCTCCTCCATGTGTCGAACCCCCTAGCCAGTATGGGAAAGATAACCGGACTCCTCAGGGAGTTTGACACCTTCTCAGGTTCCAAACTCAACCTGGATAAGAGCGAAATCTTCCCGGTAAACCCCCAAGAGAGAGGAGCAGAGCTGGAGGAATTACCATTTAAAATAACCGAGACCAAGCTCGGGTACCTGGGGGTCCAATGGCCCACACCTGGTAGAGGTTCCACAAATGGAACCTCTCCAGCCTAGATGGAGGAGATGACGAAGGACTTGCAAAGATGGGACTCATTCCCTCTTTCGCTAGCTGGAGCGGTGCAGACAATCAAAATGAACATGTTGCCTAGGTTCCTCTTCATATTTAGATCACTCCCGGTCTTCATCCCCAAATAATTCTTCACCAAGGTTGACAAACTAATCGTAGCCTTTGTCTGGGGGGGGGGAGGAGTACCTAGAAATGCAGATGTCCATTTTGCAAAATGGGTGTCACATGGGGGGAGTATACCCTACCAAATCCTCTGTTCTACCTCTGGGAAGCCAACATGGAGAGGGTGAGGGGTTGGCTAAGGCAGCCGGAGGTGGATTGGGTTCGAATGGAGGAACCCTCCTGCACGGGGACCTCTCTCCAAGCGCCGGCCACCACACCACTCCTAGCACCCCCCACACACACACTCCAGGAACCCGGTGGTAGTGGCCACCCTGAGGACGTGGAACCAGTTTAGAAGCCATTTTGAACTGAGCAAGTTCTGTCCACAGAAGGGGCCCCCATTTGCAATAACCACAAATTCGCACCAGCAGGTGTGGACCCTACCTTTAGGACGTGGGGAGGGGATGGAGGAACGCTGATGTTGGAGTACATGTGCGTGGATGACAGACTGGCAACCATGGGGGAACTCACAAAGGAGCTCCAACTCTCAAAAGGGAACAAGCTCAGATATCTGCAGCTATGCAACTTTCTCCACAAGGAGACAAAAGAGTTCCCCACAAAGACCCATGAACACACTACTGGACATGATGGTGGGGCTGGACTGGTTAGGGACGACAAGTGCGGTGACATATACAGGAGGCTCATGGAAAAGGTTAGGACTCCACTGGATGAGATCAGACAAAAGTGGGGAGAGGAATTGGGCACGGAGATAAGGAGAGGACTCTGGATTGAGGCACTGCACAGAGTCAACTCCACCTCCTCTTGTACTGGGCTAAGCCTGATGCAGCTCAAGCACACACCTCACCAAGGCACGCATGAGCGGGTTCTTCTTGGAGGTGGAGGACAAGTGCAAAAGGTGCTGGGGGGGTCCAGCCAACCACACCCACATGTTCTGGTCATGCCCCAGACTCAGGGAATTCTGGATGGTCTTATTCGAGGCAAAGAAAATGGATACTGAGGCACTCCTGGCTTGATTTTCTAGGGCTGAGAGGATTGGATTCCAAAAACCACAACCATATTCCTTTGTGCTGGGTATTTTTTAAAAATAAATTTAGAGTACCCAATTATTTTTTTCCAATTAAGGGGCAATTCAGCATGGCCAATCCATTTACCCTGTACATCTTTGGGTTGTGGGGACGAAACCCACGCAAACACAGGAAGAATGTGCAAACTCCACACGGACAGTGATCCAGAGCCGGGATCAAACCTGGGACCTCGGCGCCGTGAGGCAGCTGTGCTATCCACTGCGCCACCATGCTGGCCCCTCCGTTGCGCTGGATATGACTCCAACTAGTGGAGATTTTTCTCCTAATTTCCATTAACTTCAGTTTTGCTAGGATCCCTTGATGTTAACTCGGTCAAATGCTGCCTTGATGTCAAGTTCAGTAACTCTCACCTCACCTCTGCAATTGAGCATTCTTATTCATATCTGGAGCAAAGCTACTTGATCTTTACCACCCATTTTACACCTCTGCCTAAGTTGAAAGTAACATCTGTAATTTTTGTGTAATTCTATGCACAATAAGCCTCTACATGTCCAAGTAATTTGTCAGTGAAATTCAAACCTTTTAATCTTTAACATGATGCAAAATATGATCTCACAAGTGAAACCCAAGCTAGTCTTTCTTTTTACCCATACCTGACATCTGTGACTGAACAATAGCCAGAGTTCATAAGTGAACAGTTTTCTTTCCCACCCTGAAATTGAAGCTATCACATCATTGGGACAGTTGAGCAAAATCTGTTTATGTATTCACCAAGGCAACAGCAGTGATTTCTTTGTTCCATCTTATTCAGCTTATTTCATGCTGCATAAGAATATTCTGTGGAAAAAAAGTGGGAAAGGCAACCAAAATTATACTATATTCTAGTTTTTTCAGATTTCCTCCAAATTGTTCTGCATTTTGAGAAACTCCACCAAACCCCAGTGCATTACATTATAAGATTTTGGCACCACATCAGTCAGGTTGGTTTGGGTTGGTATCCAGTTAAACGATTACCAGTACTTCATTGTTTCTCTGGAGGACCCAACCACTTGATTTATTGTGATTAGACTTGAGCATTGGAAAATATTATAAATGGGTTGCTCTCTATTCTTAACAATGTTGATGGCTACTTCTACATTACAGCAGCCCTTTTCTTATCTGGCCAAACTAGTTGTAATCAGAGCATAGATATTATTGCATAACATTGATTAACATTGGGAATTTGACGAGGCACTAAAACCAAACCCCATTTATAGATTTAGTATCTGTAGGGCCTGATATTTACTGAGGCAAGATTATCAAGTTACAGGAATGGGAGGTGAGAGTGGAGTTCTTGTCAGAAGTCTATATTTTCCAATGGTATTGAGTTTTAACTCCATGGCATGCACATATTATCTTACAGACTCCCCACCCAGATTCCAGCCTGATTGAAAGTTTAGGCTCCCTGTGAGGCAGGGAATTCTTCAGAAGAGGGCCAGTAGGAACTGCTCAGGGTAGAGATCACAAGGGTGGAGGGGTGGGTATAGTTGAGGTGAGAGTGACTGCCCTTAACATCAAGGCAGTGTTTGACCGAGTATGGCATCAAGGAGCTCCAGCAAAACTGGGGTAAATGAGAATCAGGAGGGGAAACCCTCCGCTGGTTGAAGTCATACCAGACACGATGCAATGTTGAAATGAGGTCAGGAGCTGAGTGACTCTGGCAGAACCCAATTTGAGCTTCTTTGAGCAGGTTATTGCTGAGTAAGTGCCGCTTGATAGCACTGTTGATGACTCCTTCCATCACTTTGCTGATGATGGAAAGTAGGCTGATAGGGCAGTAATTGGCTGGGTTGGATTTGCCCTGTGTCTTATGTACACGATACACCTGGGCAATTTTTCACATTGCCGGTTAGGTGCCAGTGTAGTAGCTGTACTGGAACAGCGACAAGTTCTGGAGCACAACCCTTCAGTATTATTGCCGGAATATTGTCAGTGCCCATAGCCTTTGCAGAATCCAATGCCTTCCGCCGTTTCTTGATATCACATGGAGCGAATTGTATTGGCTGAAGTCTGACATCTGTGATGCTGGGGACCTCCAGAGAAGATCGAGTTGGATCATTCACTAGGCACTTCTGGCTGAAGATTGTTGAGAATGCTTCAGCCTTGTCTTTTGCACAGATGTGCTGGGCTTCTCCATCATCGAGGATGAGGATATTTGTGGAGCCTCCTCCTTCAGTGAGTTGTCCATCACCATTCACGGCTGGATGTGGCAGGTTTGCAGAACTTAGATCTGATGCTTTTCTTGTGGAATCGCTTAGCTCTGTCTATTGCTTGCTGCTTATTCTGTGTGGCATTCACGTCGTCCTGTGCTGTAGCTCCACCTGGTTGACACCTCATTTTTGGGTATGCATGGTGTTGTTCCCGTCATGCTCTCCTACACTCTTCATTGAACCAGGGCTGACCCCTGGATTCGTGGTAAGTGTAGAGTGGGGAATATGACATGTCATGAGATTGCAAATTGTGCACGAGTACAATTCTGCTGCTGCTAATGGCCCACAGCTCCTCATGGATGCCCAGTGTTGAGTTACTAGATCTGTTCAAAATCTTTCCCATTTAGCACGTTAGTAGTGCCATACAACACGATGGAGGATATCCTTAATGTGAAGGATCAATGCAGGAGTTCCTCAGGGCAGTGTCCCAGGCTCAACCATCTTTAGCTGCTTCATCGATGACGTTCCATCGTAAAGTCAGAAATGGGGATGTTCGCTGATGACTGCACAATGTTCAGCACCATTTGTGACTCCTCAGATACCGAAGCAGTCCATGTCCAAATGCAACAGGACGTGGACAATAACCAGGCTTGGACTGACAAATGACCAGTAACATTTGCACCACACAAGTGTCAGGCAATGACCATGTTCAATAAGAGAGATCCCTCTCTCACACATGTGTACGCTCACCCTTACATGCGTGTGCTCACCCTTACATGCATGCACTCACCCTCACATGCGTGCACTCACCCTCACATGCGTGCGCTCACCCTCACATGCGTGCGCTCACCCTCACATGTGTTTGCTCACCCTCACGTGCATGTGCTCTCAACCTCACATGCACATGTGCTCACCCTCACATGCACATGTGCTCACCCTCACATGCATGTGCTCGCACCCTCACATGCTCTCAACCTCACATGCGCATGCTCTCACCCTTGCATGCATGTGCGCTCACCCTCACATGCATGTGCTCTTACCCTCACATACACACACTCACCCTCACATGCTCTCACCCTCACATACGCATGCTCACATATGCGTGCTCTCACCCTCACATGCACATGCTCACCCTCCCATGCATGTGCGCCCACCCTCCCATGTACGTGCGCTCACCCTCACATGCACGTTCTCACCCTCACATATGTGGGCTCTCACCCTCACATGCACGTGCTCACCCTCATGTATGTGCTCACCCTCACATGCACACTCTTACCTTTAAATGTGAAGTTTTTTAAAAATCAGTGCTATTTCACTCTTGTTACAAGTCTGAGGGTCATCATTATACCATTTGTGCTGCCAACCTGATTTTACAATATAACATTGTCACAGTGAGGTACGTGTTAAGGGAGCAGTTTGATTGACAGTTTCAAATCCTTTTGGAAGATATATTTGTTTTCATAAGAGATGCAGTACATAGGTGAAATGCGTGTTTTCATTAGGAAAGGGATTAACTACTTAAGTTAAATATTTGCTCCTATCAGGGATTAGTTGAAGAATTTCAATGTATTGAATGTTTTTTTATCAATGAAAGTGATTTTTTTAAATGAGGACTTCATCAACAGACACACAACTTTATGTCAGTATGGCTCCTGTGGTTTGACCAAGGTAAATAAAGGCAAAGAGTGATGGATGGGGGTATGGATTGACATGAGTTAGCACTGAGTTGACATTATGCGATAAAGAGTTATGGGGATGAATGGGAGCAGAGGGTGACATGGGGTGTGGGGGGGCATTGGGTGGGTACAGAGCATGGGTTGCCATTAGAGATTATGGGAATCCTTGGAGGGTGAGTACAGGGACATAAGTTATGAATGGTCTATGGGGGTGGGAGGAATGAGGTGGTGGGGTTGGCATTGATGGGGCATGTGTGGTTTGGAGGAATGAGTGGGGTGAGGGCTGGAGGGATGTTTTTGTTTTATTGCTTTTCTTTGAATCTTTCCCACAGTGTCAGAACACAGAAGCAGAACTTCTGGTCAGCCCATGTCCGCACCTGGCAGCTTCCACACTCATTTCAAGGGTGGCGGATCCAACTTCTAATCCAGCCCGCCATTAGAACATAGAACATACAGTGCAGAAGGAGGCTGTTCGGCCCATCAAGTCTGCACCGACCCATTTAAGCCCTAATTTCTCCCTATTGTTATTAGCTAGGGTTTAGAGAATCCCAAAGTGTAGCATGGAGTTCACCTGACCCACAACTTTTAATAGATTGTGATATGGGGAGCACACGGCCCACCCTACAGGTGTGGTGCAGCAGAAATCGAAAAGTATTGTTTAAAGCAAAACAATGTTTATTCTATGAATTCAAGTTAACCTTTTTAAAACATACAGTGAACATCTTAGCAACCATTAATTCAAATACAACCCCCAAAGAATACAACACTAAGTAATGCTTAATAACTTCCCAAACAACATCCAGAAGACAAAAGAAACACCTTTTAACAGAAGTACATTAGGTTCATATTCACTACTGAGAACATTTATAATTCTGAATTCACCAAATGATGAAGAGATAGTCTTTTGATGGAAGAGAGATCAACAATACACCTGCTCTGACTGGCTTCAGCTCCAACACTGAAAACAAAACAAAAAACACACCCTGCAGCAAACAGCCTAAAACGAAAGTAAAAAGCTGACAGACAGCCCAGCTCCACCCACACTCTGACATCACTGCAGTAATAAACACCCATTTCATCCGGGTACTCTCACATGACACTATCTCCCTAATCCAATAACCCCTCCTAACCTTTTTTGGACATTAAGGGCAATTCAGCGTGGCCAATCCTAATCTGCACATTTTTGGACTGTGGGATGAAACCGGAGCACCCGGAGGTAACCCACGCAGACACAGGGAGACTCCGCACAGACAGTGACCTAGCAGGGAATCAAACCTGGGACTCTGGCGCTGTGATGCCACAGTGCTAACCACTATGCTACCATGCTGCCCTGCAAACCCACTACTCTTCCATTACACATTTTGATTTATTACTTTATGCCACTACTAGCCTTTCACGCTGCCATTTAGACTTCCTCTATTTTGTGACCTACACATCTTTGTTGCAGTCTCTCCCAGCTCCTGCCTATCACTGACCTTCTACTCTGCAGCAGCTGCTCCGACCCCTCTTATACAGTATACGGGTCTCTTTTTCGCAGGTCAGGTTCAGGGAGCCGGGAAAACCTGGCCCAGGAGCGAAATTCTGGGCTATGTTTTTATTTGTGGAGAGTAACATTTCTGGAAGCAATCAACATATAATATTCATCAAGAAATGCAACAGGGCCATGCAATTAGAATTTGGAAGAATCCTATTAATTCAAAAGGTGATGAGAATGTGGAATTTGTTTCCACAGCGAGTGCTTGAAGCATTGATGTATTTAAGGGGAAGCTAGACAAGTATCTGAGGGAGATGAGAATAAAGGATTACAATGGTAGATTTAGATGAGGAAGGATTCAATAGACCATGAACATAGCATGGGCTGGTTGGGCTAAAAGGCCTGTTCCAATGCTATATAGAAAGGTCTTCTATTAAGGGGCATTAATTTTTAATTTTAATTTTAGTAATCTTTATTGTCACAAATAGGCTTACATTAACACTGCAATGAAGTTATTGTGAAAAGCATTAGTGAAACAATTGGGGTTTTATGATAACCCAGGATCCACTATTACTGATATTAGCTTTTTAAACCAGATGATTTATTCAATTAGATTGATTTAAATTCCCACAGGCATTTGATCTCTCATCTGCAGATTATTATTTCAGACATCGAGGTTACTCGTCGAGTAGCATAAATACTATGCTACATGTTTGAATTATGTTCAAAACTATGATCCCCAAAACATTATTTTTTAAGTGCTTGGAGCATGCAAGCATGAGCATATGCTACCTCTTAAGATTAACAAGTCTGGAAAGAAAGGTGTATAAGTGTCTCAGTGGACTAACATACTCCCTGAACACTTAAAATATGGCTTAATATTGGACAGGAGACTTACTGAACTTCTTATGAACTTAAAGTACTATGGCACTTACTCATGAAGGAAGTCTCACATTCCTTGCATTTAGTGCACTTTGGGATCAGTCAGGAAGTGACTAACCTTCTGCTGCCATTTTCATGCCAACGTGCACCTAAAGCCAATTTGTGTTGAAGCAAGAATGACACTCTCACAGCACAATTTTAGCTTTTATTTGTTAATTCTGCAATATTACTTTAGTCAAGCTCTCCAGTATGTATTAGTCTGATTGTACACCATGCTCAATGCAAATCAGTAATATCTGTTATGGGCCAGGGATTACAGAACCCCAAAGTGTGTCATGGAGTTCACCTGACCCAAAACTTTTTTTTTTTTAAATATATTTATTAAAGTTTTTTGACACTATTGTTCTCCTTTACAAACAATAACCACCCCCCCTCGTAACAAAAAAAAAACGAGAAATCGCGCAGAGCAAAATATATACATGGCAAAATGATATATTTACACAGCTTTGTACACTGGCCCTCACCCGTACGTGCCAGTTTCCCCAACCCTTCATGTTATCTCTTGCTCATCCACCCTCCCAGGCAGTCCCCCCTTTCCCCCCCCCTTCCCCCCCCCCCCCCCACCCCCCCTCCCAGGACGTCCCCCCTCCCAGGGTTGCTGCTGCTGCTGACCGACCTTCCTCTAATGCTCCACGAGATAGTCTAGGAACGGTTGCCACCGCCTGTAGAACCCCTGCGCAGACCCTCTCAAGGCGAACTTAATCCTCTCCAACTTTATGAACCCAGCCATATCATTTATCCAGGCCTCCAGGCTGGGGGGCTTCGCCTCCTTCCACATTAGCAAGATCCTTCGCCGAGCTACTAGGGACGCAAAGGCCAGAATGCCGGCCTCTTTCGCCTCCTGCACTCCCGGTTCGTCCACTACTCCAAATATTGCTAGCCCCCAGCTTGGCTTGACCCGGACTTTCACCACCTGAGATATTGCTCCCGCCACTCCTCTCCAGAACCCCATCAGTGCCGGGCATGACTAAAACATATGGACATGGTTCGCCGGGCTCCCTGAGCACCTTCCACATCTGTCCTCCACTCCAAAGAACCTACTCAACCTCGCCCCCGTCAAGTGCGCTCTGTGGACCACCTTAAATTGTACCTGGCACACGAGGAGGAGGAATTAACCCTACCCAGGGCATCAGCCCACAGACCTTCCTCGATCTCCTCCCCCAGCTCCTCCTCCCATTTACCCTTCAACTCTTCTACCAGCGCTTCCCCCTCTTCTTTCAACTCCTGGTGTATTTCCGACACCTTGCTCTCCCCGACCCATACACCCGAGATCACCCTATCTTGACCTTCTTGTGCCGGGAGCAACGGGAATTCCCTCACCTGTCGCCTCTCAAAAGCCCTCACCTGCATATATCTAAAGGCATTTCCCGGGGGTAACTCGAACTTCTCCTCCAGTGCCCCTAGGTTCGCAAACGTCCCATCGATGAACAGGTCCCCCATTCTTCCAATCCCCGCCCGATGCCAGCTCTGGAACCCCCCGTCCATCTTCCCCGGGACAAACCGGTGGTTACCCCTGATCGGGGACCACACCGATGCTCCCATTGCACCACGGTGCCGTCTCCACTGGCCCCAGATCCTTAACGTTGCCGCCACCACCGGGCTCGTGGTATACTTTGTCGGCGAGAGCGGCAGCGGTGCCGTCACCAACGCCCCCAGGCTCGTTCCTTTACAGGATGCCATCTCCATCCTCTTCCATGCCGCCCCCTCTCCCTCCATAACCCACTTGCGGATCATCGCCACATTTGCTGCCCAGTCGTAGCTCCCCAGGTTTGGCAGCGCCAACCCTCCTCGGTCCCTACTGCGTTCCAGGAACCCTCTCCTTACTCTCGGGGTCTTATTCGCCCACACAAACCCCATAATACTCCTGCCTACTCTCTTAAAAAAGCCTTCGTGATCAGGATGGGAAGGCACTGAAACACAAACAGAAACCTCAGAAGGACCACCATTTTGACCGACTGTACTCTACCTGCCAGCGAGAGCGGTAACATGTCCCATCTTTTGAAATCCTCCTCCATTTGCTCCACCAACCTCGTCAGATTCAGTTTATGTAGGGTCCCCCAACTCCTGGCTATCTGGATCCCCAGATACCGAAAGTTCCCCTGACACAAAACTTTTAATAGATTGTGGTATGGGGAGCAGACGGCCCACTCTACAGGTGTGGTACAGCAGAAATGGAAAAGTATTTTTTTAAAGCAAAACAATGCTTATTCTATGAACGCAAGTTAACCCTTTCTAAAACATACAGTGAACATTTTAGCAACCATTAATTCAAATACAACCCCCAAAGAATACAACACTAAGTAATGCTTCATAACTTCCCAAACAACATCCAGAATATAATAGAAACACCTTTTAACAGAAGCACATTAGGTTTACATTCGCTACGGAGAACATTCATAATTCTGAATGCACCAAATGATCAAGAGATAGTCTTTTCATGGCAGAGAGAACAGCAGTACTCCTGCTTTGTCTGGCTTCAGCTCCAACACTGAAAATGAAACTAAAACACACCCTGCAGCAAACAGCTTAATCCCTACAGTAAAAAGCTGACAGACAGCCCAGCTCCACCCACACTCTGACATCACTGATAAACACCCATTTAGTGAAGGTACTCTCACATGACTTATCATAGAATCCCTACAGTTCAGAAGGAAGCCATTTGGCCCATCAAGTCTACATCGATCCTCCAAAAGAGCACCATACCTAGGCCCACACCCCGGCATTAATCCCGTAACCCCATCTAACCTGCACACCTTTGGACTAGTTTGGCCAGTCCTGCAGATCTTTGGATTTTGGAATATGGTCGGAAAATTAAACATTAAATTTGGAATGCAAGTTACTCGTGTTTGTGATACAACATAGGCTGAAGTATCCTAATTACCTTTCACTCAGAAAATGCTCATTATGACTTCTCCAACTGTGATTGACCTCAACATAGCCCCACAGAACTGCCAGCATTAAATACATATCCAACTTCTAAAATATCTAAAACTAACAAAATGTATTTTGCAGTGATGCAGTGTGTAAAATGCTGAGACTTTGAGATTTGGTAGAAAAAGTATTCCAGTTCCTAAAGGAAACTTGTCTAATTTACCTTTGAGGAATGTTATAATGCCTGTTTACTTTTGTGTGACTAGTCACTGTTCACTATTATGGTTAAGTTCAAGCATTCACACTTCAAGTCAATCCAGTATATGTAGTCCTCCAGCTTTGAAAATATAAATTTAATACATACAATTTAGATGTTGACAGGTTTAGATCGCACACCTGTGGGGTTGAGGCAGAAAATTAGCCATGAATGATATTGAATGGCTCCTATTTCTTATGTTCTTATGATAATCATTACTTTTAGTGGCTAAATGCTGTGCTTAGTGGGAGGTTGTGGAGGGACGTGGTTGGTTGCAAGGGATAGAAATATGGAAAGTGTAGGAATAGAAAGAGAAATCGCAGGTCAGCCCTGCTCCACAGACGCTGTTATGTACAGGCATTGACAGCAACTTTGGAGAATATTATAGATTTGAACTGCCTTGCTAGCCCAGAGGAATAAGGATGATACGTGGAAACGACCACTGTGAAACTTTAATACATTTGATTAATATACATTTAATTGGCAATGGATTGAAGGGTTATGGTGAACGGGCAGGACTGTGGAGTTAAGGCCAGAATGAAATCAGCCATGATCGAATGGCGCAGTAGACTCGATGGGCCAAATGGTTTATGAACTTACGAACTTATCGGGAGCAATTCTCCTGCCTCGTTGCCCTTTTGGTCGACTAAAAAGAGGCCGGTGAATAGCGGGAGAGGCCGAAAACAAGAACCACGCCAGGCGCCAAACAGTTTGCGATGCAACCGGCCTGCTCCTGTAGGCGAAGTCGGGAACTCGACGTAGTGAGGCGAGAAACCAATTATCACCCTTAAACCCTATTCCCATAAAATTAACGTGAGCCACCCCATATCCAACGGCCTCCCGTCGTTCATCAGTCTCCCCAGCAAGCGGTCACGCTGGTGCCAATTAGTACTCCTTTTTAAAAACGTGAACCTCGCAGAAGGACTTCTGCTGGGAGCTGAGGAGGTGAGTAGCCATCTTTGCACACAGGCAAAGAACCTGAGGCATTGAGCTTGCGACTCCAATGCCCGGCGGGGGGGTGGGGGACCCTCGGCTGGGGGTGGGGGGACCCTCGGCTGGGGGTGGGGGGACCCTCGGCTGGGGGTGGGGGACTCTCGGCTGGGGATGGGGACCCCCAGTTGGGGGTGGGGGACCTTCGGCTGGGGGTGGTGGACCCTCCGCAGTGGTGGGCCACCATGAGAGGGTGGGGGGGGGCAATTGGGAGGGCAACTGCATGCGGCGCCACCATGTCAATTCCTGGATCGTGTGTATCCATTCTGGGGGCAACCCTTGTCCCTGCCCGTCTGCCCCAGCAACCACACATGACCCCCACTGGCTGCCGAGGCCTCTGATAGGTTGTGTTGCCCCATTATGTATTTTCTTTTATTCACTTTTCTTCTCATGTACTTAATAATCTGTTGAGCTGCTCACAGAAAAATACTTTTCACTGTACCTCAGTACACGTGACAATAAACAAACACTTCACACAACCCAAGTGGATTCCCGTGGGTGGGTGGGCCATGTAGCATGTGGGAGTCATTGCCTAGCATTCCAATAAGACCATGATGCCTGGACACTGCCTGAACACTGCAGGAGGCAACACCAGACATGCAGCATCTAACATCCGAACACCGAGTGCATGGGACACGGCTTCGGGGACATGTCCACATCTGGTGGGTGGGAGAGTGCCATGGGGAGGGGATCAGTGCCCGATCCAAGTGACGTTATGGGCGGGTGGCCAGGGTACAGGGTCTGGGGTTTGGTGAGGGGAGGCTGCTGCGGCTGAGAGTGCAAGGGCAGGGCCTTTTGGGTGGGGGAGTGGGGGGGTGGGATCAATGGGGGAGTGGAGGGACCAGGGTGGGAGCCGCCGTTGTCCGCCGGTCTTACACCCTCTCCTAATGTCTTACAGATATTGAACGCTATTGCAGGGATTTTGGACATAAAACTTGCCATAGTGGTGCTGCTGCTCGGCTGGGCAACCAGACGCCGGAGACGGCGGCAGCATCAACGTCTGCAGGTGCTCGAGGCAGCGACCCACGTGTCGGACCTGGCCATCCATCAGGCAGGGCGTGTCCCAGAGGGGAAGTCCCACGATGGCCCAGGGTGTACAGGTGTCGCTGATCGTTTGAACTGATGACAGACAGTGCATGCTCTAGGTGGCACCACCTCAACAAGGAGATGTTGAGGCATCTAAGAACATAAGAACTAGGAGCAGGAGTAGGCCATCTGGCCATTCGAGCCTGCTCCATCATTCAATGAGATCATGGCTGATCTTTTGTGGACCCTGCTCCACTTTCCCATCCGAACACCAAAACCCTTTATTCTTCAAAAAACTATCTGGGCGCTATTCTCCCCCCCCCCCCCCCCCCCCACGCCGGGTGGGAGAATCGCCGGGGCGGCGTGCGAATTGCGCCATGCCGCCCCGACCCCCACACACGATTCTCCCACCCCCCCGGAAACCAGCGGCGCGCGATTCGCACCGGGCCACTTGGAGAACCGGCGAGCGGCGGTTCTCCGGCCGGATGGGCCGAGCGGCCGCTACGATACGACAGGTTCCCGCTGGTGCCATCCACCCCTGGTCGCTGCCAGCGAGAACTCTGCGGGAACGCTGGGGGGCGGCCTGTGGGGGAGGGAGGGGGGCTCCTTCACTGGGGTGGCCTCCGATGTGGTATGGCCCGCGATCGGGGGCCACCGATCGGCGGGCCGGCCACTCCCCCCCGGGCCTACCTCCTTCCGCGCGCGGCCCCAGAACACGGGCCCCATGTTGGTGAGGGGCCGGCCTGCGTAAGACATTGCCCGTGCATGCGCAGGATGACGCGGCCCTAACTCCGCATGCGCAGGATTGGGCTGCCCCAACTGCAAATGCGCGGGTTGGCGCGGCGTCCATTTGGCGCCGCGTAAGGACGCTGGAGCGGCCCCCCCCCCCCCCGAGTCGTGCCCGGGCCCTGTTCGCGCCGTCGTGAAACGCGACGGTGTTCACGACGGTGCGAACACTTGGCCTCCGTATCTGAGAATCGCCCCCTTCATCTTTATCTTGAAAACATTTAATAAAGGAACCTCAACTGCTTCACTTGGTAGGGAATTCCAGAGATTCACAACCCTTTGGGTGAAGAAGTTTCTCCTCAGCTTAGTCCTAAGAGGCTGCAGAGGAGGTTCACCAGGATGTTGCCTGGTATGGAGGGTGCTAGCTATGAAGAAAGGTTGAGTAGATTAGGATTGTTTTCGTTGGAAAGACGGAGGTTGAGGGGGAACCTGATTGAGGTCTACAAAATTATGCGAGGTATGGACAGGGTGGATAGCAACAAGCTTTTTCCAAGAGTGTGGGTGTCAATTACAAGGGGTCACGATTTCAAGGTGAGAGGGGGAGAGTTTAAGGGAGATGTGCGTGGAAAGTTTTCTATGCAGAGGGTGGTGGGTGCCTGGAACGCTTTGCCAGCGGAGGTGGTAGAGGCGGGCACGATAGCATCATTTAAGATGCATCTAGACAGATATATGAATGGGTGGGGAACAGAGGGAAGTAGATCCTTGGATAATAGGCGACAGGTTTAGATAAAGGATCTGGACCGGCGCAGGCTGGGAGGGCCGAAGGGCCTGTTCCTGTGCTGTAATTTTGTTTGTTCTTTGTTCTAAATCTACTTCCCCTTATTTTGAGGCTATGCCCCCTAATTCTGCTTTCACCCGCCAGTGGAAACAACCTCCCCGCATCTATCCGATCTATTCCCTTCATAATTTTATATGTTTCTACAAGAACCCCACCCCCGCATCCTTCTAAATTCCAACGAGTACAGTCCCAGTGTACTTAATCTCTCCTCGTAATCCAACCCCCTCAATTCTGGGATTAACCTAGTGAATCTGCTCTGCACACCCTCCAGCGTCAGTACGGCCTTTCTCAGGTAAGGAGACCAAAATTGAACACAATACTCCAGGTGTAGCCTCACTAACACCTTATAGACTATAAGTCCTTGCAGACTTGGCACCACATGAAGGAGGAGGACACCCGCTCCCGGTGGTCATCAAATTTACCTCAGCCCTGAACTATTACGCCTCGGGATCATTCCAAGGCTCGAGCAGGAACCTGTGTGGGATCTCACAGGCCACAGCCCACAGGTGCATCTGATGTTTGCCCAGGCGAAAAACTACATCAACTTTGACATGGAACAAGCTCAGCAAGATGCCCGGCTGCAGGTTTCTCCACCATTGCCGGGTCCAGTGGGTAATTGATGGTACGCATGTTGCCCTACATTCACTGGGCCATCTGGCAGTGCCCTACGTTAGCAAAAAGAAATTCCACTCCCTCAACATACTGCTCGAGTGTGACCACCACATGAAGATCATGCACGTGTGCGCACCCTTCCCGGAAAGCTTCCACGACAGCTATATCCTGGGGCAGTTAGTCATCCCTGGCCTCTTCGAGGACCACCCCAGGATGGGTGGCTGACTCTTGGGGATAAGGGGTACTGGCTGAGGACCTGGCTAATGATGCCAGTATGGAGGCAGGAGACCGAAGCGGAGACCCGGTACAATGAGGCCAATGTGACCAACCAGGCTGTCATTGAGCGGTGCATCGGACTCCTGAAGATGTGATTATGATGCCTCAACTGCTCCGGTGGTGCCCTGCAGTGCACCGCTCAGAGTGTCGCCCACTTTGTGGTGGTCTGCTGTGCCCTCCACAACCTTGCACAGCAGCGGGGCGATGTGTTGGAGGTGGAGAATGAGGAACATGTGGGCACCTCTGATGAGGAGGATGACGAGGTTGATGAGCCAGCACTGAACCATCAGTGGCTTGAGGACGAGCCCAGGGAGGAACGAGCCGGAGGCTGCAGGTAGGCGGCAGCAGGAAGGGTCGGGCACGCGCAGAGGGCCAAGGAGGCCCTCAAAATCGCCGCATTCACTTAGGACATGGCCTGGTCCACCATCGCTACCTTATGCACATCCCACCCCATCTCCCACCCTCCCAGGGTATGTGTTCCATCACTCCAAGGTGCTGGAACTGTGTCGACACCATGAGCAGGTAACTGTCGAGGGCAGAGAGGGTGATAATCTGCAGACAGCTGTGTGCCAGTACTCCTCAATCTATGCCATAGTCTGATCTCTGCCCGTCTGCAAAGTACTCGCTCACACCCATCACCTGCACGCAGTGTGCCCTGGAAGGGGGGGATGCCTAGAGGTCATCAAGGTCAGCCTGGTACTGGGTAACATCCCCCCGTGAGGAGGACATTCTGTCGAGACCCTCAGCCATGGCCGTCACCGACTGCGCGACACCTTGTGAACCTGCACTAATGGAGCCTCAACGTGCACCAAGCTCTCCACTGCGGTCGCCACCCTAGCAGTGTTGGCCTCAGTGCATTGCGGCAATATCTCCTGTATCCGTAGCCTCTGGGATCCTCCAATTGGCCATGGATGTGCTGGAGCCTCACTCTCATCTCCCTCTGAATGTCCTCACTGCTGCCTATTGTCTCCAATCAACTCTGGAACACCTCTTCCATAGGCTCAGCATTCGGCTGGGACCCAGTAGACCCCCGAGTACTGTCTCCTGCCTCCACCTGATGTGCATCAGCAGCTGTGTGGTGCACACCAGATTGTGCCCCAGAAGCCTGACCACTAACATTTCCCACCGAGGTGCGTGTATCTGCGCTGGTGGAGGGTGAGGATGACAGCTCTGACGCCTCGCTCATGTCTTCCTCGGAGCTCCCCTCGAGGGAGACCGGAGAGGGTGCTACCCGGGATGGGCCGGAGCCATCGACTGGCGGACCTGCAGGAGAATGGACATGTGGTCAGTGAGAGGGATGGGTCAGACAGTAAGACAATAGCAACTCATATTTGACAGGTCCTTTGGACGGAGCCCAGTGGTTCCTTACTTCTGGGGCGTCCACCAACCTCCGCATTGGCTCTGTCCTTGGCCACTCTAGTAACCTCCAGGGAAATTCCTCGAAGGAGGTGAGGATTCTTCGGTCCGGCACAAAATCACCAGTCTGGGCCATCTCCCAGTGATTGTGGAAGAGCTTTTCCTGAGGAGACACAGAGAGGGCATTGTTAGCCACACACGTCGTTCACAGTGGTGGGAGGGGGGGTGTGAATGAAAGATTGGGGGTGTTGAAGGGAATGGGGGTGAAGGTCGGGTTGGAGGGTTGAAGGGAGAAGGGGATGGAGGGAGGGTTAGAGGTGGATGCTCACGTGGGGGTGGAATGATCTCGGTGGGGGAAGGGCAGAGAGGGCATTGGTATCTATTCACCCGTGCTGCCCGGTGTAGATTGTTGACCTTTTTCCAGCACTGGAGGCCAGTCCTCCTGGTCACAATCCTGGAGTTCACAGCTGCCACCATATCGTCCCAGGCAGCACTGGCTGCCCTGTGAATGACTCTCCGGGACCCTCAGGGGAGCAGGACATCCCTCCTGTCCTCCACTGCATCTAGAATCCTGGCCAGATCTGCATCCCGGAATCTTGGGACCAGTCTCCTGGGCGCCATTGTTGCGAGCTGGCTGGGGTTGGTTCAGCAAGTGAAGCGTAAGTGCTGCTCGATCTTGTTAGTGGGGGGCTGGCGAGTGGGGTGCCAGTGAATCAGCTGGTGAGCCTTCATTTGCAGCGAGAAGCCCATGGGGCCTCGTTAAGTTGACCAATTAACGTTGAATTGCGTTGTTGCCGGCCTCGCTAGGTCGAGCATCGGGAGGCTCGCAGCAGTTCCCGCTCGCTACCTCACTTCAAAGTCTTTCCAGAGAATTGTGCTTTACCCTCGTTTCTTCTATCTTTCTACCCCTTCTATAATCTGCCCCCTTGCTACTCACTATTTGTTAACCAAGAGGGTAAACGGTTATGTTCACAGGCCTCTTTCATTCCAGTTCTCTAACCACTTTGTTATTTTAACTTAAGGTTTAAAAATGTGTGATGCTTTATTAGATCCATAAAGCTCAGACTGTGTAATAGTGTAACCCTTTGAATCACCTATTTATTCCATAGTATTTTTGTACGTGTCATTCATTACTCATAAAAGAAAGTATTGAAGCTAAGGTTTTTAATGGGCAAATGCAGATGGCAAGCAGAATGAGATCATGTTTTGTTCACAATCTTTTACCTATGCAGAATATGCAGCATGCTGTGAGTTTATTGCTTATTTCACACACTCATAGACATATACATCCTGTGTGAGCATGGAATAATAAAGAGAAACCAAACTTTTATGTTTTGAGGACTGAATGTCCTTTGCAGTTTTCTAAAGTACTCCACGATAATAAACTTGTCAATGCACTACCCACTAGAGTCCAGTAAGCTAACACAAGTATCAATTAAACAGTGAAGAAATTGAATTTTTAAATCTTAGGGAGGAGTTCAAATGGAAAGTATTGGCTTGACGTAGTGGGCAAATATGCCGTGGACGTTTTCGGCCACTGTAAATTGAACCCACTATGTGAGATTTCAGGGAGAATGTTAAGTTAGAGAGCACTAAGATAATCATGTTGCAATAGGGTATTTAACTGCTTCAGTGGGGGAAATTTTAATCAAACCCACCCATTATCAAACTAAAGGGATTGGTTGCCACTCCGGTTTAATAAGCCATTCTCCAATGGAAATTATTATGGGGCGGGGTGTAAAACCAAGATTTCACCCGATTCCTTGGATTTCCCACCTGCGGAGTTTGGTTAAGATTACTCCTAATGAGTTTTTTCTTATTTGTTCAAAGTATGTGATCACCTCGCAAGGTCAGTCTTTGTTGCCCGTCCCTAATTGGTTATCTGACCAGATAACTTAGAATTTTCCAGATCACAAATGGATTATAAATTACTTAAATGAACAGAGACATTGACCAGATTACACTGCTAGTTGGAACGTACAATAATTTAAATATGTTTTAACTGAGAAATAATTTTAAAATATTATTACACGCAATAAAATTAGCCCCAATGTTTTTGTGATGATGCATTACCTTGATAGAAACATAGAAACAGAAAATAGGAGCAGGAGGATGCCACTTGGCCTTTGAGCCTGCTCTGCCATTCGTTATGATCATGGCTGATCGTCCAACACGATGGGCACGATTTAATGGAAACATTTCCAAGTGTGGTAGCGAGCGGGAAATGCTGCGAGCTCCCCGATGGGCCCAGCGGGGCCATCACCGCTATACAAAATTTGCCCACAACCGAGACCCCACAGGATTCACACCGTAAATCATGGTTCACCAGCTGATTCACCGGGACCCTGCTCGCCAGCCCTCTGCTAACAAGTCATAGCAACACAAAAGCTGCTCCTGCACAGCAAACTCCCTCTGCTCGCAGCCATGCCGCCACGGAGACCAGCCCCACGCTTTGGTGATGCTGACCTGGCACAATTATTGGACGCAGAGGAGGCCAGATGGGATGCCGTGTTCCCCTGCCAAAGGGCAGCCACCGCCGCATGGGAGAGGTCGGGAGAGTGGGGCAGTGGTGAACACTCAGAAAAAACAATTAAAATATCTATCTGCACCTTGACCAGTGTGACATCTCTGGTACTTTCTTCCACTATGTGGCCCGAGCACCAATTCCATGCCCCATCTCCCCAGAAATGGGGATCCTGGACTCCTGCTCCTGCTCCCAACCCCCCCGGCACACCACGTGTAGGTGATGGGTGTGTGTGAGCACAGAACTCTGGCAGGAGTCAGACTACGCAATAGATTGAGGAGCAGCAGTGCTCAACTCTGCAAGTTATCATCACCACACTGCCCTCAACATTGACCTGCTGACAGTGCCGACACTGTCCCAACCCCCTAGCATGATGTTACACAAGCCCTAGAAGGTTGGGAAATGGTGGGGGGGTGGAGGGAAAGGGGGGAAGATGGTGAAGGGGAGGTTGCAGATGGATGGGGGAGGGGATAGGGAAAGGTGTATAACGGATGTGGGTACGTCCTCTGTGAAGTGGGCAAGGGTGAAGACCTCCCTGGGCTTGCCGAACCCTCGCCACTGCTGCCTGCCTTCCATACTCCGGCTGGTCCTGAGTCCCTCCCTGGGCTAGTACTCCTGCCCCAGCTGGTCCGGCACCTCCTCATCCTCCTCCACCTTAGATGTGGCCACGTATTCCCCCACCTCCAGCACATCACCCCGCTGCTGTGCCAGGTTGTGGAGGGCACAGTAGACCACCACAAAGTGGGCAACCCTCTGAGAGTTGTACTAAAGAGCAACACCGGCCTCCGTACTGGCATCATTAGCCAGGTCCTAAGCAGGTCCCTTTATCCCCCAAGAGTCAACCGGCCATCCTGGGGTGGTGCTCGAAAAGGCCAGGGGTGTCTGACTGCCCCAGAATGTAGTTGTCATGCACACTCCCTTGAAAATGTGCACACATGCATGCATGATCTTCATCTGGTGGTCGCACATGAGTTACATGTTCAGGGAGTGGAACCTTGTCCTGATGATGTCGGGCACTCCCTGACGCCCTGTTGAGCGCAAGGCGACAAGCGTGCGATCTATTAGTTCTGGACCAGGGGCATTCCGTCGATGGTGGACAATCCTGCTGTCCGGGCATCTTGTTTTGCCTGGTCCATGTCAAAGTTTATATAGTTTGCTGCCCGGGCAAACAGCGCATCCGTTACTTCATGGATGCACTTGTGGACTGTAGCTTGTGAGACGCAATACAAGTCCTCGCTCGAGCCCTGGAATAATCCTGAGGCGTAGAGGTTCAGGGCTGGGAGCAAGCATCGTCCTCCTTCACATGGTGCCATGTCTCCATACTGTCTCCTTGTTGAGGCGGAGCCCCCTGCGACACTTGCTGTCCAGCACATGCTGTCCATCATCTGCTCAAAGAACCAAAGGCACTTGTACACCTTAGGCCATCGCAGGCCTCCCCCTCTGGGTCCTTCCTAGGCCTGCGGGCGGCTGGGTCTGCAGGATATGGGACAGGGCCCAGCACATTGGCTGCTGCCTCAAGCCTCTGTCAATGCTGCTGCTGCCGCTGCCTTCTCCAGCATCTGGCCGCCTGTCCTGCCAGCAGCACCACTAGGGCGAGTTCCGCTGGATTCAAAATATCATCCAATGTCTGGAAGGAATTGGGAGAGTGTGTGAGACTGTCAACCAATGGTGTCTTCGAGGCAGAGTGTTCAGACATCACGGTCTGATAGGGTTGCTCGGCAATAACTTCCACTGCTATATGGCACGCCTACCCATGTTAGTCCACAAGGGAAATGTGAGGTGCTCACTCAACAACGATTGCCAATTCCCAAATAACAACAGCCTTCAGCCACGTGGCCAGAGGCCTCCAGGGTCATTGGGATAATGTGTGGTTGGTGGGGCAGACAAGCAATGGCTAGGACTGCCCCTGGAATGGGTACACACGATCCAGGGTTGACATGGTGGACTCACGGGTGATTAGATCCCCCCCCCCCCCCACCAGCCGAGACTATGGGCGTCCACCCTCCATGGTAGCCCACCCCGACTAGGGCTGTCCTCCCTGGTTGCTCCCCCATCCACTCAGAGTACTGGGGCAGCAACCCCGGTGGCCCTGGGCTCTTTGCCTGTGAGCAAAGGTGGCAAATCACTTCCTCAGGTTCCCGGAACAGCCTTGCCAGTTTCACATATTTAAAAAGGAATGCTAATCGGCGCCCATGTGTCCACTTGCTGGGGAGACCGTAAGATCATGGGGGGCCATTAGATATGGGGTTGTTCTGTTAATTGTCTGGAGATTGGTCTTAAGTAGTGATTATTGTTTCCTCGCCACGCTAAGGTGAGATCAGATTTCACCAAGGGAAGCAGGCCGGTTAGATTGCAAGAAATTCGGCACGGTTCTCATTTTTGGCCTCTCCCGCTATTTTACAGCGTTGTTCCGCTGGTTCCGTTGGACCATCAAGTTTTATTCAAATGTGATTTTTTTCATATCAGTTAGTCACAGCTTAAGCGCAATGCAGCCATTAAATCACACCCAAAGTCTAATCCCACTTTCCCCCCCATATCCTTTGATCTCCTTCTCCCCAAGTGCTATATCTAACTGTTTCTTGAAAACAGTTGATATACTATTGGTCATTCGTGTTTCTTTGCAAAAGGATTACAGGAAAAACAGCTACACCTACAACTGGAATTAACTGCCCTCTGCACTAAAATAATGTTGAAAACATTCTTCAAGATGTATTCTTTCCCATCTTCTCTCAGGAATATATTGCCCACATTTACAGATATTAAATCATTTTTGGCTTATAGTCTTTTGAATTGCATGCAATGTACTTTTAATTTGTTCACTTTTGGGTTTCACTGAATGAGCTGCTACTGGCCAAGCTGCCATCTCCATTCCCTTAGTTTGATATGTATATGAACTATGTACAAGGAATAGATTGAACACTGAACTAATATTTTAATAGCTTTCGCCCAATATTCGCATTTTAAGCGCAACATTTTAACTCGCAACCCATTCACTTATACAAGGTTAAAATTGAATCCAAGAAATCTGGCACTATCTTATTTACATCCTTCATTTATGAATGTTCCAGTGCCAAAATTATGTTGATGCTAGTAATGAAACCAAAAGCTGTGTTACAGTTCTGTAACAAAAATGCCAAACAGATGTGCACTGACCATTCAAAAATACATATTAAGATTTCAATACCTCTGCAATTGCCACCCTACTTAATAGATTTTGACTTTATCATTCTTTTTGCAAAGTACCTAATCAAATCAAAGTGCCTTTGCCACCTACCCCCAACTTGTTCCCTATAACATAGTGGGTGGGAAGGTATCCACTAGCCTGCCCGCCCTTAGACCTATTGACGTCCTTAACTGCTCAACTAAGGGGCAATTAAGTCTTAATTCTGCCTCTACTGCCATAATACAGTTGGCAGTGGAAAGCGGACAAAAGTGAGCAGAGCCCTTTCTCACCAACTCAAGTGGAAAGGAAGGTGGTGCTTCCTTTGGAGGGGAGGGGTATTCCTGTGTGCATCAGGAGCATTCTTCCCACCGACCAGAGGTGCTACTCCCTTTGGGCTTCCCCACAACCTAGTCAAACCTGAGCCCAATCCCTTCTACACCTCTCTATGGTGCCAATCCCTTCCTGCCCAAAAAGCCCAGACTTAACTGAGTTCACAATCTATGTTGTCTTGTCAAGCAATCCCAACAGCACCCACACTGAGTTCTGGTGCTGCAAGAGCTGTTTGCCAGTCAGATCGGCCGGCAGCTCGTGGGGCAGGGACCTCCTTCCCTGAATCGGGGGGTAGACCCAGCTGAGATTGCTCAGGCTGCGCATGATCATTCAATTTGCATTCCACCACACTTACTAATTTGTTTCATTGCTATTATAAGCAATGAGTATCAACATCATATTGATCTGTGGGATATTATCCTTATTCTATTTGCATTAAGAGCATCTTAACCTCCTGAAGAATGAGGTCTTATTCCAGTAATTGTGCATTCCTTGAGTTATTTTTACAGTATTACTGAGCAATTTTGAAAATTTGTAATTAATTCCAATTGTTTGGATTTTGTGCAGACATTGATGAGTGTATAAATGGAACTATCTGCGGTACTCATGGATATTGTGAAAATACAGATGGTTCCTTCCGCTGCCATTGTGATCAAGGCTTTGAGGTTCCACCAAGAGGACAAGGATGTGTGGGTAAGGGATGAGTTAGAAACTTCCTACCAAACCTCAACCAAACTTTATAAATTCTTGTAGACTTCTGCACTGCCTCCAATTGGAAAGTACAAAAGAAATGTTTACGCCTAGACTAGTTGCACAAGTTCCTGGTGCAAGGCAGGATGACTAAACTATTGAGTTGTAATTCATCTGACAGTTAGGTGTTGCTGATGTCCATTCTGTTGAGATTGAGCCTGATGTCTACAGCTCTATAGGTTACTGTGCTTTTTTTCTATTGAGACATGAGCATCATTAGATCTCCC
This sequence comes from Scyliorhinus torazame, assembly GCF_047496885.1. NCBI lineage: Eukaryota > Metazoa > Chordata > Chondrichthyes > Carcharhiniformes > Scyliorhinidae > Scyliorhinus > Scyliorhinus torazame. The sequence goes on from NC_092708.1 coordinate 376,028,711, forward strand.
CTCATTCTTCTATTGTGTGCAGTTTTGGTCTCCTCTGAGGAAGGATGTTCTTGCTCTCGAGGGAGTGCAGCGAAGGTTTACCAGACTGATTCCAGGGATGGAGGGACTGTCATATGAGGAGAGATTGATTAGGTTGGGATTGTTCTCGCTGGATTTCAGAAGAATGAGGGGGGATATCATAGAGACTTATAAAATTCCTCGGGCCCCAACTATTAAAGTACAAATGAATATAGATAGGTTAGGTGAGTGGGCCAAAATTTGGCAGATAGAGTTTAACTTGGATAAGTGTGAGGAAAAATGGAAAGGCACCTTATTAGCTAAATGGAGAGAAACTTCGGACTGCTTCGGTACAGAGGGATCTGGGTGTCCTCGGCATGAATCTTAGAAAACTAGTACGCAGGTCCAACAGGTAATAAGGAAGGCAAATGGAGTTTTGTTCTTTGTAGCTAAAGGATTAGATTATAAAAGTAGGGAATTGTTGCTGCAACTGTACAAAGCATTGGTGAGACCACATTTGGAGTACTGTGTACAGTTATGGTCCTCTTATTTGAGGAGGGATGTTGTTGTATTAGAGGCAGTTCAGTGCAGGTTCACGAGATTGATTCCAGAGATGTGGGATGGGATTCTCCATCCCACCAGACCCGTGTTCTGGCGTGGCGTGCCCCTGCCGGCAGCAGGATCTTGTGTCCTGGCAGCCAGCCAATGGGGTTTCCCATTGTGGCCACCCCCACGCTGTCTGGAAATCCACTGGCGTGTGTGCACTGCCAGTGAAGCGGAGGATACCGCCGATGGAGAATCCCGCCCATGGGGTTTATCTTACAAAGAAAAATTGAGCAGTTTAGACCTATATTCATCTTTAGAAGAATGAGGGGAGATCTGATTGAGGTATATAAGATGATAAAAGTTATTGACAAAGTAGACATCGAGCGGATGCTTCCTCTTGTGGGCCATCTAGAACGAGAGGTCATAGTTTTAGGATAAGGGGTAGTAGATTTAAAACAGATGAGAAGAAATTAGTTCTCTCAAAGGGTCGTGAATCTGTGAAATGCACTATCCCAGAGTAAGAACAATAATAATCTTTATTAGTGTCACAAGTAGGCTTACATTAACACTGCAATGTAGTACTGTGAAAGTCCCCTAGTCGCCTGTTCAGGTACACTGAGGGAGAATTCAGAATGTCCAATTCACCTAACAAGTACCAATTCACCTAAAAGTCTTTCGGGACTTTCTGGGAGGAAACCGGAGCGCCCAGAGGAAACCCATGCAGACACGGGTAGAATGTGTAGACTCCGCACAGCCATTGACCGAAGCTCAGAATCAAACCTAGATCCCTGGCGCTGTGAAGCAACAGTGCTGAGGTCATGTCTCACCAACTTGATTGAGTTTTTTGAAGAGGTGACAAAGAAAATTGATGAGGGAAGGGCTGTGGAGGTAGTTTATATGGACTCTGGTAAGTCACTTGACAAGGTCCCACATGGCAAACTGGTACAAAAGCTAAAATCACATGGGATTCAGGGTGGGCTGGCTAGATGTATACAGAACTGGCTTGGTTATAGAAGAGAGAGAGCAGCGGATGAAGGGTGTTTTTCAGAATAGAGATCTGTAGCTAGTGGTGTTCCGCAGGGATCAATGCTGGGACCCCTGTTTGTAGTATATATAAATAATCTGGAGGAAAATGTGGATGGCCTGATTAGTAAATTTGCGGATGACACGAAGATTGGCGGAGTTGCTGATAGTGCCGAGGATTTTCAGAGGCTACAACAGGATATAGATAGATTGGAGACTTGGGCACAGAAATGGCAGGTGGAGTTTAATCCGGACAAATGCGAGGTGATGCATTTTGGAGGATCAAATCTAGGTATGAAGTATACTGTAACTGGCAGAACCCTTAGGAACATTAACATACAGGGGGATCTGGGCGTGCAGGTCCACAGTTGCCTAAAAGTGGCAACACAGGTGGCCAAGATGATTAAGAAGGCATATGGCATGCCTGCCATCATCAGCCGGGGCATTGAGAACAGGAGTTGAGAAATCATGTTGCAGCTGTATAAAAGCTTGGTTAGATCGCATTTGGAATATTGCGTGCAGTTCTGATCACCACATTATCAGAAGAAAGTTGAGGCTTTGGAGAGAGTGCAAAGAAGGTTCACCAGGATGTTGCCTGATCGTCAGGGTGTTGGCTATGAGGATAAGTTGAATAAACTAGGATGGTTTGCACTGGAAAGACAGCGGCTGAGGGGAGAACTGATAGAGGTTTACAAAATCGAAAGAGATATAGACATGGTGGACAGTCAGAGGCTTTTTCCAAGGGTGCAAGTGTCCATTAAAAGAGGGCACAGGTTCAAGGTGAGAGGGGAAAGTTTAAGGGAGATGTGTGGGGTATGTTTTCACACAGTGAGTGGTGGATGCCTGGAACATGCTGCCAGAGGATGTGGCGGAAGCAGACACATTAGCAACATTTAAGAGACACCTGGATAGATGCATGAATAGGGAGGAAATAGAGGGATATGGACCGAGTAAGGGCAGAAGGTTTTGTTTTTAGTTAGGGCATTTTGATTGGTACAGGCTTGGAGGGCCGAAGGGCCTGTTCCTGTGCTCTACTTTTCTTTGTTCCTTCTATCTTTGTTCTCGCTGTGCTACCGTGCCGCCAAATGTGGTGGATGCCAGGGCATTGAGTAAATTTAATGAGGCGTTCGATAAATTTTTAATTAGAATGGGTTGGAGGGTTATGGAGAACGGGCAGGAAAGTGGAGATGGGTCCGAGAGAAGATCACTCATGATCATATTGAACGGCGGAGCGGGCTCAAGTGGCTGAATTGCCCAATCCTGCTCTTGGTTCTTACGTTCTTATTCTCCACCCTGGAAGGCTTACCAACACCTCACAGAACTACTATCTTACAATTCAAGCAGCATTACTAGGAGAGGATTAAAAGGGTTTGGGGGGGTTTATTGCAAAAGTTGGCATGTTGGCATTCAATTTATATGTTTGGCCATGCTTGTGCCAAATGTTGCATGTACTACTAAAGGCGAAAAAAATACGAATGTCTTCCATAGCAAACACCTTCTGTATTTGTCTTAATCAAATAATGTCTCAATGCGAATAGGTTATTGAATTTATCAACTTGCCAATTTGTCCATAATCAAGGGCCATACAAATCATTTTCATGTACTTATTGTACATGAAAGATATGGCAAGTTTCTTTGAGCAAGCCAGGGCTAAACAGGTAGGCATCAACAATCAAAGAAGAGGGGTCATATTCCAACAGTTGAATGTAGCCACTAAAGCAGTCGTTGCTCTGGGGAGCCCCTCCATGGTCCATTGAGCAGCCGTTATGGGATTCTCCTGCACAGGAACCCACTGCAGGGCATCCAGTAGCTGCGCCACTCATGTTCCCAACTGCTAGTAATTGGCCACCATGGTGAACAGACATTGGACTCTTCCCCTACCATATTACACGTCCTGTGGTAAAATTCAGCCCTATGGCTATGCACGGCTGTTGCATGACTGGTCCGTCAGACAGTTTTTCCAATCTTGGTCCAAGTTGCTAGTTGATAGCAAGGAGAACGTTGTAGGCTCAATTTTTGCTGGGTGTGCCTTTGTTCTGTCTGTTGCCAGGGTTGATGTAAGATGGACCATCAAATTTTATTCAAATGTGACTTTTTCATATCAGTTAGTCACAGCTGAATGACATGCTAAGCCATTTCAGAGAACAATTAAGGGTCAATCACTTTGCTGTCTGTCTGAAGTCATATATAAGCCAGACCAAGTAATGATGACAGATTTTCTTCCCTAAAGGACATTACTGTACCAAATGGGTTTTCAAGACAATCTAGTAGTTTCATAGTCACCATTACTGATACTAGATGGAATTTGAACTGATCACACGTTATTAAGGCCTCTGATTCGGTAACATAACCTCCATGCGATCGTACCATACTGGTTGTGAAATTGTAGATCCTTGTCCCAAATTTTGATTGTTACGAAAGAAACCGTCTCACGGGTTTAACATTTTGTTTCTTTCTTGTAACCAGCTAAGATCTTGCTCAAATTGGAACACTGAGCAAGATCTTCCAGCTGTTCACGCCAGCTGAATCCTCCGGTCCCACTGACGATGCACCCCCGCCGCAGGTTTTTCGGCGGAGTGACGTGGATTCAATGAGAAATCCCATTGACAGCGGCGGGACCAGAACATCCTGCCGCCGGCTAGTGGCGGGTCACCAAGAAACATGCCACGGGGAGACCAGAGAATCTATCCCACTGAAGTTAATAAAGCTAAAACTTTATTCTAAACACAGATTGGCTGATTGCACTCTAAGCCCCTAACAGCTCTCCGAAAGAGCAGGAGAGTTACCATTTCCCAAACAAAGCACAGTTATTTCAAAATGATACAGGATGATGTAAGGGTACTGAATGTTAAACCCACCATTCCCCAGTCTTCAGAACTCAATCAAGCACTGGCTGAAAATTGTTATTGAAACAGCATATGAAATGTCATGTCATGTTGAGTTTCTCTCATCTCCGAGAGTAAGGGTGAGGCAACAGTAAACTATCTGGGTAACCAGCTGGTCCTTTTATTTGTGCAGTCCTTAAAAACAGTAGATGATGTATGAGTGAATGTTAAAATTTGTTTTCCTTGAAAGAGTTCTTTACATGTTCTTTTGCCTTTGAAAGTGATATACTCTAAAATTTCTGAAGATTTGCTGTCATTTTCGTTTGGTGATTAGTCACTTTTAATAATGACAGTTGTGCATTTTACTGTTTTTCTTCTCAGGATTTTATTGAACAGTAACAAATGCAAAGCAGACTAGAATGTGTAGCCTCTTAACTTCATATGTAAGCTTTCTATGGTGCAGTCCTCATATTTTTGTCTATATTTGGCATAAACACCATCCAGAAATTGTGAATGCAATAGTTGCCTCAATCTAGTGTCCTGGCCAGAACAACATCTAGCCAGCAAACCAATGAATATATCAACCGTCAGGTCCATTGATTGTAAATGCCAATTAGGTGATGTAAGCCCATTGTGGATTTTTCAGTCCATTGTGAAAGAACGCCGCTCGCCTTTCATTATGCTGACAGATATTTCACGGGCTTTGGTGTGGAATTTACCATGTCCTCTACAAGGAATCTGTGGCCTGTTTGAACATAGCAAGCAACAGCATTTGTTAAACCAGTCTGATTGGAGAATCCTTACTTAGGCACACAGTGGGCAGAGTTCAAGACCCTTCCAGCCTCCCATCCATCCAAGCTGAGTTCAGAGGTGGGGGAGACCATTTGGCTGGGTAGGATGGCATCCTCTGCTACCTCCTGCCGAAGAAAGTCTTGTGGGTGACCTTCCTACACGGATGCCAGTTGAGGTCCTTAAGTAGACAACTATTGTCTACCTAAGGGTTTTATCCTGCCACCACTGGTAGGGTGGGCTCCTCATTCAAAGGCACTAATTGCTTCGTCGAGGAGCCGAGCACCTAAGGGGCACACTCATGTTCTTATCTCCTATGTCTTCTACCCCCTGCCAGCCAACCTTATCCCACCATCGCTTACCTTTCTCCAGGGCAATACCGTCTGGACTGGCCGGCCAGCAATGCTTGAAAGAATTGCACAACCTCCTCAGGGCGTCCAGGGTGATTAGGCAGCACTGTGCCCTGGCACCAAACCCCGTCCCACAAACCCGTAACCCTACCCCACCACCACCCGGAGGTGGGCCAAACCCCACCCTGCACCACTGCCAGCACCCAATATGGCCGGGTGCCCTGGCCACTGAAGCCATCAACTACCCACCCCACTGGGCTACATGCATTGGACTGTCTAACACTGTGCATTTTCTGTGTGTGTGTGTGTGTCCGGAGAAGGCCTCTCATAACTGCCGGGAGCGGGAGAAGCACGGAGGGGGTCCAGCGGACTTGCAGCCCCTCACTGCAGCAGAACAAAGGGCGCTGAACATGGTTGGCGGATCCTTAGAAAGGGCGGTCGCTGGGGTGGAGGTCGGAATCAGAGAACAAATTGAGATCCCGTTGAATTGTGGTTACCCATGGCACTTGTGTCACCATCCCCCCCCCCCCCCACAACCCTCACACCACACCATAATAGAATGTGTTGTGACCCATGTTCATATAAATTACTGGCTGGTATATGCACAGGTTTTGTGGTAAATCTTTTTAAAGTTTCCAGTAAGGAAGGAAGTTGAAAAACCTTCAACTTTCTTACAGTTCTATGTAGGTTCAACAGGAGGAATTTGAATTGCTCTTCAAATGAAGCGAGACCCAACAAAAAACCTGAACTGAGTGGTTGGGAGCCTGGCTATGTTTATAAGTCACTTTTTAAACAATCATGCAATGTTTTCCTTAACAAAAGCACATTTTTTAGACAGTTACTTATAATCTTACGGAAATGTACCCTACTCTGGAACACTGACAGAAATTTCACTACACCAGTTTCAATTTGAAAAATAATAATTTGGCAGCAATATACTTTTGTTACCAAGCACAGATTTTATACAAGCCAAGATAAACATGAGAGGTTTAGCAAGGTCAGGATTAATTTTTTTGTAAAATGGCATTTTAGAAATTGTTGAAACAGGGCTTTACTGAATATGGGACAGTAATCCGAGAGGTTCATAGACAGTTTGTTTCACATCCTATGAGGATCGTCTGAAACCAGAAATTAGATTGCAGCTTTTAGGTTAACGACTTGCATTGATATAGTACCATTTATTTGAAAAACTTTCCAAATTATTTCACAATGATGCAATCAGAAAAAAAGGATATTAAGCCTAGTCCACTTGAATCACTGGATAGAAATCAGAATCCCCTGTCTTTTTCTTCATCCTCCCCAAATCAAGTATAATAAAGCCAATTTCTATGCACTTATCACGAACTCAGTTGAGATCAGCCAATTCAGCACAGATCAAAGCTGAAACCTACCAAACTCTATGCTGCATTATATCTCATGACAAAAATTCTGTTTAGAAACATCGGGCTGGGTTTTCACACTCTAAGCAGATAGCAGGAGTCAGGAAAATTCCTGGCTCAGCTCACCTACCTTGCGTGAGAGTTCCAGCAAAGACAGGATATTTATTCTGGGGAGATGGTGCCCTACCAGGCAGCCAGTCCAGCCAAGCCAGTTAAAAGTTTGCAGGCAGCTACAGGGGCTGCCAGGTGCTGAGGCGGAAATTTAAAACACTCGTCTGGGTGCTGTGGGACTTTGTCCCAGTTGCAATGAAAAAAAGAAAAGGCCCTTCTGCCCTCACCCCCCCCCCCCCCTGCACACACCCCATGTCCCATCCATATCACTTGATAAGCCCCCACCATCTTTGGCCTCTTGCCCAGGGCCATCTTGAATGGCCGCTTGGTCCCATATCTTGTTATAACCCAACCCCCACCCAACCAACTACTATGGTCCCTCATGACCCCCATACTGAGCTCTGCAACGTTTATGCTCATTCATCCACTGTACACATAGAACCAATGAACACTATGGTGACAGCAGGATGTGTAAAATAAAAAGCTTTAGAATCAAACAGTCATTATTTGGTAACTTTGTAGCTTCTCAAAAAAAATCTCACAAAAGTGTCAATCATCCAGGCCTTTTACAGTATCAATAGCAGAAACTGCAAGCACTTGAAACCACATTATCTTGTGTGAATAGACATTGTGCAATTAACAGGTGAGATCATAGGGCCAGAGCTATCAATCAAGCAATGTTTCCCTTGGGGTTCGTGTGTTTCAACAGTCTAATGGATTTTTGGGCTCTCAGTCAAGTTTCATTGTATATTATTGGCTGAAAGCCCAGACATCTATTTGAGGCATCCATTTGTGAGCGGTATGGTAGCACAGTGGTTAGCACTGTTGCTTCACAGCTCCAAGGTCCCAGGTTCGATTCCCGGCTTGGGTCACTGTCCAGTTACAATTCCAGACTCAAACCTTCCCCTCACCCAACAAAGAAAAACAACCAAGACAAAAGCCCAAAACAAATGCCAAATCCTCGCCTAATATCTTATGATGGCCAGCTCCCTGAAATAGGGAATGAACAGCCGCCGCCTCGAATAGAACCCTTGTGCCGAACCACTTGTAATATATTTGACCCTTTTATTTATTTTTTTAAAATACTTTTATTGAAGCATTTGCAAAATTTTTATAACAATAACAAACAAAACAATAATAACATAAACATCAACATGGTAAACTAGACATTTCCCACCCACCACCTTCTGTACATCCCTTAATCATATTGCACCTACCCACCCCCCCCCCTCCCCACTTCAGAATGCTGCTTCTGCTGACATTTTAATTTTCCCCGAGAAAGTCGACGAACGGCTGCCACCTCCGAGAGAACCCCGGCATTGACCCCCTCAAGGCAAACCTTATTTTCTCCAGCTTGAGAAACCCAGCCATGTCACTGACCCAAGACTCCACACTCGGGGGCTTCGAGTCCCTCCACATTAAAAGGATCCGCCTCCGGGCTACCAGGGAGGCAAAGGCCAAAACGTCGGCCTCTTTCACTCCCTGAACTCACGGGTCTTCTGACACTCCAAAGATCGCCATCTCTGGACTCGGCACCACCCTAGCACCTTGGACATTGCCTTGGCAAACTCCTGCCAGAATCCTCTAAGCTTCGGGCATGCCCAAAACATGTGGACATGGTTTGCTGGGCTTCCCGCACACCTCACACATCTATCTTCTACCCCAAAAAACTTGCTCATCCTCGCCGCCGTCATATGTGCTCGCTGTACCACCTTAAACTGTATTAAACTGAGCCTGGCACATGATGAGGAGGAATTAACCCTGCTTAGGGCGTCTGCCCACAGACCTGCCTCTAACCCCCCACCTAGCTCTTCCTCCCACTTGCCCTTCAGTTCCTCCACCGGGGTCTCCTCCACCTCCAACAACTCCTGATAGATATCCGACACCTTCCCCTCGCCCACCCAGATACCAGAGACTACTCTGTCCTGTATACCCCGTGGCGGCATCAGCGGAAAAGCCAACACCTGTTTCCTCAGAAAGTCCCGCACTTGCAGATATCTGAAACCATTCCCCGGCGGCAGCTTGAACTTATCCTCCAGCGCCTTCAGACTGGGAAAACTCCCGTCTATGACTAGATCTCCCATCCGTCTAATTCCTGCCCTCTGCCAACTTCGGAACCCGCCATCTATCCTGCCTGACGCAAACCTGTGGTTATTGCAAATCGGGGTCCAGACTGACTCACCCTCCACCTTCTTATACCTCCTCCATTGCCCCCAGATCCTCAATGCCGCCACCACCACCGGGCTAGTGGTGTACCGGGCCGGCGAGAATGGCAGAGGTGCCGTTACCAGTGCTCCCAAACTGGTGCCTTTGCATGACGCTGCCTCCATCCGCTCCCATGCCGACCCCCCCCATTACCCACTTCCTAATCATCGCTATATTCGCCGCCCAGTAGTAGTTGCAAAAGTTCAGCTGCGCCAACCCACCCTCCCCCCCCGACTGCGCTCCAACAACATTTTCTTCACCCGCGGGGTTTTATTCACCCACACAAAGCCCAAAATAATCTTGTTTATCCGCTTGAAAAAGGCCTTAGGGATGAAGATGGGGAGGCACTGGAAGACAAACAAATTATCTGGGGAGGACGGTCATTTTCACGGTCTGTACCATCCCCGCCAATGATAACGGGAGCATATCCCATCTTTTAAAGTCCCCCTCCATTTGCTCCACCAGCCGGGTTAGATTGAGCCTGTGTAATGCCTCCCATTTCCGAGCCACCTGTATTCCCAGGTTCTCTACCATCCTGAGTGGCAGCTCCTTCAGTCTCTTCTCCTACCCCCTTGCCTGGATCACGAATAATTCTCTCCTTGGGGAGAAAGGTTTGATTTGTAAATGTCGGAGCTCCTGTTTGTTCGGTAGCTCCAGTCTCTCCAGCAGCTCGTCCAGAGTTGCGAGTCTTTCCCCCATGTAAAAGTCCCTGATCGCTAGCCTCCCACTGTCCTGTCTCCACTTCATAAAAGTGGCATCTAGCATGGCTGGTGGGAATTTGTAGACACCTCAGTTAAGCCGAAGTGTTGTCTCATCTGGTTCTAGGTTTTTAACGTAGCTACCACCACTGGGCTAGACATGTACTTTGCCTGGTCAATGGGAGCATTGTCGTGGCGAGGGCCCAGAGGATCGTTCCCTTACAGGTGAATTCCCTCCAGCCTCACCCATTCCTTACTCGGCTCTCTCACCCATCCCCTCACTGTCTCGGCTGTGGCTGCCCAGTGGTAGTATTGCAAGTTTGCATGAGCCAGGCCGCCCATCTTTCTTCTCCTCTGCAGTGTAGTCTTGGGGATTCTTGGATTGTTCCCCCCCCCCCTCTAGACACGCACACAAACGCCATAATCATTTTATCTATTCCTTGGAAAAAGACCTTGTGGATGAAGATCGATATGGATCTAAACAGGAAGAGGAACCATGGCAATACGTTCATCTTGATCGTCTGCACCCTCCCTGCCAGGGAGAGTGGGAGTGCATCCCATCTCTGTAGGTCGTTTCTGACTTCCTCTGCCAGACTGGTCAGGTTCCACTTGTGGAGCCGTGTCTGGTCATGGGCTATCTGGATCCCCAGAAGCTTCAGGATTTGCTTCAAGCCGTTCTGTGGGTCTGAGATGTAGAGGAGTAGGTCATCCGCTTAGCGTGAGACACTGTGCTCTTTGACTACTTCTCGGATGCCCTTCAAGCCTCTAACGTCTCACAGAACGATCGCCAGGGGTTCAATTGCAGGGCGAACAGGAGCGGGGAAAGCAGGAATCCCAGCCTCGAGCCTCTGAGCTGGTGGTGTTGGTCTGAACGCTAACCTTGGGAGTGTTGCACAGGATTTCCACCCACGAGGTGAACCACGTCCCCAGCCCAAACCACTCCAGTACCTCTATGAGGTACTTCCATTCGACTCTGTCAAAGGCCTTTTCTGCGTCCAGAAGGACGATCACCTCTGGTGTTCTCTCCCCGGATGGGGTCAGTATCACATTTAGCAGGCGTCTGATGTTCGCAGTTAGCTGTCTACCCTTGACAAAGCCCACCTGGTTCTCTGTGACCACTTCTGATACACAGTCTTCCAGTCTCTTGACCAGGGGTTTCACGAGTATTTTTGCATCAACATTAAGCAGAGAAATGGATCTATGTTATCTGCATTCCAATGGGTCTTGTCTTTCTTGAGTATCAGCGATATGGAGGCCTGTGTCAGCATTGGAGGCAGAGCGCCCCTTGTTAGCGAGTCTGCGAGCATCTCACGTAGGTGCAGTGCATGAGCTGGTGCGAATCTTTTAGAGAAACCTGCTACGAACCCAACAGGTCCCGGTGCCTTCCCCTCCTGCAGGAGGTGATGCTCTCCATGACCTCTCCCATTCCTATTGGTGCTTCCAGCTCCCTCCGTCTGTCATCCCCCACGGACTGTCCAGTCCAATGAGGCACCGTTTCATCCCCGAGTCCCTGTCGCGGGGTCAGAGGTGTACAGTCCCCAGTAGAAGGCCTCAAATGCTTGGTTGACTTTTTTTGGTTCAGCTACCAGTCCGCCTCTGCTATCTTTTATCCGGGCTATCTCCCTTGTGGCTACCTGCTTTCTCAGCTGGTGAGCCAACAGGCGGCTAGCCTTCTCTCCATGCTCATAAAAGGTCCCCCGTGTCTGGAGGAGTTGGTGCACTGCCTTCCTGGTGGATAGCAGGTTAAAGTCTATTTGTAACTTTTAACTCTCTGCCAGAAGTTCTACGGTCGGGGCCTCGGAGTACCTTCTGTATGGATGCGATCAGTTGCTGCCTGGCCGCCCTCTCTTCCCTGTTTCCATGGGCCTTGTAGGCTATAATCTGTCCCCTAATCACTGGTAGGTGCCTTCAGTGCCTACCAGAACGTGGAAGGTGAGACTTCCCCATTCTGGTTACTAGTACTGTACTCGCCTATGGCCTGTAATGTTTTCTGGCAGAAGACCTTGTCGGCCAATAGGTCCGTGTCCACCCTCCATGTGGGGCATTGGGCACGGCTTGTCTCCAACCTCACATCCATGTAATGTGGAGCGTGGTTGGAGATGACTATCGCAGAGTATTCCGCTCTTACTATTTCTGGAAGCGGTGAAAAGAACGAGAATTCCTTCTCACCGTGGGTAGGAACCGTCACGGGTCCACTGCCCCCATCTGCTCCATAAGTGCTCCCAGGCTATGCCTGTCTTTTTCCTTGTTCTGGGGTTTGATTGGTCTGTCAATGGGTGCTGTACACAGTTAAATTCCCCCCCATGATCAGTCGGTGTGTGTCGATGTCGGGGATTTCTGCCATGGTTTTCTTTTTTTCCCCATAAATTTAGAGTACCCAATTCATTTTTTCCAATTAAGGGGCAATTTAGCGTGGCCAATCCACCTACCCTGCACATTTTTGGGTTGTGGGGGTGAGACCCACGCAAACACGGGGAGAATGTGCAGACTCCACACGGACAGTGACCCAGAGCCGGGATCGAACCTGGGACCTCGGAGTTGTGAGGCAGCAGTGTGCCGTGGTCTTCTTTATAAAATCCGTGTCATCCCAGTTGGGTGAGTGCACATTTACTAGGACTACTGGTGCCTCGGACACTACTGGCCATGACGTACCGTCCGCCTGGGTTCCTGACTGTCCTTGTCACTGTAAACATCGTCATCTTGCTAATCAGGATGGCTACCCCCTAGCCCTCATTCCATAACATGAATGGTACGTCTGTCCCACTCAGCCCATCCTTACCTGCAGTCGGTCCTTCTCCCTCAGGTGCGTCTCTTGGAGGAAGACTATATCGGCTTTCAAACTTCTCAAATGGGCAAAGTCTCTGGATCATTTCACTGAGTCGTTAAGAACCCTGACGTTCGAGGTGACTACCATGGAGGAGGTTTTTTGTCGTCCCCCCCTTCCTGCGGGATCAACCATACTTACCAGGTGGACATGCCCCTGCACTCTAGGGTTTCCCTTTGTTAGGGGGCCGTCCAAAATGGCTACAGTCACCATTCTCACCATGAGGTCTGATGCACGATCAATTGCACAAAGACGAGAGTTGAATACAACTGAGGCTTTATTACACTAAGATGTGTGGCCTCCTACAGCAGCTGGCGAAATGGCTGCTGTATGGGGAGCACACATATTTATACTCCGCCTACTGGGCGGAGCCAGCAGGCAGGAACTACCCCCGCACCTGTAGTACAGGGCCTTACCACACATCTCCTAATATATACAACAGTGGTGACTACCACAAGGTCAGGTCCCAATGCTCCGTGGTTTCGCTTTGTCCAGGGGGCACCTAACATGGCTGCCAACTGTGTTTACACCACTTGTGTGCGCTCCTGCACTCCAGGGTTTCCCTTTGTTCAGAGTCCCTCCAAAGTGGCTGCTTGTGACACCATCTTGTTCCCTCAACCTACACTTTACCTACTGCAGCCGGTCTGAGAACGATCCCTTACTTATCCTTGTATTTTCCTTGTGTTCCCCCCCCCGCCCCCGTGCCCCCTCCACCCCATGCCAGACACTCCGGGAGGTGCATCGCGGCCCCCACTTGTTTTCATGCTTTCTAGCGCTAGCTTTCCCCGCTAGTGTAGTGGCCCCCCCTCCCGGGGTTGATCTTACCCCTTTCCTATGCCCACTAGATAGCTGTTCCCTCTGTCTCCTCGTCACACTCTCCTGCTTTTCTCTGACCTCACCCTTCCCTGTGGTTTGACATTTCTGTTCAAAGCAAGGCAGTACTGTCCTGTGCAAACATAGTACATACCCATCATAGTTCTTTTTCCTCCTCTTCTTTGTCGTCAACGCTGCCTTGCTTGCCCCTTGTCCAGGCTGTTCATCCGTACAAACTCGTCTGCCTCTGCCAGAGTGTTGAAATAGTGCTCCTTGTTTTGGAACGTGACCCAGAGCCTGGCTGGACGGTTAGGGTAAGCTGTCCCTCCCGTGTAGGTTGCCCAGCATCTGGGCCACATAATCTGTCGGGTCCCTGCCCTCGATCCCCTCTGGCAGGCCCACGATCCGGATATTCTGGCGCTGGGGCCAATTCTCCTGGTCCTCGACCTTCCCCTTCAGGCTCCCATGGGTCGCCACCAACCTTTTCATTTCAGCATACAGTGCGACAATCCTGTTGCTCTGGTCCGTCGATGCCTTTTCCAGCTCTAGAATCATCTTTCCCTGAGCTTCCAACTTCTTCCCCATTCCACCGATCCCCGCCTGGATGGCAACCAACACCTTGATGCCACCTTGACCGCCACCTGGATCTCCATAACTCCTCCCTCATCGCCATCAGTTTCTTCGTCAGGAGTGTCTTCCATCCGTCTCCAGATGGGGTGGGGCAGGGGGTGGGCAGGGGGGGGTGACCATTGTTTGGGTTGTCGGTCTACCTCTCTTCGATGTGGCTGGGGAGCCCCTTGCTTTGTGGGTCGGCCAACTCGTCAAGCCGCTGCTCACGGCCTTTTCCTGCGCTCCTGCCTTCCTGCCTTCTCTCAAGCTCCCATTTGCTGGCATGTTGTTCCTATCCTCTCCCTTTCTTAATTGTGGTGGGATAAGTCCGAATATTGGGGCTAATTTCGACTAAAAGTGCCTATTTGGTTGTGTTCTGGAGGAGAGCCACCTGATGTGTGACTGCTCAGCACATGAGAATGGGGATGAGAAAAATATCAGCCATGAGTGAATGGCAGAGCAGACTCGGTGGGCCGAGTGGCCTAATTCTGATCCTATATCTTATGGTCCTATTATCATCGTCACCGGTAGTCCTGTTAACCAGCTTTCTATCCATCTCAAGACACCACCCGCAATCCCATGAGCTTTAGCTATACACAGTAAAAATTGTTGCACTCGGATCCTCCAAGCCCTCCGGCAACCCACCACCCTCAAGTTCTGTCGTCTGGAGCGATTTTCTAAATCATCCATCTTGACTCTTAATACCCTGTTGTCACCAGCCACCCGTGCCATCTCCACTTCCACTGAGATGATCTGGTCACTTTGCCTTGACAGAGCCACCTCCACTCTTTTAGTCTTTACCACTTCATCCACTTTTGCCAAGGCTGCTCAAATGGAGGACATCACCCCCTCAATCGTCTGTTCGTGATCCTCAGAGACCTCTCTCTCTAGTTTCTGAAGTTCCCCCGCTAGGATGCCTGTGAGCATCTCAGCGGTTAGTGGCCACCAATGCTGCAGGAGCCTCCACTATTTTCTTCACCGATTGAGCTCTTGAGGCTTCCAAGTTCAACAAGTTTCCTTATTTTTCTGCTGTCTAGCCTTTTATTTATTGGGCATCCCTTTGTCGTGGGAATCTTCCGCCTGGAGGTTGGTGACCAGTGGTGTCCTGCAAGGATCTGTTCTGGGACCTCTGCTCTTTGTGGTTTTTATAAATGACTTGGATGAGGAAGTGGAAGAGTGGGTTAATACGTTTGCTGATGACACGAAGGATGGGGGAGTTGTAGATAGTGTTGAGGGTTGTTGCAGGTTACAGCAGGACATTGACAGGATGCAGAGCTGGGCTGAGAAGTGACAGATGGGGTTCAACCTTGATAAATGTGAAGTGATTCATTTTGGAAGGTCGAATTTGAATGCTGAATACAGGGTTGAAGGCAGGATTCTTGGAAGTGTGGAGGAACAGAGGGATCTTGGGATCCATGTACATAGATCCCTCAAAGTTGCCACCCAGGTTGATAGGGTTGTTAAGAAGGGGTATGGTGTGTTGGCTTTCATTAACAGGGGGATTGAGTTTCAGAGCCGTGAGGTTTTGCTGCAGCTTTATAAAACCCTGGTTAGACCACACTTGGAATATTGTGTCCAGTTCTGGTCGCCTCATTATAGGAAGGATGTGGATGTTTTGGAGAGGGTGCAGAGGAGATTTACCGGGATGCGGCCTGGACTGGAGGGCATGTCTTATGAAGAAAGGCTGAGGGAGCTAGGGCTTTTCTCACTGGAGTGAAGAAGGCAGAGAGGTGACTTGATAGAGGTGTACAAAGTGATGAGAGGCATGGATAGAGTGGATAGCCAGAGACTTTTCCCCAGGGTGGAAAGGGCTGTCATGAGGGGACATACTTTTAAGGTGATTGGAGGAAGGTATAGGGGAGATGGCAGAGGTAGGTTCTTTACACAGAGTGGTGGGTGTGTGGAATGCACTGCCAGCGGAGGTGGTGGAATCAGAGTCATTAGTGACATTTAAGCGACTCTTAGACAGGCACATGGACGGCAGGAAATTGAAGGGGTGTAGGTTAGGTTGATCTTAGATTAGGATAAATGGTCGGCACAACATCGTGGGCTGAAGGGCCTATACTGTGCTGTACTGTTCTATGTTCACTCTGCTACCGTGCCGTAAACCTTGGAAATATCGCAAACCCTGGAAATAGTGAGGAATCCCTGAATCAGGTCCCAGCTGTCATTTTCACACCTCTCCAGAATCTCCCCAACTCCACGAAAACCTAGCCCATGTTGTAGTAAGTTTCTGTTTCCAACTTGCTTACTGTCACTGCTTTCAAGAGCAAGAAATAAGAATAGTTTGAATGGGTAATATCCAACAAATCTGTGATTCTATAGTTAATTCACTTCTGTGAGGCTTAATTATTCATACCAATTTTGTTTCCTTTTCGAAAATACTATATAGCTGTCAGCTGAGAACTTGAGAACATTATTCTGTAAGCACAGAAACCTTTGCATGTTCATCAATGCTGACTGAAATTCATAAACCTATTCAGTTCTATCATTATTACTGTTGAAGCTACAGGAAAATTTTAATTCCTGTCAATCTATACAATGTATGGACAAATGTTCTTCTTAGATCAAGGTTCTTAAAAAAAATAGATAAGTTAAAAGATCTCAGCCACTTCTGTTAATATCCTGTGATGTAGGTCACCAGGCCCTGGGGACTTGTCTGCCTCCAATCCCAATAGTTTGTTGAGTAGTGTTTCCCTATTGATGCTGATTTTTCTAAGTTCTACCCTTTCTATTATCTCTGAATGACCTGTTCCTATCGGGATGGTACCAGTATCCTCCACTGTGAAAATTGAGGCAAAATATTGATTTACCATCTCCGCCGTTTCTGTGTTCCCCACTATTAACTCTCCGGTTTCATTTTCCAAGGGACCAACATTCACTTTCGTGATTCTCTTCTTTTTTATGAACTTATAGAATCTTTTGCTATCCTTCTTGATATTTTGCACCAGCTTTCTTTCGTAATTTACCTTAGCTCTTTTTATTACTTTTTTATTAATCCTTTGTTTATGTTTGTAAGTTTCCCAGTCTACTAGCCTGCCACTGGCTTTTGCAACATGATATACCATAGTTTCTGACTTTTATTGTCGTTAACCTCCTTGCCTAGCTACGGATGTTTTTTTACTCCTCTTAACATCTTTCTTCCTCTCTGGAATATATTTTAGTTGTGAGGAATTGAGTGTCTCCTTAAACAACTGCCACTATTCATCAGCTGTCCTACCTTTTAGCCATCCTGCCCACTCTACTTGAGCCAAATCTGTCGTCATGCCTATGTAACCTTTGTGTAATTCTCGAAGGCTAGTGTTGGACTCCACTTCCTCGTCCCCAAATTGAATTAATCATACTATGGTCACTATTCCCTGGAGGATTCTTAACTATGAGGTCCTCAATTAATCCCTTATGATTATACAATACCAAATCCAGAGTAGCTTGCTCCCTGGTTGGTTCCACAATATATTATTCCAAGAAACAATCTCGAATAAATTCAATGAACTCTCCTTCGAAGCTACCCTTGCCAATTTGATTAATCCAGTCTGTGTACATATTAAAATCACCCATGTTAAGGGCTTCAATAGGTGGCAGTGCAGGAGGGTTGACCATGGACTTGCTGCCCAGAAAAAATCTGGCGGGGGTGGGGGGGGGGGGGGGGGGCGCAGGAAGACGGCGTGGTTTTGGTACACATGTGCTTCCCACCTCCAAGGTCGCCACCAGCAAGAACAGAAGATTCTGCTCTGTGTTTTACACATCACATATGAAAAGGGAAGGGGATATCGGATTGGCGTGCCCCTCCTCCACGCTCCCCGCCCCCCACCTGTGAAAACATGGCCCCTCTCACCCCCTGTTGAACTCCACAACTAAGGACACCAGCATTGCATCAGTGAACCTAGAAGTTCTCTCTCTGCGTTGTTTGCAACTTCAAACAGTTGCAGTACAGGCAACCAGCAGAAACTCCCTTTAATTCATTGTATTTTCACCTTAAGAAGGACAAATTTTATGAAAGAGCTGAAAGGTGGCCAGAACATATACTAACCTCGCACGCAGTTAGGCTTCCTGCTGCGCACATAACCAGCCAATAGCACTAGTTGTGCTCTGCTGTGCACTATAATTACATAAATGAGGAAGCAGCACAAAGTTTGTTTGTTGACTGTCTCAACGCAAGTGAGCAACGGATAACTAATGAATCACAATCGCTGCAGCGGAAAGTTGTTGCAGTTGAATCTTTAGCCCATAGAGTAAAGAAATGTTGTACTCAAAAGGTATTTTCAGAACAGGTAAATTTGAAATGGTGTAACCTTTTTTATTCATTCATCACTGGCAAGGCCAGCATTTGGTGCCCACCTTTAATTGCCATTGAAAAGTTGGTAATAGGATACCTTCTGGAACCACTGGTATCCTGTGGGCAACCTCTCTGTTACGGTTTGATAGAACTAGGTGTTTTGCTGGGTCTGTAGTCACATGTAGGCCAGCCTGGGTAAGGATGATAGATTTCCTTTGCTAAAGGTGCCATTGGCCTGACATGAATCCTATCACTGCCATTAGGCTGTCTGAGTAAATAAATAACTTCATTAAAAATTCATTCTGTCTTCATTTTTAGATATTGATGAATGTGAGATGATGAATGGAGTTTGTGGAACAGCACTCTGCGAAAACTTTGAAGGTTCCTTCTTCTGTGAGTGCATGGATGAAAATGAAGACTTTGATCCAGCAAGAGGCCAATGCCGTCCTCGTATAGCCATGGGTAAGTTCAAGTGAAATGTGCAGAAATAACAAGCCAGTTCAGTAGTTTACAGCTTAGGAAGCAGAAATCACATCATGGATTTTAAAACGCCTGTCTGGTACTTAATATTTCTAATGTACACTGTTCTACCTTTAGATGTACCTTTGCTACATTTATGCCGGTCCAGTAAAATTAATCTGAATATTAAATGTATAAGAAAATTTGTGCATTCGGGTAAAATCACCAAGCTCTTGCTACGAGTGAGGCTTGAAGGAATTGCAAATCAGAAAACAATGCTAGCGTTCCAAGGGATCTATACTGAGGCCTTAACTTTGTATTATATAAGCTGATAACTTGGGTGCAAGAATAGAACATTGTATACCTAGTTTAGAAGGTGACAAGTTTAGCAGATGCAAAGTTAAGAGGAACACGTTGTATTTACAGGAGCTGGAGGTGGCAGAAGGTCATAGACACATAGATTGACAGATGAATTTCAATGTAGAAATGTGAGGTGTTACAGACAGGAGAGGACTGCATTTATTTCCTCTTATCGCCTGTCCATAAGTAGAAGGTATTTTGAACTAGTTTTTAAAAGCGTAGACAATGCTTTCCTAAACCCTCGTTTTTTGTGATCCAATATCACTAATAATTCTCAGCAAGTTTTGAGTTAGGATTAACTCAGAAGGTTAGTTTATTTTACACATTGGGCAAGTGTCATTTGTGCCGGTTTTGCTGGGAGTCTCCCACCGGCTCCGTTGACGAGTTCCCCACCGCTATCTAAGTAACATATTTGAGCCCTGGGGAGCTTCTCCCCTTTCAAGCGCACACTCACAATTATTGTCATCACTGGGGAGCTGGACTCATTGGCTAGGCCGGCTTCTCCGCGATCAAGTCACCATTTTGAAAGGGTGCCCCAATCTCTAAGTGGGCTCGTGGGTCCCTCACACTCCCCCACCCATGGGTAATGTCACCTACCACACACATGGGCATTACCCACACCCCCCAAGTGATGACACCCCGCTATGGGGTAGCTGAGGGACTTGTTTTCAGGCCTTCCCATGTCCCTTTACGCCCTCTCCCCTTCCAGGAGCCACACCCTTCACCCCTTCAACATTCCAGAGACTGTTCATACCCGCCCTGCACCCCCCCCCCCACACCCTTCATACCCCCCACCACCACTCTCCTTCATGGGCATGGCTTCCCGGGCCCTAACCCTTGGCACCATGGCAGTGATCCTGCCAGCTTTGCAGTGCCACCTGGGCACCTTGACAGTGTCAGTCTGGCAATGCCAATATTCCAACCTGGCAGTACAAGGTGCCTGTGTTCATGGGGGAGACTAGAGGGCCACTCTGCTTGTCTCTGACCACCCAGCATCCTCCGTTGGTCCGGAAGACCCCCTGTGTGTCATTCCACGTTTGTGTGGACCAGAACGGAACGGCACTCAGCTGAGAACTCCTTGGGGAGGCCATTGGATGCCGGGAACCCGGTAGATCCTGGTGAGTATGCCTAAGTGGGTTTAAAACCAACTTAAGTGCGTGTGGCTTGGTCACGCCCATTGTAGGCGGGTTCCTGATCGCGACGCCTATCGAGATCTGGCTAGATCTCGTGAGGTGCACTGGCTGTCGGGAGGCCTGCGGGAGACCTCTCCCGACATCTACCAGCCACGCCACGCTCCCGTTTGGGCACCGTGCCCATTCAAAAACGGAGAGAAAAGTGTTTCCCGCTTTCTGCTCCGCACGTTCACACGCTAAAAAGGGGAGGGATAGAGGAAAGGAGTTTTGTAGTACAAAGATCACAGAAAACTAATATTAATTCACGTGAGTTCCAGAGTCCAAAGTCAGGATCCAGAGGGTGTTTCCTTTGTGGTGGCTTTCATTTCTGGCTTGGAAATCCTTGAAATGAATGCTGCTGCTGCTGCACGATCAGCTTTTCTGTCTTTAGGCCACTTGGCAGATCAGAAATGTAATATTAAATTGTGCAAAAGGCCAGAGGCTTGGGCATGTGACCTTCCTTCTCTACAATGACTTCTAAAGGGATGTTTATGCAGCATCTAGAATTGGCTTTAGTTTCAGGACTGATAATGCCTCAGTCGTTAGTTGCTGAAAGAAGTGCTGTAACAACCTCCACGAGACCCACAGGGACGAACTGATTGATCTCCCCGAGGGGCTAGTGGAATACGAGCTCCCCCGCTGATGTGCGGAGGCCCATCAACTGGGGCTCATAGAGTCACTCGGCCCGGATTCGGACCGGCATGATTGGTAGCCCCAGTTGGGACCTTGGTGCTGTGTGCCCCATTGCGGCCTTTTGGCTGAAAATAAATTGACATTTGGAGTTACCTTTTTGGGGTCTCCTGAGCTTTTATTGGTGCCAACTATTTTCAGGGTCTGGCGTTTGGGAAGCCATTGTCTCAGTAGAGCCACTTTCTTCTCCCATTAAGGTTACCTTATCAAATGCAAATGACATTCCGTACCTCCCTTTGAAATTGGTCTGAACAGTCCAATGATGTGAGCCTGTTAGTAGCTCGCTGGGCATAATGAGGGTGACATTCCAGAAATTTAGAAAATAATTATGTCGTCCTTGAAACTCCTGGAGAAGCCACCCAGACAGAGGGTCCAAGATCAGGTGATTTTGTTTGGGAAAAAAAAAAGTTCAAAAAATATATATAAATAAGGACAGCGTTTTAGAATATTTTGTGCTGGATTTCTTTCCGTGTCAATCATGCAACCATACAAAATAGGAGCAGAAGGTTGATTGGTCCTTTGAGCCTGCTCTGCCAGTCAATATGATCATGGCTGCTCCGTTTGTGTTTCGAATTCCATATTTCCATCTACCCTGACAATCTTTGATTCTCTTGCCTTAAAAATGACAATGAGGCAGAGTTCCAAGGTCTCCCAACCCTCCGAGAAATACAGTGTGATCAAACTAAATGTGAACTATGTCCCATAGCGAGCGCATTTAGCCGCATGTTTCCCAGCGCTCGCAGCGCCAAGAAACACAACGCCATCTAGCCTGACTCCGGTTAGATACGGGGCCTCAGTGGAGAACATACGGCCGAGGTCGCACTTAGTTCCTGCACTGAGGAGCCCCACTCGACAAAACTCGGACCCCCCAAAGCCAAACGAATCTCACCTGTAGAGTATTCCATTACACTCCTGACTTGTCCCACCAGATCCACCATCTGCAGGCCATTCATAGCTTTAGTGGTCTGTGATTGACAGCTCGTAAAAGTCATCTGCAGCTTTGACCCATTCATATGTCTTCCCACTTCATTGGCCGAAGTGGTGAAACGCCAATGTTTGTAAACATTAACCACATCAGAGATGTAAGTGCACTAAGTGTATTCCAATCAATCAAGCGTCTGATTTCACTGTACTTATCTCACTGCCCCTGCCAGACAGGGGTCCCTTTCTGAGGGCTGGGGGGTGTCTGTGGAGGGGTTCCTATTACGGGGATCCCTTCGGAGGTTCTCTTATTACAGGTGTCCCTATGGGGGGTGCCCTTATACTGGGGTCCCTGTGGGGGTCCCCCATTACCGAGGTCCCTATGGGGGATCTCCCTGTTACAAGAGTCCTTGTGGGAAGTCCCCCTACTACAGGGGTTCTTTGGGGGGGCCCCTATTACAGGGGTCCCTGTGGGGCGGTCCCCCTGTTACAGGGGGCCCTGTGGAGGGTCCCCCTATTACAGGGGTGCCTGTGGGGGTGTCCCCCTTTTCAGGGGTCCTTGTGGGGGTGTCCCCCTATTATAGAGGTCCCTGTGGGGATGTCCCCCTATTATAGGGTCCCTGTGGAGGGTCCCCCGAATATAGGGGTCCCCATGGGGGATCCTCCTATTACGGGGTCCCGGAGAGGGGCGGGGTGGGTCATCCCCGTACTTGGGGGTGAGGAGAGCACCCAGGCATTCCAGATTTGGGCTGTCTGCCATGTTAGGGGGGTCTTGGCCGATTTGTGGTGCAGGCCGATTTTTGGTGGGGTGGTTGGGCCGATTTGTGGTATGAGGGGGTGGAGATTGAGGCTGCTGTGAAGGAGGGGTGGGGGGGTGCAGGTGCCGGCCGTTGGATAGAGGCCCAATAGTGGGATTCCCTGGGAATCCCTCGGATTCCACGCCATGGATAACTGGGTTCAGCTCGAACGGGAGAACATATAGCGGACGTCTCCGCGGGCGGGATCCTCTGGTCCACCAGGAACGCACCCACACCCACAATGGAAACCCCATTGGGCGGCTGTGGGAACGGAGAATCCTGCTGCGAGTGGGGGCGCGCCGTGCTGGAAAACGTGTTTGGCGGACCGGAGAATCCCGCCTATTGTCTCCCAAATGGAAAATCCACCCCTTAGTCACTTTTCTGAACCCTGGGGAATTTCTCACCGGGCTAGCTCACACTTAGAATTATGTTCATCACTGGGGAGCTATACTCTCTGACCACCTAGGTGTTTGCATTCTGTGCAGGGTGGCACACTGCCACTCCAAGCGGCCCTGTTGACTCTGCCAGCTGACAGGGGTACTACCAGGCTGGCAGTGCCAAGGTGCCAGACTGGCATCTTTTCCGTGCCAGGGATCGGTTGCTGGGGGGATGCCCTGCGCATGTGAAGTGGTGTCCCCATGGACTCCCTTACAGGGGTGTTCGGGGGTCAAGTCGTGAGGGGGGCGGTGCGAGGGATCAGGATGCCATTTAAAAATGGCGCCCTGATCACCTCCTGTACTGAGAGGTTCCGGTGAGCAGAGATCCTCAGTCAGGAAACGGGACTAAGTGCAGCTTCAGCAGAGCATTTCCTGCTGCGGCCCCGAATTTAAATGGAGTCCCGATTGATGGCACAGTGCTTCTCGGCGCTGTGAGCACCAGGAAACACCCAGCTAAACGTTCTAGTCACGGGACTCCAATTTAGTTAGATCGCACCCATAGAATACTGGGCAGACCGGACCCTCAGAGATCGGGCCACCAGTTTGAAAGGGTGCCCTGATCTCGAAGTGAGCTTGAAGGTCCACCACACCACCACCCCCACCAATCCCCCACGAGCAACAACCCCCACCCCCATGAGAGGACACCCTGCTGAAGGCCCCCTTTTCAGGCATTTCCATGCCCCCTTTTGGGGACCCCCCGTTCAGGACCCCACCATTCACACTCCAACCTTTCAAAGGCCCTTTCATATCTGCCCTTGACCACCCCCCCACCCTACATACCGCCCCTCATTCCTCCTTGCATGAGCATGGCCCCCCCTTAGGCCCTGACCCTTGGCAGTGCCACCCTGACACCGGATACCCTGGCAGTGTTTCTGCATGCCTGTTAGTGCCACCCAGGTACCTTAGCAGAGCCAGAGTGGAAATGGCAAGATGCCAGCCTTGATGTTGGGGCAGCACTGTAGCACAGTCGTTAGCACAGTTGCTTCACAGCTCCAGGATCCCAGGCTCAATTCCCAGCTTGGGTCACTGTCTGTGCGGAGTCTGCACATTCTCCCCGTGTCTGCGTGGGTTTCCTCCGGGTGCTCCGGTTTCCTCCACTGTCCAAAGATGTGCAGATTAGGTGGATTGGCCATGCTAAATTGCCCTTAGTGTCCAAAAAGGTTGGGTGGCGTTACTGAGTTACGGGGATAATGTGGAGGTGTGGGCTTGGGTAGGGTGCTCTTTCCAAGGGCCGGTGCAGACTCGATGGGCCGAATGGCCTCCTTCTGCACTGTAAATTCTTTGTTTCTATGTGCATCCTGGGGACATAACTAGATGCTGCGGGAGAGTAAGGAATGGTAAGCACGGGAGGGGGGAAGAGGGGAAGCGGGAGCAGTAGGTGGTGAATGAGGGGGGGTGAGTGCGTAGAGGGTAGAGTTCTTAGCCTGTGATCGAAGGTGGCTACTCATCACCTCGGCTCCCCACAGAAACCCTTCCACCAGGTTCACGTTTTTAATAAGGAGCCGGCATGAGCATTTGCTGGGTAGACCGCGGAATCACGGGAGGCCGGCAGAAATGGGGTGGCTCCTGTTAATTGTATGGAGATAGGGCTTAGGTGCTGATATTTGCCTTCTTGTCACGCTACAGCGGGATGCCGATGTCGCCTACGGGACTGGGCTAGTTCCATCACAAACTCGGCGCAGTTCTCATTTTTTTTAACCAATTTTGACACCGAAATCAGGAAATGCGATTGGACGAAGAAAAGCTTCCGACGGCAAAATCGCAGCTGACGCCAAA
This sequence comes from Scyliorhinus torazame, assembly GCF_047496885.1. NCBI lineage: Eukaryota > Metazoa > Chordata > Chondrichthyes > Carcharhiniformes > Scyliorhinidae > Scyliorhinus > Scyliorhinus torazame. The sequence continues at coordinate 376,053,768 of NC_092708.1, forward strand.
TCGCAATTCTCCGTCACCTCGAAAACGGCATCAATGCGTTTCATTCCGCACAGAGAGTTTGCTAATGTTTGCATATCATTAGCAGCCCCCCTCCCCCTCCCCCCACCAAGCCGGCACCCACCGGCAGCCCACCCAGGGCAACAGTAGCCCCTGGTGAGGGCAGTCAACGGTACCCCTGGCATCCTGGAAGGCCACCATGGTGCCAGCCATCGACGGTGCCAGGGGTGAGGGGATGTGGGGGGAATTCCGCATTGCTAACCAGGGCCACCGTGTAGCCCGGTTGGGCACGGGGGCATGCACCATGCTCACATGTCGACCTTTCACCCCTGGCAGACAATAGATATTGGAATTCACCAGCAATTGTGGCCTTCCTGCTGGTTGCCGCAGCCTTGAAAATGCCCTGCGGCTGTACGAGCGGGAGCTCCTCGAGGAGGAGGAGGAATCCGAGTGGGGATCTGTCCGAGATCTCACAGACCTCGATGCACAGGTACATCCACGCCGTCATGGAGGCCCTATATGCCCAGGCTGATCAATGCACCTACTTCGATGTGGACCGAGCCACATACTTTTGCAGAATTTCTTTTATAAATGCATTTTATTACAAACATGTATCAAAACAGGTTACAACACATAAACACCCCGGGAAACATACTTCCTAGCAAGCAACTATACAGTCTGTACAAATTTTCCCCTTTTTCACCCGCCACCCCCCCCCCCCAACCCTGCGATTAAACAGCTCGTCAAACACGGTCACAAACATCCCCCACCTTTTCTCAAAGCCCTCTGCAGCGCCCCTTAACTCATATTTTATTTTCTCCAGCCACAGAAAGTCGTACAGGTCACCCAACCAAGCTGCTACCCCTGGTGGCGATGCCGACCACCACTCCAGTAAAAACCGCCGCCGTGCAATCAGAGAGGCGAAGGCCGCAACGTCGACCTTCCTCCTCCATGAGCTCCGGCTTCTCTGAGAGCCCAAATATCGCCAGCAAAGGGTCTGGGTCCACCTCCTCCTCCACTATCCTGGCTAAAACTGCGAACACTCCCGTCCTGAATCGTCACAATTTTTCGCAATCCCAAAACATGTGCACGTGATTCGCTGGCCCCCGCCCACACCTCTCACACTCATCTGCCACCCCCTGGAAGAACCCACTCATTCTCGCCCGAGTCATATGCACCCTATGCACCACCTTAAACTGTATCAGGCTCATCCTTGCACAGGAGGAGGTCCCGTTTACCTTATGCAGTGCCTCACTCCATACTCCCCAATTGATCTCCCCTCCCAACTCCCCTTCCCATTTCTCCTTGATCTTCACCAGCTGCTCACCTCCCTACCACCCCCCCCCCCCCCCCCCCCCCCCAGCCACTTGTATATATCCCCAATTCTTCCCTCCTCTTCCACGGAAGCAGGAGTCGCTCCAGGAGGGTGTATCCCGGAAACCTAGGGAACCCCCTCCAGACCTTCGTGCAAAGTCCCTAACCTGCAGATACCTGAACTCTCTCTTGCTCGGCAGCTCTATCCTCTCCCTTAGCTCCTCCAAACTGGCGACCCCTTCCTCCAAATGCAGATATCTTACCTTAACCAGCCCCACTTCCCTCCACTATCCATACACTATCCATCCCCCCTGGTTCAAACTCATGATTCTCGCACAGCGGCGTTAACACCGACATCCCTTCCACCCTAAAATGCCTCCTCAACTGATTCCAAATCTTCACCATGGACTGCACTACCGGGCTCCCTGAATAGCCATTGGCAACATTGCCGTCACCATAGCCCTCAAACCAGATCCACTTTTGCAGAATTTATGATTAAGTATATAAAAGTTTGTAAACTATTTTCTTGCGAAGAGCAATTCTGCCCTCTGCTGTCTTGTTGAGGTATTGTTTAATAGGTACATAATCAACTGTAAGGAAAACAAACTAACCCCTGCAAACAAAAACATTTGCACAAACTCAAACGGTGTCATGGCTGCAAAATCTCACAAAACTTGTAAAAGAAAAGTCTCGCCGGTGAAATCTTTTTCCATTCTCCCCACCCCTGTCGGTGATGTAACGAGTTTCCCAGCCAGGAAGGTTGGGAATGTCATTTCAGTAAATAATAAGGGGCTGGATTCTCTGCCGCCTGTAGCGGAGTTCCCGGCGTGTTGGAGAATCCAGTGTCTGCCAAAAAACAGGAAAGATCCGTTTCCGATGCTCCGGTCCACTGCTGGTGGCGGCATCGAGGTTCGCTCGCCGCGCCGGTGGGAGGATGCAAATGGGTCAAATTGACCCAGTTGTATCCTATTAACGGGCTGGGCACCGAATTCTCCAAGCCTGTGTGAATTCCTCGTCCTCTGGGCCGGGATTCACATTGGCGAGAATTGGTGCAGGTATTTCTAAATATGGCCCTGGCACAGTGGACCTCGCGGTGGGCCAAGGGGGTAACATTTTTATGAAGGTGTGCCCAAAACCTATTGGAGGGCCCCCTTCCCCTGCCCCCTCCCTACAATGCAAATCCTGCCATCCCACTCCCACCAGACCCCCCTACCGGCACCCTCCCACCAGAGACCCCACATAGCCCTCCCCCTATTACAGAGACCCCCACCTGAAACCCCCCCATTACAAAGACACGCACAGGGACCGCCCATTACAGAAACCCCCCAACAGAAACTCCCCAATTACAGAGAACCCGCCTGGAAGTCCCCCGTAAGAGAGACCCCTGCCTGGAATCCCTGGAAGTTAGAGAGCAGCCTGGACAGAGACCGTGAAAAAAGATCACTGCTTTAAAAATCGCCTGTGCAATACACCTGTTGGCTCACGTGGAGAAAGCAGCACCTGTAAACCCCTAGAAAGGAAAAATCACATTAGCTGGGTTCAAACCCCCTCAGATTTTTGGTTTGCAAGACTTTTATTCGCATAAATGTGAAATTAATTTACTATGCTGTGATTGACAGCTTGCAGACTCACAGCTGTCTGGATTGTCTCATCTCATTTCCCTTCATGCTTGAGTGGATTTCAAGTAGCCTGCTGTGATATTAACTGCAATATTTATAAACATCTAGCTATGAATGACAGCACTTGGACTACATCAAAGGTAGTTAAATGCTTTCTTTAGAGAAAAAGAGGAAGTGAGAGAACTTGTATGAAAGTGCACATCAGAGCAGATTGAGTCATTCAAAAAGAAAATATAGAGAATCCAAAGCCAACATGTTCCCATGGAGGTAATGGGTGGAACCAAAAAGTCCGAAGAACCCTGGATGTCAAGGGAAATACAGAATTGGATAAGGCAAAAAAGGGAGGCCTATTGCAGATACATGGCCCTGAAAACAGTGGATGCCCTAGAGAAGTATAGAAAGTGCAGGGGGGACTCAAAAAATAAATTAGGGGAGCGAAGCAGAGCATGAAAAAACACTGGGGCAAAATAAAGGAAAATCCCAAGGTGTTTTACAAGTATATTAAGGGCAAGAGGATAACCAGGGAAAGAGTAGGCCCATTTGGGATCAAAGTGGCAACCTGTGTGTGGAACCAAAAGATGTAGGTGATGTATTCAATATTTTGCATTGTGTTCACTATGAAGAAGGACAATATAGGTTTGGAATGGATGGAGGAAGACTGTACTATAATTGAACTGATTAGCATTCTGAGGGAGGAGGTGTTGGGGATCCTATCAGGCTTAAAAGTGGATAAATCCCCAGGTCCAGGTAAGGTGTATCCTAGGCTGCTGTCCGAGGCAAGAAAGGAGAAGCTGGATTCTCCATTTGGGAGACTAGGGGCTGGATTCTCCAATTTTCAGGTATCTGGAGGATCCAGGCATTTTACGTCAAAAGAAACGGCGACGCCCCAGCACTGATCCTCGGACTGTGCGGGGCTAGCAGCTGCGCTATGTAAACCTCCCGGCCTCCATGATAAAAAGGGCCGGAGAATCGCCGGGTCGTGGCCACGCATGCGCATGGCCACGACCTGCAGCGGTTGCGCCGTACAACATGGCACCGGCCATGCGCCGACCCGACCTGCCAGATAGTGCCCCCCTGGAAATGCCCCTCGCCACCCCCACCAGTCCCCCCAGCCCTCACCGAAGTCCTCCCCAGCCAGCAGCCTGGCTCCCGCCCAACTGTGGCGGCGCTGGACACAGTCTGCAACCACCACGCCGGGTTCCCGCATGGCTGGGACCACACGTCCCCCACGCCGTCGTGAACACAGTCCATTGGGGGCGGAGCATCGGGGGAGGGTCTTCAGGTGACATCCTGAGGCCGTCCCAATGGTGCCTCGATGATGAAATTTTGGAGGAGGCGGAGCATGCGAAAACAGGCGCATCAGCGATTCCATCGTAAAACGGGATTCTCCGCCCGATCACCAATTACGAAATCGGCATCGGGGAATGGAGAATCCCGCTCATTGTTCTCATGCTGGAGCTGAATTGCACCAATTTTATGATGCCCTTGGAGTGGTAAAGCAGGATGTGATCCTGTATTCCTTGCCATGTAAATATATGCATGGCCTGGAATACGAAGAAGTCCCAAGGAGGCTCGCTTTTGGGCCGCTTTCTTGAGCGGGTGGCCCTATAGTCAGGTCCAGCGGTGGGCTCTCCCCCCTCCCCCCAACCCCCCAACTCCCCCCCCCCTCTACTCCCTCCCCCCTCCCTCACCCCCACACTTCAAATTGGCCCCAAAGCTGCCACCCCCGACCCCCCCCCCCCCCCCCCCCCAGGGACCCTTGCAATAGGGGGACCTCCCACAGAGAGCCCTGTAATAGGGAGACCCCTTACAAGGACCCATGTGATAAAGGGACACCCCACAGAAACCCTTGTAATAAGGGGTTCCCCGAAAGGGGCCTCTGTAATGGAGGGCCCTCCGTTGGGTAGATCACATTCCATGAGTCAGAAAATATAACACAATTTATGCTGCAGACTTCATAGAAGAAAGCATAGGGAATATTTATTGAAATATTGTTCACTTGTTAGTGAAGTTGGAATCCTTGGTGCCAAATCATTAGATACATCTGCACTTGAGGATGACAAATATTGGTCACCACATGGTTGTTGAGTCTCCAAATTTGAACTCTGTAAGACCTCTGATTAATTCTAAACTTGATGAATTAAAGAAAATAACCACTTGACTGTATATAATAGCGGCAGTTTTCTGGTCCCATTACTTTGTTTTATTAATCTTGGTTGAGGGACAAATGTTGGGCACTGGACGTACTCCACTGCTATTCTTTGAATAGTGCCGTGAGAGTTTTTTACATCTACTTGACAGGACCAACAGGGCAATATAACAAGGTTAACATTTTATTCAGTGGCCAACAACTCTAATAATGCAGCACTCACTCATTACTGCACTGAAGTGCCCACCTACATTAAATGATCAATTCCCTGAAGTGATGCTTAAACTCAGAACCTTCTGACTTGGGTAAGAACCTGACATCTGAATTAGTCAGCAACTTGTTGGAACTGGGGGAGATACTTTGCTGCAGATGACCATTAAGAAATAATCATTTCCTGGTTTTGTTTTGGTAAACTTTTCTTTTTTTATTAGAAAGTATTTTATTGAGGCATTTATAGTGGGCAGCACGGTAGCATTGTGGATAGCACAATTGCTTCACAGCTCCAGGGTCCCATGTTCGATTCCGGCTTGGGTCACTGTCTGTGCAGAGTCTGCACATCCTCCCTGTGTGTGCGTGGGTTTCCTCCGGGTGCTCCGGTTTCCTCCCACAGTCCAAAGATGTGCAGGTTAGGTGGATTGGCCATGATAAATTGCCCTTAGTGTCCAAAATTGCCCTTAGTGTTGGGTGGGGTTACTGGGTTATGGGGATAGGGTGGAGGTGTTGACCTTGGATAGGGTGCTCTTTCCAAGAGCCGGCGCAGACTCGATGGGCCGAATGGCCTCCTTCTGCACTGTAAATTCTATGATAACATCCTAAACAGAGAGATCCAACAGACGCAAAAACTCCAAATAGCACACCCAACCCCCCCATCCCTCCCGGCACCCGGATCTTCCGACACTCCAAATATTGCCATCTCTGGACTCGGAGTCACCCTCCCTTGCAGGATCTCTGGCATGACATCTGAAAATCCCTGCCAATATTCCCACAGCCTCGGACACGCCCAAAACATGGGTACATGGTTCGCAGGACTTACTCCACAGCGCTCACACCTGTCCTCCACCTCCTCAAAAAACCTGCTCATCCAGGTCACAGTCATGTGAGCCCTGTGGACCACCTTAAACTGAGCCTGGCACACAACGAGGATGCATTGACTCTCCTCAGGGCCTTCTCCCACAAGCCGACTTCCAACTCCCCTCCCAACTCTTCCTCCCACTTCCTCTTCACCTCCCAATTGGGACCCCTTCCCACTCCATCAGTTCCTTATATATTTCCGAGACCCTCCCCTCCCCAACTCCTGTTTTAGACAACACCTTTATCCTATAGTCCCCTTAGTGGGAGGCGAGGGAAGCTCGGGACCTGTCTCCGAACAAAATCCCATACCTGCAGGTACCAGAACCCGTTCCCACCTAGCAACTCAAACTCCTGCTCTAGCTCCTCCAAGCTCGGAAAACACTCCTCAATGAAAAGATCCCCAAATCTCTCAATCCCTGCCCGCTGCCACCTCCTGAAGCCTCCGTCCAGGTCCCCACGGAGCGAACCGGTGCTTGTCACAGATCTGTGACTACACTGCGCTCCCTCCAGTCTCATGTGCTGCCTCCATATCCCCCACACTCTCAGGGCTGCCACTACCACTGGGCTTATGGAGTACTGAGCCGGCAAGAACGGCAGAGGTGCCATGAACAAAGCCTGCAGACTCGTGCCCTTGCAAGATGCCGCCTCTACTCGCTCCCACACTGACCCCTCCCCCACTACTCATTTCCTAACCATCAATATATTCAGTTTGTAACCTGAGAACCGACCAAATTCTTCCAATATAACCATAATTCCTGCAATTCCCCCCCAACGGGTTTGTTATATAAAGGAGCAAATCGTCCATATAGAGCGAGACCCTATGTTCTACTCCCTCTTTCATTATCCCACACCAAATGTTCGATGCTCTCAGCACCATTGCCAAAGGCTCTCTGGCCAGGGAAAATAGTAGTGAGGAGAGTGGACACCCCTGTCACATCCCCCGACACAGACTAAAATACTCTGATCAAACCCGGTTTGTCCTTATGTTCACCACCGGTGCCTGATATAGCAACTGGACCTGCTCCACAAATCCCTGTCCTAACCCAAACCTCAGAACATCCCACAAGTACCTCCACCCAATCAAAGGCCTTTTCTGCATCCATGACCACTACCATCTCGACCCCGCGCCCCTCCGAAGGCATCATTATCACATTTAGGAGCCGCCTAATGTTGGACGTCAGGTGTCGTCCCTTAATAAATCCCGTCTGGTCCTCCCCTATTACCCCGGGACATAATCCTCTATGCGTGTGGCTAAGATCTTTGCCAGCAATTTTGTATCTACATTTAACAGAGCGATTAGCCTATACGAGCCACAGCTCTCTGGATCCTTATCCCGCTTCAAAATAAGGGAAACCCATGCCTGCGATAACATTGGGGGGAGCACTCCCAGCTCCTTTGACTCGTTAAAAGCATTTACCAAGAGCGGCCCCAACAGCCCAGAAAACCTTTTATAAAACTCCACCGGATATCCATCTGGTCCCGGGGCTTTACCCAATTCCATCGCCCCCAAGCCCAATTGGGGCTCCCAAACCCTCCACCAACTCCTCATCTATCCTCGGGAACTCCAGCCCTCCCAGAAATCGCTTCATATCCTCCTCCCCGGCTGGGGTTTCCGATTTATACAATTTATTATAAAACTCACGAAACACATCATTTACCCACACCGGATCCAAAACCCACCTTCCCTCCTGTATCTCTCACTTCCCCAATCTCCATCGCCACCTCCTGTTTCCTCAGCTGGGGCACCAGCATCCTGCTGGCTTTTTCCCCATATTCATACACCACCCCCTTTATCCTCCTCAGCTGTCCCTCCGCCTTACCTGTGGACAGGAGCCCAAATTCCAGCTGCAGTCTCTGCCGTTCCTTCAACGGCCCGTCATCCGGAGACTCCGCGTACCTCCAGTCCACCTGTAAAATTTCGCCTGTCCAACTCCGCCCGCTCAGCTTTCTCCTTATGGGCCCGAATTTAGATGAATTCTCCCCCTAATAACCGCCTTCAGTGCCTCCCAAACCACCCCCGCAGAAACCTCACCAGTGTCATTGATCCCTTTACATCCCCAAATGGCCTCCCTCACCCGCTCACATACCTTCTCCTCCGCTAGCAGCCCCACATCCAACCTCCATTGTGGGCGCTGGGCCTTTCCCTTGCTGACTTGTAAGTCCACCCAATGCGGGGCATGGTTTGACGCAACTATTGCTGAATATTCAGCATCAGCCATCTCTGCCAGCAGCAGTTTGTCCATCACAAAGAAGTCTATCCGGGAATACACCTTATGCACATGGGAGTAGAATGAAAACTCCTTACTCCAGGACCGTATTGAAATTTCCCCCCCATAATCAGACGATGTGAATCTAGGTCTGGGATCTTCCCCAGTACCCGTCTAACAAACTTAACGTCATCCCAGTTCAGGGCATATATATTTACCAATACCACGGCCATTCCCTCCAGTTTCCCACTAACCATAATCCCCCGGGTCCGCTTTTCGAATTCCCCACCTCGAATGCCACCCGATTATTAACCAAGATCGCCATTCCCCCTCCTTTTTAAATCTAACCCCGAATGGAAAACCTGTCCAACCCATCCCTTCCTTAACCTAACCTGGTCCCCTACCTTCAGATGTGTCTCCTGCAACATGGCCACATCCACCTTCAGTTGCCTCAAGTGCGTGACCACATGGGCCCTTTTGACTGGCCCATTCAGTCCCTGAATGTTCCACGTGACCAGCCTGGTCGGGTGCACCACCCTCTCTCCTGCCGATCAACCATAACCTCTCCGAGGCCAGTCTGCGGCCCATGTCCTACACCTCCCCTGGCCCGCCCTCGGGCAACTACCGTCATCAACCCTCCTCCAGTTTGAATGTCCCCTCATCGTCAGCAGTATAATCCCAAACCCCCCCCCCCCACCCCACCCCCGCACTCACACTCCCACTCCACCTCGCATCCCCCTCCCTCCATTGATCTTCAGCTCACCCCCTACTTTGAACTAGCCCGCCCAGCTAGCCTGGCAGCCCCCGCCCATGGTGCCTAGCATCCCCCACTCATTCCCCTCTCCCCGCTCTTTGTGCAAACAGTCAAGCCAAAGGCAAGAAGTAAAAACAAACAAACAGTTCCTCACAAGGTCCGAACACAAAGGCCCACCCCTCATCCCTTAGCAAAGCACAGTATACCGGCCTAACCCCAACCAGAACTGAAAAATGGAGAAGAAAATGAAAAAAGATCCAAACAACATAAACCCAAACTTTTTCACGATATAGTTCAGATATCCTCAATCAAAGTTCAAGATCATCCTTCTCCTGCCAGTCCATTCTACTTCATAAAGTCCGCTGCCTCCTCCGCCGAGCCAAAGTACAACTCCCGACCTCAATAGGTCACCCATAGGCAGGCCGGGTACAGTAGCCTGAACCTTACGCCCTTGTTGTACAGGGCCGACTTGACCTTATTAAAGCTCGCCCTCCTCTTCGCCAACCCTGCCCCCAGGTCCTGGTTCACCCGAATCTCAACGTCTTCCCAAGTGCATCACCTCGCCTGCCTAGCCCACCTCATGATGTGTGCCTTGTCCAGGAACCAATGCAGGAAACCTTGTCCAGGAACCATCGCCCTCGGCGACTCTTCCCGCTGGGGTTTGCACATTAGCGCCCTGTGGGCCCCGATCCATCTCCGTAGGTCGGTCGGACGCACCTTCCCCAAGCAGCTTCTCCAGCATCTTCCGGACGTACGTACCCCGCATCCAATCCGTCCGGCAGACCCACGATCCGAATGTTCTGCCTCCGTGAACGATTCTCCAGGTCCTCCACCTTCTCCACCAGTCGCTTCTGCTGGTCACACATCAGCCCAATCTCTGCTGCCATCGAGGTGGACTGGTCCTCCTCTCCCGCCTGCTCCTCTAGCCTCTGAATCGCCTGTCCCTGGGCCTCCAGTCTCGTCTCCACATGGTCAACCACTGCCTTGATTGAGTCCACCGCCCAGGCTAGGTCCTCCGCAGTTGGGTGAACTTCTCATTCAGGAAGCTCACCAACTGGTCCATCGACCACTGAGCCGACGGGGTCAGACCCTGCACGTCCGCCATCTCTGCGTGCGCTGTCAGTTTCTTGCGCGCCTCACCCAACAGGTTCACTTTTTTCCGGGCACTTTTGGACCGCAGCTCCATCAACTAGGGTCACTCTCTTCTGCTCTTACTTCTGCATCTTTTTCTTACAAAGTTCCTGCGAAAAACCGGCGTAAAAGCCACAAAAAGACCACCATGAGCTGGAGCTGCCAAATATGCGACTACTCACTCCATGGCCGCCACCGGAAGCCTTGGTAAACTTTTCTGATTTTATCAAATATCTGGGTCCTTCGGTGTACTGGTTCAAAATCCTTGAACTCCCTCTATAACAGCATTGTGGATGTTCACATGGTCTGCAGCAGTTCAAGAAGGTGACTCACCACCACCTTCACGAGGGCAATTAGGGTTGGGCAATAAATGCTGGTCCAGCCAGCAACATCCACATCCTGTGAAAGAACAATAAAAAAAGTCACGGCCAGTTAACTTGACCTTCATAGTGGACCAGCGCAGATTGCTACTGCACAACAGCAATGTACTTACATTTTTGGGCTAATTCTGATCAGTTATATTTCACATCTTTATCTGTCAATACAATAGAGGACACACCAGGAGTGTCAATAGTGCCAGAGTTACCCAGGATGTCAGCACCTGCAAAGGGAGATTTGAAGGAATGCTACTACAATCTGAATGATGAAAACTTCTGTGATAATTTGCTATCCCGGAACATCACAAAAGAGGAATGCTGCTGTACTGTTGGAGTTGGTTGGGGTGACAATTGTGAAGTTCACCCCTGTCCCATAATCAACACAGGTAAAATCATTCTCAAAACTTGTACTTACGCACATTACTCAGTTGAAATGGTGTTGGAGTGCTAGAAGCTAAAATAACGATAAAATGTTATCTTTCAGCATTTCTTGATAAGTGTGTTTAACTGCAATGAGAGTTTAAACCATATTTAATGTAAATTTTAAACTAAGAACCTCTGGGTGTATCTGTCCAATGAATGCTATAGAAAAAGGTAATTGTACAGCTGTTTTTTGGAGTTTAGTTTTAATAACATTTTCTGAAAGGAACGACACTCTACTTATGACAGTTCTGCTAGTTAATTGAAATTCACCTCCCTCTAAAATCTACACCGGAAAAGACAAAATCATCTGCATTGTAGGACCATTCTAACCTTCACGTTCCTCTCCTAGTCACACACTATCCTAACAGAGCACCCGCACCAGAAGCATTATAGCCATTCATAGTGAAGATTGACACACTCACCCTCCGCAGGGCCTCCTCCCACATCCCTGCCCCCTCCCTCGACAACACCTTATCTTGCAGGCCCAAGGGCGGCAACCTGGGAAAAGAAAGGAAAGGAAGCCGCTTCCCTCCTCATGAAATCCTGCAAGTACCTAAAACCATTCCCCCTGGGCAGCTCGTATTCCTCCTCCAGGTCCAATTTCACAAAGCTTCCCTATGAACAGGTCCCCAAATCGTTCAATCCCTGCCTGCCGCCACCCCAAAACCTCGCATCCAGACCCCCCGGTACAAACTGATCGGTGCCCACATCGAGACACCCTCCAGTCTCAAATGCTGCCTCCACTGGTCCCATACCTCAAGGCCGACACCACCACTGGGCTCATGGAGTACCTGGCTGCCGAAAACGGCAGAGCCGTTGTCAACAATGCCATTAACTTTGTTCCCCTACAAGAAGCCACCTCCATCCGTACCCATTCCGACCTCTCCCCCACTACCATAGCGATTTTAGCCGGCCAGTAGTAATGCATTATATTCAGCAGTGCCAACACCCCACACCCCTGCTCGCCCCCGCTCCAAAAAACCTTCTTCACCCGCTGGGTCTTCCCCACCCATACAAACCCTAAGATCAATGCGTTAATCTTCTGTGGTAGTATGCATTAGGGGTCATGTGGGACTGTGAAGCCATGATGTCATTGGCTGACAGATCCCGGGTCCTGGTTGGACGTTGACCTCTAGCTCCGCCCTGAAGGCGGAGTATAAGTACCTGGAGTCCTCCCCCGCAGGCAGTCTACTACTGAACTACGGGGGAAACAGTCACGCTTAATAAAGCCTCATCGACTTCACTCTATTCGTCTCTCGGAGTCTTTGTGCGCTACAATTTATTAAGCGTGACTAAAAAGGACTATGGAGCTCAGGATCATCCCGGAATGCCTGAGGATCAGCCCCCACGCAGTGAACGCGGCAGCAGCTTTCAAGCACTGGCAGACTTGTTTTGAGGCCTACCTCAGAACGGCCACCGGCCGGGTCACAGAAGACCAAAAACTACAGGTCCTGCACTCGAGGTTAAGCACGGAGATTTTCTCTTTCATCGAAGACGCAGAGGATTTCCAGACGGCGTTCGCAGCACTAAAAAGTCTCTATATCCGCCCAGTAAACCAGATCTACGCTCGCTATCAACTCGCAACGAGACGGCAAAGTCCCGGAGAATCGATAGATGAATTCTACGCCGCGCTACTAATTTTGGGACGAGCCTGCAGCTGCCCGTCGGTGAACGCAAATGAACACACGGACATGTTAATGCGCGATGCTTTTGTGGCAGATATGAACTCCTCCCAAATCCGCCAAAGACTTCTGGAAAAAGAGTCGCTAGGACTCTCAGAGGCACGGGCCCTAGCAGCCTCCCTAGATGTGGCCGCGCGAAATACCCGCGCCTACGGCCCCGACCGCGCGGCAGCCCATGGGCTCCATACGTACCCGTCGCGACAAACCCAACCCCCCCCCCCGGACACCCCACAGGCTTGCGCGGTCCAAACGCCAAGTCGCACCGGGGGCGCCCGCTGCTATTTCTGCGGCCAGGCGAAACACCCCCGGCAGCGCTGCCCGGCCCGCGCAGCGATCTGCAAGAGCTGCGGGAAAAAGGGCCATTTCGCGGTTGTGTGCCGGTCCCGCGAGGTCGCCGCTGTCCCGGGAGAACAGGGAGCCCTGCACGCCGCTTACGCTCCCCAACTCCCCCTGCGCCCCATGTACGACCCGCAGGCGCAGCCACTCTGGGTCCCGACCACCGCAGTCCCGGGAGAACAGGGAGCCCTGCACGCCGCTTACGCTCCCCAACAACCCCCCCCGCGCCCCATGTATGACCCGCCGGCGCTACCACTTTGGGTCCCGACTACCGCTCTCCCCGGAGAAGAGGGAGTTCTGCGCGGCTCTAACGCCCCCCAACCCCCCCCCCCCCCGCGCCCCACGTATGACCCGCCGGCGCTACCAATTTGGGTCCCGACCATCACTGTCCCTAGAGATGAGGGAGCCTCGCGCGTTCCTAACGCTCCCCAACCCCCCCAGCGCCCCATGTGCGACCTGCAGGCGCAGCCATTTTGGGTCCCGGCCACGATGAGGGGAGGAAGGGCGCCGCCATCTTGGACCACCCCAGACCTGTACGACGCAGGGGGGCGGCCATTTTGTCCACCCCTGCCGCCATCTTGTGACCCCCCAGCCATGTGCGATGCATGGGGGCAGCCATTTTGTTCACCCCCGACGCCATCTTGGACGGCAACAACGGACCCCAGTGTCAACGGCTCCACGGGGTTCGAAGAAGACGCTCAACTACTACAACCACGTCTCGCTTCAATAACGCTGGACCAAGCTCGGCCCCGGACACTCCAGACGACGACGACAACGGTGCTGATAAACGGGCACGAGACACCATGCCTAGTCGACTCCGGGAGCACGGAGAGCTTTATCCACCCCGACACGGTAAGATGCTGTTCTTTGACCACCCATCCCAGCGCACAAAAGATTTCCCTAGCTGCAGGATCCCACTCCGTACAGATCAAAGGCTTCTGCATAGTTACCCTAACGGTGCAGGGGAGGGAGTTCAAAAACTACAGGCTCTACGTCCTTCCCCAACTCTGCGCCCCCACATTACTGGGATTAGACTTCCAGTGCAATCTACAGAGCCTTACCTTCAAATTCGGCGGCCCAATACCCCCACTCACTATCTGCGGCCTCGCAACCCTCAAGGTGCAACCCCCGTCCTTGTTTGCAAACCTCACCCTGGATTGCAAACCCGTCGCCACTAGGAGCAGACGGTACAGCGCACAGGACCGGACCTTCATTCGGTCCGAAGTCTAGCGGCTACTAAAGGAAGGCATAATCCAGGCCAGCAATAGTCCCTGGAGAGCACAGGTGGTAGTAGTAAAGACAGGGGAGAAGCAAAGGATGGTCATAGACTATAGCCAGACCATCAACAGGTACACACAACTAGACGCGTACCCTCTCCCCCGCATATCCGACATGGTCAATCGGATTGCCCAATATAAAGTCTTCTCCACCGTGGACCTCAAGTCCGCCTACCATCAGCTCCCCATCCGCCCAAGTGACCGCAAGTACACAGCCTTCGAGGCAGACGGGCGATTATACCATTTCCGAAGGGTCCCATTTGGCGTCACAAACGGGGTCTCGGTCTTCTAACGAGAGATGGACCGAATGGTTGATCAACACGGGTTGCGGGCCACGTTCCCGTATCTCGACAATGTAACCATCTGCGGCCACGATCAGCAGGACCACGACGCCAACCTCCAAAAATTCCTCCAGACCGCTAAAGCCTTGAACCTCACGTACAACGAGGACAAGTGCGTTTTTAGCACCAACCGGCTAGCCATCCTGGGCTACGTAGTGCGCAATGGGATAATAGGCCCCGACCCCGAACGTATGCGCGCCCTCATGGAATTTCCCCTCCCGCACTGCTCAAAAGCCCTGAAACGCTGCCTGGGGTTTTTTTCATACTACGCCCAGTGGGTCCCCCAGTACGCAGACAAGGCCCGCCCCCTAATACAGACCACGACCTTCCCTCTGTCGACAGAGGCTTGCCAGGCCTTCAGCCGCATCAAAGCGGATATCGCAAAGGCCACGATGCGCGCCATCGACGAGTCCCTCCCCTTCCGGGTCGAGAGCGACGCCTCCGACGTAGCTCTAGCGGCCACCCTTAACCAAGCGGGCAGACCCGTGGCCTTTTTCTCCCGAACCCTCCACGCTTCAGAAATCCGCCACTCCTCAGTGGAAAAGGAAGCCCAAGCCATAGTGGAAGCTGTGCGACATTGGAGGCATTACCTGGCCGGCAGGAGATTCACTCTCCTCACGGACCAACGGTCGGTAGCCTTCATGTTCGATAATGCACAGCGGGGCAAAATCAAAAACGACAAGATCTTAAGGTGGAGGATCGAGCTCTCCAACTTCAACTACGAAATCTTGTATCGTCCCGGAAAGCTGAACGAGCCGTCCGATGCCCTATCCCGCGGCACATGTGCCAACGCACAAATTAACTGCCTCCAAACCCTCCACGAGGACCTCTGCCACCCGGGGGTCACTCGGTTTTACCACTTTATCAAGTCCCGCAACCTCCCATACTCCTTAGAGGAGGTCCGTACAGTCACAAGGAACTGCCACATCTGTGCAGAGTGCAAACCGCATTTTTTCAGGCCGGATGGTGTGCACCTGATTAAGGCTTCCCGCCCCTTTGAACGCCTTAGTCTGGATTTCAAAGGACCCCTCCCCTCCACCGACCGCAACATATACTTCCTTAATGTGGTGGACGAGTACTCCCGCTTCCTATTCGCCATCCCCTGTTCTGACATGACCGCGGCCACAGTCGTTAAAGCCCTGAACACCATATTCACACTGTTCGGTTGCCCCGCATACGTCCACAGCGACAGGGGGTCCTCCTTCATGTGTGACGAGCTGCGCCAGTTCCTGCTCAGCAACGGGATAGCCTCGAGCAGGACGACCAGCTACAACCCCCAGGGGAACGGGCAAGTAGAGAGGGAGAACGGCACGGTCTGGAAGACCGTCCTACTGGCCCTACGGTCCAGGGACCTCCCAGTTTCACGGTGGCAGGAGGTCCTCCCGGACGCTCTCCACTCCATCCGGTCACTTCTCTGTACTAGCACTAACCAAACGCCTCATGAGCGCCTCCTTGTCTTCCTCAGGAAGTCCTCCTCTGGAACGTCGCTGCCGACCTGGCTGGCAGCCCCAGGACCCATCTTGCTCCGAAAGCACGTGCGGGCGCACAAGTCGGACCCGTTGGTCAAAAGGGTCCACCTCCTTCATGCGAACCCGCAGTACGCTTACGTGGACTACCCCGACGGCTGACAGGACACGGTCTCTCTGCGAGATCTGGCGCCCGCCGGCAACACACACACCCCCCCCGACACCAATCACCCAACCCTCCCCCCTTCCTGCCACTGCCGCACCCCGCGACCGCCCCCTTCCCAGGAGGATCAGTCCTCCTCCCAGGCCCGACCAGGAATGAAGCCCAAGCTCAAACCGTAAGGCTCCCGGAGAAGACAACACCGGAACAAGCACCACCACCACCACCGGGGCCGAGGCGATCGACACGGACGACCAGACTGCCCGACCGACTCGTGGCGTCGATCTAACAGTACAATGTGGACTTTTAACGAGAACATTTTGTCTATTCCTGACGATTACTGTAAATAGTTTGAAACAAAAAAAAACCTTGTACATACTGTTATAACATGTGAAAGTTTTCCTCCCAGGCCCAGCCTTGTAAACCCTTACCACCATGCGAAGCATCACCCCGCCGGGTTCATTTTTAACAAGGGGTGAATGTGGTAGTATGCATTAGGGGTCATGTGGGACTGTGAAGCCGTGATGTCATTGGCTGACAGATCCCAGGTCCTGGTTGGACGTTGACCTCTAGCTCCGCCCTGAAGGCGGAGTATAAGTACCAGGAGTCCTCCCCCGCAGGCAGTCTACTACTGAACTGCGGGGGAAACAGTCACGCTTAATAAAGCCTCATCGACTTCACTCTATTCGTCTCTCGGAGTCTTTGTGCGCTACATCTTCTTAAAGAATGACTTCAGGACAAAGATTGGAAGGTTCTACAATATAAACAAGAACTGTCATCTTCACTATCTGTACCCGTCCTGTCAACGACAGTAGCAGCACAACCCATCTCTTAATATCCCCCTTCATCTGTTCCACCAGCCGAGTCAAATTTAACTTCTGTAACTCCGTCCAATCCCATGTCACCTGGATGCCCAAGTATCTGAAGCTCGGACACACCACCATAAATGGCAGCTCCCCAACCTCCTCTCCTGGCCTCTGATCTCAATCGGGAACACCTTGCTCTTTCACATGTTCAACTTAAAGCCGGGAACTGACCAAAGACCTCCAAAATCCCCAGAATGCTGCCAATGCCCCCGATGGGTCCGAAATCTAAAACAACAGGTCGTCCACGTGCAACAAAACCATCTGCACGACGCCCCCCCCCCCACATAATCCCTTTCCAATCCCTCAACAATCTAAGCGCCATTGCCAATGGCTCTATAGCCAAGGCAAAAAGCAATGGGGAGAGTGGGCACCCCTGCCTTGTCCCGTGGTGCACCCCAAACTCACCCGGTTCGCCCGCACATTTGTGATCTGTGCCTTGTACAGCAATTGGACCCAGTCCTCAAACCCCTGCCCAAACCCAAACCGACCCAGCATCTCCCACAGATATTTCCTCTCCACCTGGTCGAAAACCTTCTCTGCGTCCATCGCCACTGCCACGTCCACTTCCTGCCCCTCCGGGGTCATCATAATCAGGTTAAGCGACCTCTTCACATTTGCCGACAACTGTCGCCCTTTCACGAACCTGTTTGGTCCTCACCTATCACACCCGGGACACAGTCCTCAATTCGCGAAGCCAACACCTTCGCCAAATTCAGCAACGATATTGGACGGTACGATCCACACTGCCCCAGATTCTTATATTTTTTCAATATCAGGGAGACGGATAGTGTAGGGTAGTTCCCCCCTCTCCCTAGCCTCATTGTATGCCCTCACCAGCAATGACCCAAGGTCCCCCCCAAAACCTTTTATAAAACTCCGTAAGGGGAATTAGTGGGGGGTAGGAGGATTGAGGCCTTAGGCAGGGGCTGAAGAGGGCAGCCTTGACCCGATTAAACTCGGCCTCCTCTTCGCCAAGTGTCTTGGTACACTTCGATGCCTTCGGGAATTCCCACGATCCTCAAATTTGGCCGCCTTGAGCGAGTCTCCAGAGCCTCCACCTTTTCCATCAGCCTCTTTTGGGTCTCCCGCATCACCCCCACCTCAGCCACCAAAACGACGATCTGCTCCTCGTGCTCCCCCACCGCCTCCTCCACTTTCTGGATTGCCTGGCCCTGGGACTCCAACCTCTGCTCCACTCGGTCAACCCCTGCTTTGAGTGGCTTAACCATCTTGGCCAGGTCCTCCATGACTTCCCTTCTTTGCTAGTTGAACTTCTCATTTAAAAAGTCCACCAGCTTCTCTGTTGACATTTGGGTGGGCATGACAGTCCCTTTGCCCTCCGCTACCTTCACCTGTGGTGCACGAAGACTCTCCTGTTCCACCAGCTCCTTTCTTCTCGACCCACTCCTAGCTCGTGGATCCATCCACCAGCCACACCAGAGGAGTTACACCTTCGCCTGGCACTCCTACACCTCTTTCATCCAAAGTTCAGACGGGGAAAGGGCAGAAAAATTCCACTTTGAGCGGGAGCTACCAAATGTGCGACCGCTCACTCTGTGGCCGCCACTGGAAGTCCGAAGGCTCGCCTTCTCAACCTTGACCATTGTCTAAGGTGTGGTTAAATCACCACCAGTCAGCTTTCCCCCTCAAAGTGGAAAGCAGCCTGTGGTCATCTGGGACTATGGCGACTTTACCTTGGTAGAGCCACTCAAAGCAGGGACTTTACCTTTACCTAGCCCAAGGAGAGCAGTGCAAATCCCAAATTGAAAAGGGTAAATTACCCCAGATACCACATCAGAACTGGAAGAGCCACTCATGAGGATAGCAGTCGCAGGATGATCAGGTGAATGGGTGTGTCAAATAACACTTAATTAAAAGGCAATGAAATCCATATAAAAGCAGACGGCTGAGGATACACCATGATAATTACCCAGTGTTCAGTCACCATCACTTTCAGGATGTGTATGGGTACTACAGAGCCAGCAATAGGATTCCCATGGTTCCATTTTAATACAACAGGGCAGTGAAACAATCAATTATTATGTTGGTATCTGATCAAATTATTATTCTGACCATTTATTAGCCGCAACTGCATCATTAGTAATTGTTCTTTTTGCTTTAATTCAGATGAATATAATGAAATTTGTCCAGATGGCAAAGGATTCATTCCATTTCAGATTGGTTCTTTTAGCTTTGGATCACAAAATTATGGAGGTGAGTCTTCACAAGTAGCCCAAATCAGTTGATTTGGCAGCAATCGATCTTAATAGTGAAGTTCTGCAAACGTGCATGCAACAATGTTAGTACTGGAAAATTTTATATTTGGCTGGGTTTTACAGCCCCCTCAACAACAGGTATGCAGGTAGGAGGCCTGCAAATATCCATGGGTTGCATGCCCACCGCCTACTCACCTGCCCTCTCCCCACCGTGATTTTACCAGCGCTGAGCATCAGGAGGCTCGCCTGCCTGTGGCCTAATTGAAGCACTTAAATGACCAATTACCAGCCACTCATGGTGGTGACCAGTGATTTGCCACCGTTTGATTGGCCTTGATCTTTATCCCAGTTTGGTGGGGGAGGGTGCAGGCACCCTATAAAATCCAGGCCAATGTCACATTTCTGGGAACCCAATGCCAACATCAAGAATTCACAGATCAGTTATTTCAGAACCAGCCACAAATAAAAGCTTCTTTCACTTTATCAAACTATAAATTAAACTCAGATTGTGCTTCCTACTGTACTTAGCTCACACAGAGCTCACAATGGGTGATTGTTGCAGAACATGTGAAGAAATTACTTAGTGTGTCCACCCCAACAAGTCACCTGAACTCTTGTAACGTTTCCTTTCTTTTATCACAAATTTGCTGTCATACTTCAGATGTAACACTTTAGGTATAACACTTTGTTGGTTGACTTACATCTCTGGATTGCTTTGTACTCCTTACTAATCGTTCAGCTCTGAACTTCACCAGGACTGGAAACTTTAAAACAATGCCTCTAAAATATTGTGCTTTTTCCCACCTGTAGATGCAGATGAATGTGCAATGTTTGGATCAGAAATTTGCAAGAATGGGCACTGTGTGAATAATATAGGTGACTATGCCTGTTATTGTGGCACAGGATTTTACTATGACAATGTGAGACTGGAATGCGTAGGTAAGTTTGAGCTATTAGCATGAATATAGTTATGTGTGCCTACAAATGTATTTAAGTGACTGTGCCCAATAAGCATGCAGTAAATTATACACTTTTTTATAAACGTTACTGACATGCAAGCTCCCTAAGTAATATAGATTCCACAAATCTAGTGGGAAGCAACACTCACTAATGGAACATGGTGTTAACTGTTTGGTGTACAGCCTGGAATTTTTACATCCATTCATTATAGGTATTGAAAATCACAGGCTGTGCACCTGTAGTGTATTCCATGAGTGCTGGGCAGCACGGTGGCACAGTGATTAGCACTGCTGCCTCACAGCTCCAGGAACCCAGGTTCAATTCTGGCCTCAGGTGACTGTGGAGTTTTCACTTTCTCCCTGTGTCTGCATGGGTTTCCTCCGGGTGCTCCAGTTTCCTCCCACAGTCCAAGGATGAGCAGGTTGGTAGATTGGCCATGGTAAATTGCCCCTTAGTGTCCAAAAGGTTAGGTGGGGTTACTGGGTTATAGGGATATGGTGGAGATATAGGCTTAAGTAGGGTGCTCTTTCCATGGGCCGGTGCAGACGTGATGGAGCGAATGGTCTCCTTCTGCATTGTAGAGATCTATGGTTGCTTTTGGGAATATGTAAACACTAAGTCGGCATCCAATTTTTAAAACATTCCATTTAAGAACACATTTTCTATGTTTTGAAGATAAATTTACACAGTCAGATTTGGAAGAATGCACACCCATTATTCACACACAATGCTGCTTGCCCCTGCATTCTATACTTTCATTGCAACAATGTAAATAAAAGATTTGCAGCCAAAAGATAATTGCATAAATGATTTTCAGAAATCGTTATCACCTGGGGAAAGTACTAAATGACTTGTAGAGATTGGTAAATGTTGATATATCATTCTCAAGGAATAACTTATTTATTCCCTTTATTTGTCATTATTTATTTAGATATTGATGAGTGTCAGGATGAAAATACTTGTGTGAATGGAGAGTGTGTCAATACACCAGGAGCTTTTAATTGTTTCTGCAGCCCACCACTTACCCTGGATGTAACACGCAAAAGATGTATAAATGGCACAGAATCAGGGGGTAAATATAAGTTCCCATACTATTTGTAATGTATTGATAATTGTACATTTGTTCCAAGTTGCTAGAAATTTAAGAGGATCCCTCACCTCCTTCCCCACCCTCCATCAGCACTGACAACTCTCCACAACCCTGTTCTTAATTTGATCTACACGGTCATTAAATCATAGATAATACCATGGTTGAAACCAACCCTCTTCCCTTGAAGTTCCCATGTATGTACATGTTTATTAGCTGTTTTTTCCCTTTAATTCCAGAGAAATCTAAACCAATATTAGCTATCCTAATGATATCAGATAACATCGGAGATTGAACTGCATGGTTCACTTTTCAGTTATGTGTCAAAGGAAACCAGTTGAAATGTTGTCATGTCTATGATGCTTGGGTTGATTGCGTTTGCTTTTACATTTTTCATACACTGAATTTGGGGTCTTTATATATGTCAACATGGACAGAAAGCAGGCAAAGTTCCATCGGAAGGAATTGTTTTCTATCAAGATCCTTGCCATGGACATTGAGCTGTGGAGACTGATGTCAACCTATTCTCACATCCCTTCCAATTACTGATTTGAGAGCAATATTGACAAAGACTTGGGAACAATATTGTCCGATAATGACACTGTTAAAAATAGAAGGGATGGGACAAGGAACGTTAAAAGGACCAGCCTTAAGGTTTTGTACCTGAATGCTCGGAGCATTCGAATTAAAATGGATGAACTAGTTGTGCAGATAGGTGTAAAGGGGTATGATATAGTTGGGATTATAGAGACATGGCTCCAAAGATGGGAACTAAACTTTGAGGGCTATTCAGTTTTTAGGAAGGACAGATAGGAAGGAAGAGGTGGTGGAGTTGCATTGTTGATTAATGTACATGTTGATACAATATTCAGGAAAGATATTAGCACAGACAAAGTGGAATCTGTATGGGTTGAATTAAGAAACACCAATGGGCAAAAAACTTTCATGGGGTGTATACAGATCATCAAACAACAAAGAATTCTAGTAGATTTGTGTAGCATAAATTTCCTTTCATAAATCCATGCTGACTTTGTCTGATTACACCACTGCTTTCCAAATGCTAAGCTATACTATGAATCCTTGATAATGGACTCCAGCAACTTCCCTACTACCGACATTAGGGTCACTGGTTTATAGTTCCCTGTTTTATCTACACCTCCCTTTTCAAACAGTGGGGTTACATTTGCTACCCTCCAATCTGGAGGAACCATTCCAGAGTCCAAAGAATTTTGTAAAATGACCACCAATGGATCTACTATTTCTAGAGCCACTTCCTTAAGTATTCTGGGATAAGGAAAGTAAAAACTGACTGTAAAATATTCTAAAGGTCGGAGTGGGATCTCTTATTTTCAAATAAGAGACGGGGTTCGGTAGTAGTTTGAGATTGAGTTTATTGCAAAAACTTGTTTAGTACATGTTCAAATACAAACAAAAGAAATAAAACCCAGCAGGACATAAAGAAGAAAACAATGGAAAGAGAACAAAGAAGAACGGGAAACACGTGCACCAAGAACTTTATACCTGCACGTTTTTGGTACTGCCCCCCTCTATGCCCCCTATTGGCTTACAAGTTTTGAATTGTGACTTCTGAATGGTGCTCCATACCATCACTCACACTGGTACTGGCTGTGCTTACTTTGTTAAATTATCACATCTGTAGTCTGATTTCTGAAAAGCTGATATGTTGCCACAGTATACTTTCCTACAGTTACAATATTTTCAAAAGTTGGTTTTAATATTTCCCCACAATCCCCTCTTTGATTCTTCGAAAAAAAATGTTTAAAAAGAATGAATCAGTAAAGCAAGCAAGCGGAAAATATCGCAGAGGAATACATTCAGAGATGCCTTTGGTGGTCCATTTCTTTAGGAACAGCCTTCAACACTGGAAAGGGCAAGCCGATAAGCTGTTACAATCCTTTAAATACAGGAA
This sequence comes from Scyliorhinus torazame, assembly GCF_047496885.1. NCBI lineage: Eukaryota > Metazoa > Chordata > Chondrichthyes > Carcharhiniformes > Scyliorhinidae > Scyliorhinus > Scyliorhinus torazame. The sequence goes on from NC_092708.1 coordinate 376,077,131, forward strand.
GCATGCTTATTAGGCAAAAGGAGATGTCAGGTAGTCTTGAGAGGCATAACCTTAGCAGGGGCTTTAGTTAATTGTTCACAGCAACACTTAATAAGCATAAAAACACACTACAGAATAAGAATGACAATGAAGAACAAGATCAAGCCTTGAACTAAACAGGTTCCCACAGAGCCCAGCCATCCAGTTGCCCAACTCCACAAGGTGTTGGGTGGTGGCTGTTTGTGCCTTTTTACTTTCTTTTGGATGTGCTCTGCTAAATTAGCAATTTCCTTGGGACTGTCCGGGATATATGTTCAGCACTCTGCCCCTATCAGGGTATATGTTCAATCCTTTTCATAGTCCAGAGCCATTCAGTTCTGCAGGGCAGGGTACGAAAGGCATTTATTTTAACAATATTTTCAAAACTTGGTTTTAATATTCCCCAACAGTATGAAAAGAGAAAAAGATTGATAGAAACTAATGTAGGCCCCTTACAGTCAGAAAGGGGGAATTCATAATGGGGAACAAAGAAATGGCTGAGGAACTAAATTCGGACTTTGCTTCTGCCTTCGCAAAGGAAGACATGAATAATGTACCGGAAATTCTGAGAAACACAAGCTTTAGTGAGGAGCTGAAGGAAATTAATATTGGTAGAAAAATGGTTTTGGGGAAATTAATGGGATTGAAGGCGGATAAATCTTCAGGGCCTGATAATCGTCATCCCAGAATACCTCAGGACATGGCCCTAGAATTAGTAGATCCATTGGTGGTCATTTTCCAAAGTTCTTTGGACTCTGGAATTATTCCTAAAGATTGGAGGGTAGCTAATATAACCCCGCTATTGAAAAAGGGAAGTAGAGAGAAAACAGGGAACTATAGACCTGTGATTTCATAGCACAGCATTTGGAAAGCAGTGGTATAATCAGACAAAGTCGGCATGGATTTTTGAAGATGTAACTAATAGAGGTGACCAGGGGGAACTGGTGTCAATGGTTTATTTAGACATTCAGAAGGCTTTCGACAAGGGCTCACATAGCAGATTACTATGTAAAGTTAAAGCACATGGGATTGCGGATAGTGTCCTGAGAAAGCTGGTTAGGAGACAGGAAGCAAAACGTTGGAATAAAGGGGTCTTTTTCCGATTGGCAGGCAGTGTCTAGTAGGGTACCGCAGGGATCTATGCTAGGAACTCAATTGCTTCACAGCTCCAGGGTCCCAGGTTCGATTCCGGCTTGGGTCACTGTCTGTGCGGAGTCTGCACATCCTCCCAGTGTGTGCGTGGGTTTCCTCCGGGTGCTCCGGTTTCCTCCCACAGTCCAAAGATGTGCAGGTTAGGTGGATTGGCTGTGCTAAATTGCCCTTAGTGTCCAAAATTGCCCATAGTGTTGGGTGGGGTTACTGGGTTATGGGGATAGGGTGTAGGTGTTGACCTTGGATAGGGTGCTCTTTCCAAGAGCCGGTGCAGACTCGATGGGCTGAATGGCCTCCTTCTGCACTGTAAATTCTATGAAATTCTATGATAAACAATGTAGCAATCCTTCAGTCCTGCTCTGGAATGTTGCACTAGAATGTCATTGCACTCGCATGCAATATTTTGGTCTGCGAGCACGATTCGGAAATATGCCCATTGACAATAAAGAAGCCAATTTACATTAATAAACAGCAATTGATTTAATGTTGTCCATCTGGCTTTGCTGTTGGCAGGCAGGACGATTCGCAAGGCTGCCTTTAAGTTTTAGCTGCAACGTCGATCCAGGGTGGGATGAAAGTCAGGACTCCAATAAAATTAACATTTGTGTACGGGGACTGAGGTCTCGGTATGATTGTACTGTCCAAACACTCGTGGCAGTTTTTTCACTGAAAGCTATATTTTACAAGTCAGGAGCTCCCTCAGAGTGCTTTGCAATGGCTTTCCCCCAAGGGGGCACATTAGAAGTACTGGCCCACGCTTTTCTCAGCGCCCTCCCTCCCTGGCAGCACTCAGCCTTCCACAGAGCGCTGGATGGCCATTAATTGATCATTCCTGGTAGCACGTTGGCACAGTGGTTAGCACTGCTGCCTCACAGCGCCGAGATCCCAGGTTTGATCCCGGCTCTGGGTCACTGTCCGTGTGGAATTTGCACATTCTTCCCGTGTTTGTGAGGGTCTCACCCCCACAACCCAAAGATGTGCAGGTTAGGTGGATTGGCCAAGCTAAATTGCCCTTTAATTGGAAAAAAATAATTGGGTACTCTACTTTTTGTTTAAATTAATTGGCCATTCACTAAAATAATTAGATTCCTGGACATTTCAAAGAAATTACAAATTTTCCTTACTGTCTTGCTTCTGGATCAAAGATCGTCACACAATCACATTCTGAGTGGGGAAACTCACCTATCATCATATTTGTATGGACATCAAAAAGGCTTTCAGGACCTATACCTGAAATTAGCATTTGTTCCTTCCCGTAACAGCCTCCCCGAACAGGTGCCGGAATTTGGCGACTAGGGGCTTTTCACAGTAACTTCATTTGAAGCCTACTTGTGACAATAAGCGATTTTCATTTTGTATATTAGAGGATGTAATGTCTATTTAGGTGCCCTCTGTTTAAAATTGGGCTGCCGTGAACACAGTTGGTATTGGGCTGAGAAAGTTGATCTGCATGTGGCTTAACAAGTGTGGTGGCTGTGATTTGTTTTCTTCTTAAATCAATGGATGGAAATTCCAGGCAGCACACCACGTTATTGTGACATCACCTGTGCACACAAGAACCCAAAGCATGGAACCTCGCAGGATTTACCCTTTTTTTATGTGTCCAACAGTAACCTGACAGAAGATTTTGACTTGTTTTGAAGATAACCCTGTTGATGTTAATTCTATTGTTTAGTTGACTCTGAAGAGGTAGACACATATCTGGATATATGCTGGCAAGGTGTGACTGAGGACGACATCTGTAGCAAACCTTTGAGGACCAGATCAACAACATACACTGAATGCTGTTGCTTATATGGAGAGGCCTGGGGCTTGCAGTGTGCCTTCTGCCCCTCCAGAACATCAGGTAAGATAATATTCAATACCTATTTTAAAAGTAAATGCCAAATAATTACTAAGGGGTAAATTTGACTTAAGGGATTTAAGGGGCTTCAGGGACTTTAAAGGGCACTCATTTTTTATCTGGCTGCGAGCTGAGTGGGGCTCGCTGTGCAACTGATGTTTAAGAGCTCCTCGACCTTGTTAGCGGGGAGGGGGCTGGTGTGCACATTCCCAGCAAATCGGGTGGCGAGCATTCACTTGCTGTGAGAAGCCCGTGGGGCCTCATTAAGTGAACCAATTAATGTCGAACACCTTGCCGGGCCAAGCTCCAGGAAACCCGCAGCACTTCCCGCTCACTACTACACTTCAAAAATCTTTCCGGAGAATTGCACCCAGTCTTTAATTCTCCCAAGAGCAGGTTAATGACAGATTGATTATCTCGTTGCCTAGTGAATTGAACAACTGTGCATTCATTTGAATCTCATGAATGCTCACTAAAACAGCTGCTGGCCGGAATCTCCTCTTGCCTTCCAATCTCGCATCCCACCAACTGGAAATTATGTCGGCGTCAAACCCATTCAAAAAGATGTGGCATGCACAAGCCAGATTTCAGTTTGTGACTTTGAGTTGAGTGCAACATACATAGCCTATTTGCATAGCGCCGCACTGCTCTTGTTGCAATCAACACCACACTGCTTGGGCTGTAGGGTTGGTGGTCTCCTGCTCTTTGCCGACGTTGCCTATAAGGATACCACTGTTCTGTGGTACTCATTCAGACCTCTACTTTCAGACGCTGACCAATACTGCGCCCAGGATTGGAAAATACATGGGGTTCTGCTCCCGGTGGCTGACACCATTGTCTGCAAGGACAGCACTGTTCTACCGAACTGATGTAGGCTTCCACTTTTGCAGATGAGAATTTAAACCTTGGAGGGGGGGGGGGGGAGAGAATGGGGATGATGAAGACCAGGTGGAAATGGGGAAGGAAGACTCTGCAAGGGAAGTGGGGGAAAGTGCAAAGAGGCACGATAGAAGGAAGAGTGACGAGTGGTGAAGGAAGACGAGGAACAATGAAAGGCTGAGGGAAGACTGAGGGGTGGGAAGCTGGAACCTGATAATGTTGCATGAAATGCTGACAAGCAAGAGGGTCAAAGCGATGTAGGTTAACAAGGGCTGCCCACCCACTCACATAACTGGTTGGCAGTTAAGTGTCAGTCACTTTAATCTACTTTGATCTAAAAGCAGGTGGGGGAGGGGAGTCAACTCAGGCCAATTTAAAAAGAGCAACTTGTAACTCACTCCCAGTGAGTTCTCCCAGTGAGCCAGAGAAGACACAGCCAGAGTGAGACACAACCAAGAGTGAGTTTGGGAATTTGAATCAAGGTGGGAATTGAATCCAATCCAATCGGTAAGACTGTTCCTTTTAAATTTCAGGAGTTTAAATTAATTTAAATTAATCTAGAATTGTGCAGTGTAGGTTAACAAGGGCTGCCCACCCCTCACATAACTGGTCTCGGAGCGGCTGCAGGACATTCTGGGGGGGTGAGGGTGAACAGCCAGCTGTCGTGGTGCACATAGGCACCAACGATATAGGTAAAAAAAACAGGACGAGGTCCTACAAGCTGAATTCAGGGAGTTAGGAGTTAAACTAAAAAGTAGGACCTCAAAGGTAGTAATCTCAGGATTGCTACCTGTGCCACGAGCTAGTCAGAGTAGCAATGTCAGGATAGATAGGATGAATGCGTGGCTCGAGAGATGGTGCAAGAGGGAGGGATTCAAATTCCTGGGGCATTGGAACCGGTTCTGGGGGAGGTGCGACCAGTACAAACCGGACGGTCTGCACCTGGGCAGGACTGGAACCGATGTCCTGGGGGAGGTGTTTGCTAGAGCTGTTGGGGAGCGTTTAAACTAATGTGGCAGGGAGGTGGGAACCGATAGCGGAAGTTGGAAGGTAGTAAAACAGGGACAGAAACAAAAGGCAGTAAGGGAGAAAGTGTAAGGCAGAGAAACCATAGTCAAAAATCAAAAAGGGTGACAGTACAAGAGAGAGGGACTGGGGGGAGCTCAGTGAATAGGCCCAGTAATACTGAAAGGAATAAAACGGGAAGTAAAAACATTAATGGTAAGCGACGCGGCAGGTTGTTACATGGTCCTTGATATGTATGTCCCTGTCAGGCAGGGAAGAGATGGTCGAGTGAGGGAACCATGGTTAACAAGAGAGGTTGAATGTCTTGTTAAGAGGAAAAAGGAGACTTATGTAAGGCTGAGGAAACAAGGTTCAGACAAGGTATTGGAGGGATACAAGATAGCCAGGAGGGAACTGAAGAAAGGGATTAGGAGAGCTAAGAGAGGGCATGAACAATCTTTGGCCGGTAGGATCAAGGAAAACCCCAAGGCCTTTTACACATATGTGAGAAATATGAGAATGACTAGAGCGAGGGTAGGTCCGATCAAGGACAGTAGCGGGAGATTGTGTATTGAGTCTGAAGAGATAGGAGAGGTCTTGAACGAGTACTTTTCTTCTGTATTTACAAATGAGAGGGGCGATATTGTTGGAGAGGACAGTGTGAAACAGACTGGTAAGCTCGAGGAAATACTTGTTAGGAAGGAAGATGTGTTGGGTATTTTGAAAAACTTGAGGATAGAAAAGTCCCCCGGGCCTGACGGGATATATCCAAGGATTCTATGGGAAGCAAGAGATGAAATTGCAGAACCATTGGCAATGATCTTTTCGTCCTCACTGTCAACAGGGGTGGTACCAGGGGATTGGAGAGTGGCGAATGTCGTGCCCCTGTTCAAAAAAGGGACTAGGGATAACCCTGGGAATTACAGGCCAGTTAGTCTTACTTCGGTGGTAGGCAAAGTAATGGAAAGGGTACTGAAGGATAGGATTTCTGAGCATCTGGAAAGACACTGCTTGATTAGGGGTAGTCAGCACGGATTTGTGAGGGGTAGGTCTTGCCTTACAAATCTTATTGAATTCTTTGAGGAGGTGACCAAGCATGTGGATGAAGGTAAAGCAGTGGATGTAGTGTACATGGATTTTAGTAAGGCATTTGATAAGGGTCCCCATGGTAGGCTTCTGCAGAAAGTAAGGAGGCATGGGATAGTGGGAAATTTGGCCAGTTGGATAACTAACTGGCTAACCGATAGAAGTCAGAGTGGTGGTGGATGGCAAATATTCAGCCTGGATCCCAGTTACCAGTGGCGTACCGCAGGGATCAGTTCTGGGTCCTCTGCTGTTTGTGATTTTCATTAATGACTTGGATGAGGGAGTTGAAGGGTGGGTCAATAAATTTGCAGACGATACGAAGATTGGTAGAGTTGTGGATAATAAGGAGGGCTGTTGTCGGCTGCAAAGAGACATAGATAGGATGCAGAGCTGGGCTGAGAAGTGGCAGATGGAGTTTAACCCTGAAAAGTGTGAGGTTGTCCATTTTGGAAGGACAAATATGAATGCGGAATACAGGGTTAACGGTAGAGTTCTTGGCAATGTGGAGGAGCAGAGAGATCTTGGGGTCTACGTTCATACATCTTTGAAAGTTGCCACTCAAGTGGATAGAGCTGTGAAGAAGGCCTATGGTGTGCTCGCGTTCATTAACAGAGGGATTGATTTTAAGAGCCGTGAGGTGATGATGCAGCTGTACAAAACTTTGGTAAGGCCACATTTGGAGTACTGTGTACAGTTCTGGTCGCCTCATTTTAGGAAGGATGTGGAAGCTTTGGAAAAGGTGCAAAGAAGATTTACCAGGATGTTACCTGGAATGGAGAGTAGGTCTTACGAGGAAAGGTTGAGGGTGCTAGGCCTTTTCTCATTAGAACGGAGAAGGATGAGGGGTGACTTGATAGAGGTTTATAAGATGATCAGGGGAATAGATAGAGTAGACAGTCAGAGACTTTTTCCCCGGGTGGAACAAACCATTACAAGGGGACATAAATTTAAGGTGAAAGGTGGAAGATATAGGAGGGATATCAGAGGTAGGTTCTTTACCCAGAGAGTAGTGGGGGCATGGAATGCACTGCCTGTGGAAGTAGTTGAATCGGAAACATTAGGGACCTTCAAGCAGCTATTGGATAGGTACATGGATTACGGTAAAATGATATAGTGTAGATTTATTTGTTCTTAAGGGCAGCACAGTAGCATTGTGGATAGCACAATTGCTTCACAGCTCCAGGGTCCCAGGTTCGATTCCGGCTTGGGTCACTGTCTGTGCGGAGTCTGCACGTCCCCCCCCTTATCTGCGTGGGTTTCCTCCGGGTGCTCCGGTTTCCTCTCACAGTCCAAAGATGTGCAGGGTAGGTGGATTGGCCATGATAAATTGCCCTTAGTGTCCAAAATTGCCCTTGGTGTTGGGTGGAGGTGTTGAGTTTGGGTGGGGTGCTCTTTCCAAGAGCCGGTGCAGACTCAGGGGGCCGAATGGCCTCCTTCTGCACTGTAAATTCAATGATAATCTATGATTAATCTCGGACAAAGGTTCGGCACAACATCGTGGGCCGAAGGGCCTGTTCTGTGCTTTATTTTCTATGTTTTATGAAGATATGGGTTCAACAACAAGGAAAATTAGGAGAAAAGTTAAGAGGAAATATAACTTAGGAGAGGTTACTGATCGAGGTGTTAAGATTCAAAACAGAGGTAAAAAAGCCAACATAAGTGTACGTTACCTGAATGCTCGTAGTATTCGGAATAATGTAAATGAGTTGATGGCGCAAATCATCGTGAATGACTATGATTTAGTGGCCATTACTGAAACATGATTAAAGGATGGTCACGACTGGGAGTTAAATATCCAAGGGTAGCAAACTATTCGGAAGGACAGAGTGGATGATAAGGGAGGTGGTGTAGCTCTGTTATTTAAGGATGACATCCGGGCAATAGGAAGGGATGACATTGGTGTTATGGAGGATAAGGTTGAATCCATTTGGGTGGAAATCAGGAATAGTAAGGCGAAAAAGTCACTGATAGGAGTAGTCTTTCGGCCACCAAATAGTAACATTATACTGGGGCAGGCAATAAACAAAGAAATAACGGATGCATGTAGAAATGGTACAGCAGTTATCATGGGGGATTTTAATCTACATGTTGATTGGTTTAACCAGGTCGGTCAAGGCAGCCTTGAGGAGGAGTTTAGAGAATGTATCCGCAATAGTTTCCTAGAACAGTATGTAATGGAACCTACAAGGGAACAAACGGTCCTAGATCTGGTCCTGTGTAATGAGACAGGATTGATTCAGGATCTCATAGTTAGGGATCCTCTCGGAAGGAGCAATCACAATATGGTGGAATTTAAAATACAGATGGAGGGTGAGAAGGTAAAATCAAATACTAGTGTTTTGTGCTTAAACAAAGGAGATTACAATGGGATGAGGGGGAAAACTAGCTAAGGTAGACTGGGAGCAAAGACTTTATGGTGAAACAGTTGAGGAACAGTGGAGAACCTTCCAAGCGATTTTTCACAGTGATCAGCAAAGGTTTATACCAACAAAAAGGAAGGACGGTAGAAAGAGGGAAAATCGACCATGGATATCTAAGGAAATAAGGGAGAGTATCAAATTGAAGGAATAAGCATACAAAGTGGCAAAGATTAGTGGGAGTCTAGAGGACTGGGAAATCTTTAGGGGGCAACAGAAAACTACTAAAAAAGCTATAAAGATTACTAGATTATGAGAGTAAACTTGCTCAGCATATAAAAACAGATAGTAAAAGTTTCAACAAATATATAAAACAAAAGAGTGGCTAAGGTAAATATTGGTCCTATAGAGGATGAGAAGGGAGACTTAATAATGGGAGATGAGGAAATGGCTGAGGAACTGAACAGGTTTTTTGGGTCGGTCTTCACAGTGGAAGACACAAATAACATGCCAGTGACTGATAGAAATGAGGCTATGACAGGTGAGGACCTTGAGAGGATTGTTATCACTAAGGAGGTAGTGGTTGGCAAGCTAATGGGACTAAAGGTAGACAAGTCTCCTGGCCCTGATGGAATGTATCCCAGAGTGCTAAAAGAGATGGCTAGGGAAATTGCAAATGCACTAATGATAATTTACCAAAGTTCACTCGACTCTGGGGTGGTCCCGGCAGATTGGAAATTAGCAAACGTGACACCACTGTTTAAAAAAGGAAGTAGTCAGAAAGCAGGTAATTAAAGGCCACTGAGCTTAACTTCGGTAGTAGGGTTCATGAACCAGATGGGGGGAGTGGATCTATGGAGGTTTGTCAGGCCCCTGGCCAGGAAATTTTCATTCTTTTCTCACGTCCATAGAGCCTACTCCCGGATAGATTTTTTTATTTTGAGCAGGGCGCTAATCCCAAAAGTGGAGGGAACGGAGTACGCGGCCATAGCCATCTCAGACCACGCCCCACACAAGGTGGAGCTGGAGTTAGGAGAGGAGAGGGACCAGCGCCCGCTGTGGCATCTTGATGTGGGTTTATTGGCGGATGAGGAGGTGTGCGGGCGGGTGCGGGGGTGCATTGAAAGATATTTGGAGGACAATGACAACGGGGAGGAGCAGGTGGGGGTAGTCTGGGAGGCGCTGAAGGCGGTGGTCAGGGGAGAGTTAATCTCCATCAGGGCCTACAGGGAGAAGAGAGAGGGCAGGGAGAGGTTGGTGGGGGAGATCTTAAGGGTGGACAGGAGATATGCAGAGGCCCCTGAGGAGGGACTACTCAGGGAGCGGCGGAACCTCCAGACGGAGGTCGACCTGTTGACCACAGGGAAAGCAGAGGCACAGTGGAGGAAAGCGCAGGGGGCGACGTATGAGTATGGGAGAAGGCGAGTCGGATGCTGGCACACCAGCTTCATAAGAGGGAGGCAGCGAGGTAAATAGATGGAGTTAAGGATAGCGGGGGGAATACGGTGCAGAGTGCGGTGAGAATAAACGAGGTATTTAGGGACTTCTATGGGGATCTGTACAGATCTGAGCCCCCAGCGGGGGAAGAGGGGATGCGACGATTTTTGGATCAGCTGAGGTTCCCGAGGGTGGAGGAGGAGGAGGTGGCTGGTTTAGGGGCGCCAATTGGGCTGGAGGAGCTGGTTAAAGGATTGGGGAGCATGCAGGCGGGGAATGCCCCGGGGCCAGATGGGTTCCCGGTCGAGTTTTACAGGAAATACGTGGACCTGCTAGGCCCATTGCTAGTGAGGACTTTCAATAAGGCAAGGGAGGGGGGGACCTTGCCCCCGACAATGTCCGGGGCGCTGATCTCTCTGATCCTGAAGCGGGACAAGGACCCACTGCAATGTGGGTCGTATAGACCGATCTCGCTCCTCAATGTGGATGCTAAGTTGCTGGCAAAAGTGCTGGCTACGAGAATTGAGGACTGTATTCCGAGGGTGATTCATGAGGACCAGACGGGATTTGTAAAGGGCAGGCAGCTAAACACTAATGTGCGGAGGCTCCTCAATGTGATTATGATGCCCTCGGTGGAGGGAGAAGCGGAGGTAGTGGCAGCTATGGACGCGGAGAAGGCCTTCGACTGGGTGGAGTGGGAGTATCTTTGGGAAGTGCTGCAGAGGTTTGGGTTCAGGGAGGGGTTCGTCAGCTGGGTCAGGTTGCTATATAGAGCCCCGGTGGCGAGTGTGGCTACGAATCGGCGGAGGTCGGAGTACTTTCGGCTGTACCGAGGGACGAGGCAGGGGTGCCCCCTGTCCCCCTTGTTGTTTGCATTGCCAATTGAGCCTCTCGCCATGGCACTAAGGGAGTCCAGGAAATGGACGCGACTGGTCCGAGGGGGAGAGGAACATCGGGTGTCGCTGTATGCGGACGACCTGTTGCTGTATGTGGCAGATCCAGTGGAGGGGATGGCGGAGGTCATGCGGATCCTAAGGGAGTTTGGGGACTTCTCGGGGTATAAGCTCAATGTAGGGAAAAGTGAGCTCTTTGTGGTGCATCCAGGGGACGAGGGAAAGGGGATAGTCGACCTGCCGTTGAAGAGGGCGGAAAGGAGCTTTCGGTACTTAGGGATCCAGGTGGCTGGGAGTTGGGGGGCCCTGCACAAACTCAATTTGACGCGGTTGGTGGAGCAGATGGAGGAGGATTTCAAAAGATGGGATGTGCTGCCACTCTCGCTAGCGGGCAGGGTGCAGTCGGTTAAAATGATGGTCCTCCCGAGGTTTCTCTTTGTGTTCCAGTGCCTTCCCATTATGATTCCCAAGGCCTTTTTCAAACGGGTAGGTAGGAGCATCATGGGTTTTGTGTGGGCAAATAAGACCCTGAGGGTAAAGAGGGTGTTTCTGGAGCGTAGTAGGGACAGGGGAGGGCTGGATCTGCCGAATTTGTGCGACTATTATTGGGCAGCCAATGTGGCGATGATCCGTAAGTGGGTAATGGAGGGAGAGGGGGCGGCGTGGAAGAGGTTGGAGATGGCGTCCTGTGTGGGCACGAGCCTGAGGGCGCTGGCGACGGCACCGCTGCCGCTCTCGCCGACAAGCTACACCACGAGTCCGGTGGTGGCGGCGACGTTGAAGATCTGGGGGCAGTGGAGACGACACAGGGGTGAGGTGGGAGCCTCGGTTTGGTCCCCGATTCGGGAGAACCATCGGTTCGTCCTGGGAAGGATGGATGGGGGGTTTCGGAGCTGGCATCGGGCAGGGATTAGAAGAATGGGGGACCTGTTTATAGATGGGACGTTTGCGAGCCTAGGGGAGCTGGAGGAGAAGTTTGGCTTACCCCGGGAAATGCTTTCAGGTATATGCAAGTGAGGGTATTTGTGAGGCGGCACGTGAGGGAATTCCCGCTGCTCCCGGCACAGGGCATTCAGGACAGGGTGATTTCGGGTGTATGGGTTGGAGAAGGCAAGGTTTCGGCGATCTACCAGGAGCTGAAAGAAGAGGAGGAGGAGGCCTTGGTAGAGGAGTTAAAGGGCAAGTGGGAGGAGGAGCTTGGGGAGGAGATAGATGAGGGTCTGTGGGATAATGCCCTGAGTAGGGTTAATTCTTCCTCCTCTTGAGCCAGGCTCAGCCTAATACAATTCAAGGTTACTCACAGAGCGCATATGACAGGGGCGAGGTTGAGTAGGTTTTTTGGGGTGGAGGACAGATGTGGGAGGTGCTCGGGAAGCCCGGCGAATCACGTCCACATGTTCTGGTCGTGCCCGGCACTGGATGGGTTTTGAAGGGGTTTCGCGAGGACTATGTCCAAGGTGGTGAAAGTCCAGGTCAAGCCGAGTTGGGGGTTGGCACTATTTGGGGTAACGGACGAGCCGGAAGTGCAGGAGGTGAAAGAGGCCGGTATCCTGGCCTTTGCGTCCCTGGTAGCCCGGCGGAAGGATCTTGCTATTATGGAAGGACGCGAAGCCCCCCAGTGTGGAAGCCTGGATAAATGACATGGCAGGGTTCATTAAGCTGGGGAGGATAAAGTTTGCCGTACGAGGGTCTGTACAGGGGTTCTTCAGGCGGTGGCAACCGTTCCTAGACTATCTTGCGGAGCATTAGGAGAAAGTCAGCAGCAGCAGCAACCCAAGGGTGGCGGGGGGGTGGGGGGGGTAGGGGGGTTCTCTTTCAGGGGGGGAATTCGGGTGGGTGGGGGGGGGGCTTCCCTATGGGTACCTTTGAATGTCATATGGGGGGGGTTACTGTATATGGAGAAACCCAATGTATAAGTTTTGTATAATTTTTGACTTGTGTTTGTGTTTCTTTTTGTTACTGGGGGGGGGGTTTGTTAAAGATTTTGTTGGAAAATTTGAATAAACATTTTTTTTTTAAACTTCGGTAGTAGGGAAGATGCTGGAATCTATCATCAAGGAAGAAATAGCGAGGCATCTGGATGGAAATTGTCCCATTGGACAGACACAGCATGGGTTCATAAAGGGCAGGTCGTGCCTAACTAATTTAGTGAAATTTTTTGAGGACATTACCAGTGCGGTAGATAACGGGGAGCCAATGGATGTGGCATATCTGGATTTCCAGAAAGCCTTTGACAAGGTGCCACACAAAAGGTTCCTGCATAAGATAAAGATGCATGGCATTAAGGGTAAAGTAGTAGCATGGATAGAGGATTGGTTAATTAATAGAAAGCAAAGAGTGGGGATTAATGGGTGTTTCTCTGGTTGGCAATCAGTAGATAGTGGTGTCCCTCAGGGATCAGTGTTGGGCCCACAATTGTTCACAATTTACATAGATGATTTGGAGTTGGGGACCAAGAGCAATGTGTCCAAGTTTGCAGACGACACTAAGATGAGTGGTAAAGCAAAAAGTGCAGAGGATAATGGAAGTCTGCAGAGGGATTTGGATAGGCTAAGTGAATGGGCTAGAGTCTGGCAGATGGAATACAATGTTGACAAATGTGAGGTTATCCATTTTGGTAGGAATAACAGCAAAAGGGATTATTATTTAAATGTTAAAATATTAAAACATGCTGCTGTGCAGAGAGACCTGGGTGTGCTAGTGCGTGAGTCACAAAAAGTTGGTTTACAGGTGCAACAGGTGATTAAGAAGGCAAATGGAATTGTGTCCTTCATTGCTAGAAGGATGAAGTTTAAGACTAGGGAGGTTATGCTGCAATTGTATAAGGTGTTAGTGAGGCCACACCTGGAATATTGTGTTCAGTTTTGGTCTCCTTACTTGAGAAAGGACGTACTGGCACTGGAGGGTGTGCAGAGGAGATTCACTAGGTTAATCCCAGAGCTGAAGGGGTTGGATTGAGAGGAGAGGTTGAGTAGACTGGGACTGTACTCGTTGGAATTTAGAAGGATGAGGGGGGATCTTATAGAAACATATAAAATTATGAAGGGAATAGATAGGATAGATGCGGGCAGGTTGTTTCCACTGGCGGGTGAAAGCAGAACTAGGGGGCATAGCCTCAAAATAAGGGGAAGTAGATTTAGGACTGAGTTTAGGAGGAACTTCTTCACCCAAAGGGTTGTGAATCTATGGAATTCCTTGCCCAGTGAAGCAGTAGAGGCTCCTTCATTAAATGTTTTTAAGATAAAGATAGATAGTTTTTTGAAGAATAAAGGGATTAAGGGTTATGGTGTTCGTGCCGGAGAGTGGAGCTGAATCCACAAAAGATCAGCCATGATCTCATTGAATGGCGGAGCAGGTTCGAGGAGCCAGATGGCCTACTCCTGCTCCTAGTTCTTATGTTCTTATGACTCAGTAATGGATTTTGGGGGGTTGTTAGCATGGCGCATTAGAGATGGTTTGTACCGCCGCTCTGAAGATCAGGGGTGTGGTTTGGAGGAGACACTAGTCTTTAATCCTCATGACAATGGGCAACTTTGAGAAAGGGAATTTCTTTGGTCTGGGACTTGCAGTTAAGAATCACAGAGCTCAGATGACCCTGTGGTGAAGTTGAATGGAGTCACAGAATACAGGCAATTCAAGGGCTATATGGACCTCATAGTCAGATGGCAGAGAAAGGAGACGGTTCAGAAGTGCATCAAGCATGCATTCATTCGGAACACAGTGTACGCCAGCTGCAGGAAGGGGCAAAGGTTTTGGGAACCAGAGGAAAAAGGCACAGCTTGATGTGCAGGGCTGTCTCAAAGTTGCTGTCCCTGGACTTGGCTGTCGCAGTATTGAGCTGCAGATGGAATGATGATGGAACTGGACAGCCTGTAGATTGAAAGCACCTAATAAAGGTGGGAAGGAGTGATATGAAGCTCTCAAGGGGGAATGACCTTGCACACTGCCTGTGGACGGGGTGGATAGAAGACCACATGGCAATCACCAATCTGACCAGGAGGGGTCTGAGGTAGTGTGGGAGGACCCCAATTCTGGGTTAAGGGCCCCCTTCTTTCATTAGCACAGTTAAAGGGATGTTTAGAAGTCAATTCTTTCTCAGAGTTGCCAATGCCATGAGAACGAAGGACTACAGTGTCTCCTCCAACGCACATGCCTGATCTTCTGAGCGGCGGTACAAACCATCTCTATTGTGCCATGCTAACAGCAGCCCCCCACGCCCCATTCCAGAGTCCGCGTGCATCTCCTTCCAGTCAAAGATTTGACATCGCTTTGACCCTCTCGTTTGTCAGCATTTCATGCAGCATTATCAGGTTCCAGCTCCCCACCCCTCGGTCTTCCCTCAGGCTTCACATCACATTCACTGCATTTCAAGTGTAGTACTTCGGAATGTGGACTTTGTGAATGCAGACAATAGTGAAGCAAGTACAGCTGCATCATTTATTGCATTGCATCACTGAAGGGCTGTCACGTGTTCAGCATAACTGGCCATATGGCTTCCACTCATTGACCATGAGCAACTGATTGGTCATTAGTGTGCCTCATCAGAGTTTGGAGTGCAGAGCTACTTTGGGTCACTCATTTAATTTACCTTATTATACCACACAGGGCTCCACATGTTAAATTTCTGGGATGCCATCTTGGTCACCTCAATGTATGTGTTAATGTCTCGGGGACAAGGCTGCATCAGCCACCATACAAGTAAAAGCTGTGGAACCCTAAATTTCCCACAGGTTTCATATTCAGAAATTCATCTTCTCGACCCTTTAATCATCCTTGCCGTTAATATTTAATTTCAGAGAGCAGGCAAAAGGATTATATTCAGGGCTTAATGCTGCCTTTGTCAGAGTCCTGACACAATAGAGGAGATAGAACAGGGGAAGGAAGGAAAGGAGACACCAAGCACAGCTCCAGCAGGAGACCCCACCTGGAGGACATGATCAAGGGGAGCCAGAGTATGAGCAGGAGGAGAGATCCAGACAATGGAGGCAACTCACCAGACCTAAGGTTTATCGTCAAAGAGTTTCCTATTTACAAATTACTGAGAGGCAGTGCCGGGCATACTTGCGGTTGTCCCGTGTTCTGGTATATCATATATGCCACATTATTCAGGAAGATTTGACACCACATGGCGTTGGGTGCTTTCTCCTGCCAGTGGCTTTAAAGATGATCACAGCACTCAATTTATTTGCCTCTGAGTCTTTCCAGGGATCAGTGGGTGACCTGTGCAGCATTTCTCAGTCCACTACACATTGACACATAAAATAGGGCACTCTTTACAGGAAGGTCTATCATTAAGTCAACTTTGCTCCAAATGAAGATCGCCAAGCCACAAAATTCTCCGGCTTTGCTGCCATCTCAGGCTTCCCAAATGTGCAGAGTGCAATAGACTGCACCCTTGTGACTATACAGGTGCTTAAATGTTTATAAACTGCAAAGGCAACCATTCCGTCAATGTACAACTGTTGTGTGATCATCGGAAGCACATACTTCACCATACCTGAGGAGTTGCCATGACTCCCACATCCTGAGTCACTCTCAGGTACCGAGGGGCCAGTTTGTCTTCAGGGTTGGCTGCTTGGGGATAAAGGGTGCCCACTGAAACACAGACTGATGACTCCGGTGTGTTGCCCTGACAGCCATTCCGAGGAGAGGGACAGCGCTGCTCACAGTTGCACATGCCCTCTTATAGAGCAGGCCATAGAGCTTCTAAAAATGCATTTTAGATGCTTGGACTACTCAGGTAGCTCACTGCAATACATTGCTGGTAGGACTTTCCACAGGATCGCAGTGTGTTGGGCCCTTCACAGTCTGACTGTGCAAAGCGTTTAGCCCTTGCTCGAAGGTGAGATGGGAGCTAAACGGAAGATGAAGATCTGGAGGTCCAGTCTGCTCAAGGGGCTACTGAGGGTCAGCATAAGGGCAGTGATGCCATGGAGAAAAATTGGGAGATGTGCCTGTGACACTTTAATTGCTGACAGGTTCCAGGAAGAGTAACGTTAAGTGAGGCACATGGCCATATCTCTCCGAGCCCTCAATGCCATTCCCTTCCATCTTGGGGGTGTCCAACCATTCGCAGCAAGAATGGGTCCTGCAGGCACACTTGCACATTCTGGCCTCATGAATCGTTAAGACATGATTTCTGCTTTGGCCTGTGTGAATGCGCTCACTCTGGGATCTGAGAATGCACTGAGGATCAAGAATGATGCGAGAGAAAACGTAATGCTTTCGTCGCCATCTAATGATGCAAACACTGCCGAATATGAGATGAGGATATGCTAGGGATCTCCTCCTCCTGTGCACGTCTTGGGTTCTGGTGGTACCACTGAGAAGAGACAAATACTACTGGAGTATCAGTGCTGATGAGCTGCCCTGACTCAATGGTGTCCCTTGAGGAAGAAGGGTTAGAAATAATTACATTCTACACTTCTAATAAATATTTAAACACATCTCCCTGACATCACACAAAGGAGTAGAGATTTATTTCAACTGAGGTTAACATCACATGAATGTTCATCTCAAAAGTGGGACATTGTCACTGAATGGGAGGATGTCTAAACCTGGATAGAAAAGGATTACAGTGACAAATTTACAACACCAGTTGTCCAAACATTCACATGCACTTCAAAAGAGCAATTTATTTACAATTATAGCACCGCCAGTGAAGGGACCTGCTGACTGCTAAGCCCCAGTGCCTGTGATGACCTTGGTGGACATCCTCTGGTGTCTGAGGTCTGGAGAATCCGGCCTGATGAATAGAGATGATCAGTGAAAAGAAAAGTAACAACAAATCTGACCAGGAGGGGTCTGAGGGTCTGCAAAGGGACAGAAACACCCTCGGTCGCTAGTGCTGCTGGAGTAGGTTCAGTCACAGGCAGAGGGGACTGAAAGCGGCACATCCTGAGTGGAAGCCCCCGGGGTATCTAGTTGATGCTCATCCTCCCAGTAGGTGCCCGAGGGCTCTGGCCTGACATCCGCAGGAGATGGTTCACCTGGAGGGAGGTCAAGATGCTTCGTTCCCATGTCGCCGACTTCTTGCTGGTGCCTGCCAGGGTGTGTGGCCATGAAGTGCAGGGCCAAGCACAAATCCAGCATGGCCCGCTGGACCAACTGGACCAAGGCCTCCGCAATGGTCACCAAACTTCCCATGGTGACCTCAAGGCACTCGCATATCGAATCCATGAATCAAACAGAATGCGGCAGACTCCTCCATCGTTCGCTCTAGACTGCTGAGTGACTGATTCTCCAGCAAAGAGTTGGTGGCTGCTTCCAGAAGTTCATCACAGAGGGTGCCTGGTCTCCAGCAGAACTCTGAGTGGTGGAGACCTGGCTGTCCCTGCCTCCGACTGCCGCAGGGACTTGTCAGTGAGGTATTCTCTAGAAAGTGACCCTGAGCTTAATCTAGAACTGTGCTCCACTGAGGTGGATGCCTTGTGGGCCTCTATCTACCGATGCCTAAAAAATACAGAATAGAATTCCAGTTGATGAGAATGAGCTATATAAAACTGCACATTTGTCACTGATTCTCAAGATTTGATGAAGTGATAGAGCTGTGATCTGTACTAGGTTGCTGGGAAAGACCATCTCCCCTTTTCACAGGAGCGATCCCTGTCCTCCCAGCATTTAGCTGCCGCCTCCTCAAATTTAGTAAGGGCGGTGATGTCAGCCATCTCCCAGTCTGTGATCTTTCCTGACTGGCCCGAATGAAGATGAAAGAAAAGCATGTGATTGGAAGAGTTGGAGCAGAGATTGAGTGAAATGCATGTACACTGTGTGGTGAACTCTCCCCAGAAGGGTCACAGAATGGAGGGTGATATGGGATGGTGGTGATGTGAAAGTCTCCATGAGAGAATTAATATTGGTATGTGTCCCCCGCTCATGGATGTGTGAGATCTGAGAAGAGAGTGGCCATTTAGCACATGATGAACATTTGATATTGGAAGGAATTGAAGGATGACTTACCCTGATGGCGCTGATGAGGTCATTCATCCTGCTCCTCAACTGGATGGCATTTCGGACATGGTTTCCAGCTGCACTGACCTCTTGGGAAAACGTGATGTTAGGACACTTTTTTGAACCATCCCTGGAGTACAGGACAGGCCTGCGTTCCCACATTTCTATTTTCTTTCAAAATTTCACAGATTAATTTTTTTAAAAGGCAAGTCCATTTAAAATTTCTCTCCCTTTTCTATCTCTCTCTTTCTCTTCCTCAATCTTATTTGTGTCAGTAATTAGTTTGCCTTTCCTAAAGCAAAACAGGGATAATAATCAGAAATATGTAGTGGTTTCATGTTTACTTTCAAATGTCAACTGAATTTTATACTTGTATAAAAGAATCCAATTAAGATAACAATGAGGAATAAGGTTTGTGACAGATTATTTGTGTGCATATAGAAGATTTATATATCACAAGTTGGTCTAAGTGTCAAGGCAAGTAATCTGTTAATTCAAAGTATTTCACAGGAAAAATAAACACATTTTATATCAAAGTTATCATAATTGGACAGCATATTGGAACTGTCAAATTTTGACAACCAGCCAACCCCAGATCTGGATTGTTTGTGTTGTTAGAATAGACAGTTTTTATTGCCTTTTTACTTGCTTTCTTGCTTTCTTGTCTTTTTTATTTACTGATTTTCTTTTGGCATCATTACAGATGACTTTGCCCAGCTTTGTAACATTCCTAGGATATTTGGTGATGTATCAACTGGGCTCCATGATAGACCTGGCTATGAATACGGCCCAGAAACACCATCCTTTGGTCAAGATTTCCAACGTGGAATTGGATCCTACGACAATTATCTTCAGCCTGAATATAGACCCTATGATTCTCAACGTGAACTAGAATATGGACCAGTGGATCCCTATCTTGGACCAAGATTTGAACCGAGAGATCCACAACCTGGCTCAGTGTATGAACTAAGAGATCCTCATCTTACTCCTCAATATGGTTTGACAGACCCCCGGTTTGGTGAAGGATATGGATCAAGAAATCCACAACCTAGGCCTGAGTATGGCTCTAGAGGAGATTCACACACTGAACAGTACCGTCCTCGAGAGCCAGGAAGAGTCCCATTGTTTAGTAGCAGTGACAATGGTAAGCTGTGATTCAGTTCATTTTTTATCACCATTAGACTTTTCCCGTTAATGAACGGGCTGAAGTTATACTATAACATTGGCTTTATCCACAAGGAACCTGTAGAGAACAGAACAAAGAACAAAGAAAAGTACAGCACAGGAACAGGCCCTTCGGCCCTCCAAGCCTGCACTAACCATGCTGCCCGTCTAAACTAAAATCTTCTACACTTCCGGGGTACATATCCCTCTATTCCCATCCTATTCATGTATTTGTCAAGATGCCCCTTAAACGTCATGATCGTCCCTTCTTCCACCACCTCCTCCGGCAGCGAGTTCCAGGCACCCACTACCCTCTGTGTAAAAAAATTGCCTCGTACATCTCCTCGCACCTTAACCCTATGCCCCCTAGTAATTGACCCCTCTAACCTGGGAAAAAGTCTCTGACTATCCACTCTGTCTATGCCCCTCATAATTTTGTAAATCTCTTATCAGGTCGCGCCTCAACCAGTTTGTTCCAGTGAGAACAAACCAAGTTTATTCAATCTCTCCTCATAGCTAATCCCCTCCATACCAGGCAACATCCTGGTAAATCTCTTCTGCACCCTCTCTGAAGCCTCCACATCCTTCTGGTAGTGTGGCGACCAGAATTGAACACTATACTCCAAGTGTGGCCTAACTAAGGTTCTATACAGCTGGAACATGACTTGACAATTTTTATACTCAATGCCCCTAGCCAATGAAGTCAAGCATGCCTGATGCCTTCTTGACTACCTTCTCCACCTGTGTTGCCCCTTTCATTGGCCTGTGGACCTGTACACCTAGATCTCTCTGACTGTCAATACTCTTGTGGGTTCTACCATTGACTGTATATTCCCTACCTGTATTAGACCTTCCAAAATGCATTACCTCACATTTGTCCGGATTAACCTCCATCTGCCATCTCTCCGCCCAAATCTCCAAACGATGCTGTATCCTGCAGCAGTTCAAGAGGGCTCACCACCCCCTACCCAAAGTGCATAAGGGATGGGGAACAAATGCTGGCCTTGCCAGCAATGGTCACATCCCATGAAATAACTTTTCAAAAACGGAATTTTGCACAATGTCTGTTAATTGTCATGAGGTATTCCTGTCTGATATCTGGCACTTACCCAAAACTGATCACGATGGCAAGTATCTTCTGTTCAGCCTCGTCTGCATATCCGCCCACAGTTTCATTCAGGCTCCAGAAATCTTCAAATGCTCCCGGTCTACCCGACAGGCCCCTGTGAGTCTTCCAAGAAACGTGGATACGTAATCCAACATGGAGGAATTGTCCTCTGGTCTGAGAAACTTCTCTTTCATCAGTTTTAATGGACCTCATATCTCATGACCGTAAACCAACTGAAAAGGACTAAATCCAGTAGATTTGTTTGGGGAATCCCTAGTAGCAAATAATAGGAAATCCAATTCTTTGTCCCAATCCTTTGGTTAGTCATTGTAATAGACCCTAATCATTGTCTTGAGAGTCTGATGGTACCTCTCCAAAGCTCCCTGAGTTTAGGGGTATTAGGGAGTTGATTTTAACTGCTTGATACCCAACCCACCAATTACCAGATGTAATACCCTGGAAAAGTTTTGACATGACGTTAGACCCCTGGTCCGATTGCACTTCCAAGGGTAAGCTATAGCGGGTGAAAAACTGTATCAGTTTTTCCACTACTATCTTAGTGGTATTGGTTCGTAACGGTACAGCTTCTTTGAATCATCTGGTCATACCCATGACCATAAGAATGTACTGATGCCCTGCCTTAGTTTTAGGCAACGGTCTGACACAATCAACCAATAAATACCCAACTAAACGGTTTTAAAACACGGGATGGGTATTAATGGCACGTGTTGGATCATATGCTGGAGTTTACCTATTACCTGACTGGTATGACAGGCACTACAGAACTGCACTACATCCTTGTAATAATAATCTTTATTAGTGTCACAAGTAGGCTTACATTATCACTACAATGAAGTTACTCCAGCGCCTGTTCGGGTAGATTGAAGAGAATTCAGAATGTCCAATTCACCTAACAAGCACGTCTTTCAGGACTTGTGGGAGGAAACCGGAGCACCCGTAGGAAACCCACGCAGACACCGGGAGAACATGCAGACTCCGCCCAGACAGTGACCCAAGGCGGGAATTGAACCCGGGTCCCTGGCGCTGTGAAGCAATAGTGCTAACCACTGTGCTACCGTGCCACCTGCAGCCCCCACCAAGAGAAATGCCTGTTGACTGAGGCCTGGTTTTTCCGTATTCCCAGATATCTTGCCATTAGTATGGACGCAGGACTTTCTGACGGTACTTGGACGGTACCACTACCTGAGGAACAACAGTTCAGTCTTCATCCGTGGGTCTATGTGGGTCCTTCTCCAGTAAGAGAGTTTGAGTAGC
Source organism: Scyliorhinus torazame (assembly GCF_047496885.1). NCBI lineage: Eukaryota > Metazoa > Chordata > Chondrichthyes > Carcharhiniformes > Scyliorhinidae > Scyliorhinus > Scyliorhinus torazame. Next base: position 376,099,298 of record NC_092708.1, read on the forward strand.
CTCTGTGTCTCTTTAAACTGTTATGTCAAGAAAATGTGATGATCTTTCTGGCATATCTCTCAACTACCTCATTCCTTACATCTGGTCCCACAGCGGTGTTCACCTCAGATCGCCTAAGTCCAGTTAATGCTACAGTCTGCACCGTAGTATTCTCCACTTTCATTCCCTTTTCAGAAGCCTCCTTCCGAAATCCAACAAGTCCCATGGGTTTTCCCTGCAACTTCCAACATGCTACACGAAAGTGTCCCACTTTATTACACCAATGGTAACATTATGGTATTACATTGTGGTAACGTCTTGACTTCCAAGTCGCACCCCCACCCCACAGGACCTTCCTATTTGGTCTGGGGAGGAGATCTCGGAGCCTTCCCAGCTATCCATTCTCTACCTTGGCTACCTTCAGTTCTCTCACTCTCCCACTTCCTATCTTTTTCAAAATTATGGGTGTAATGGAACAAAGGTTCAAATTTATGGATAGGCTCATAATCGTCAACCATAATTGCTGCTTGCCTAGCAGTTTGTAACTCTGGTCTTCACCACGGGCTTTTTTTATAGATTGTAAGAAGTTCTTAAACTCCTCTAAGAGATTGGCCTTTCTCAGAGCCTCATAGGTAGTTTCAATTCCCAACGCTCATTCCCATCTATTAAAATTATTCTGCTTAACCCTTTCAAATTCTGCAAAAGTCTGTCCCATCAGTCTCCTTAAATTCCAAACTTTCTGCCTATATGCACGGGAACCAATTTGTATGCATCTAGAATAGCCTTTTTTACCGTCTCATAATCCTTTGACTCCTGCTCGGACAAGACTGTATAAACTGCCTATACCCGCTCCGTCAATTTACTCTGCAGGGGTAATGTCCATGTCGCTTTTGGCCACTCCATTTGGGTTGCTATTTTCTCAAAAGCCCTATTGAACATTTTTACTTCCTTCTCTTCAAATGTTCAGAGAGTCTGTATGAATTTAAACCGATCACCACTGAGTTCCGTTCTAGGACTAAGCACCCCTCTACATTCTGGCAGCTTCCCACTCATTTCCAGTCACCTAAACTGGAAATCCCACTCCTTTTCTTTTTCATCTATCTCTGTCTCTCTCTCTTTCTCTTCTCATTTTCTTTTTCATAGAATCATAGAATCCTTATAGTGTAGAAGGCGTGCATTTGGCCCATCGAGGCTGCACCAACCCTTCGAAAGACCTAGGCACAGTCCCCCACCCCATTCCTACAACCCCACCCCCAGGGGCAATTCAGCATGGTCAAACTACCTACCTGTACATCTTTGGACTGTAGAAGGAAACCCAAGTAGACACGGAGAGAATGTGCGAACTCCACACCGACAGCCATCCAATGTGGGCGGAACGGAGCACAGTGGTTAGCATTGTTACTTGACAGCGCCAGGGTCGCAGGCTCAATTCCCGCTTCGGTCACTGTCTATGTGGAGTCCGCACGTTCTCCCCGTGTCTGCATGGGGTTACTCCGGGTGCTCCGGTTTCCTCCCACAAATCCCGAAAGATGTGCTTGTTAGCTAAATTGGACATCCTGAATTCTCCCTCTGTGTACCTGAACAGGCGCTGGAGTGTGGCGACGAGGGGATTTTCAGAGTAACTTCATTGCAGTGTTAATGTAAGCCTACTTGTGACAATAATAAAGATTAAAGGTCAGAATCGAACCCGGGTCCCTGGAGCTGTGAGGCAGCAGTGCTAACCACTGTTCCATCGTTCCTCTCTTCATTTCCATCTCCATTTTTTAAAATTCCCTTTCATGCTGTAACTGCAACCAAACTCTCTCCAGCTCCATTTCCCCACCAGAAGACATCCCTAATGCTACACACTCTCGTCGGGGCCCCTGTGCTCCTAGCACCTCCATCAAATTTAAATATTTAGCAATTGCTTCAAATACCCCCACCTTCGTAGCTCTAGCTGGTATAACCACTTTTAATTTTCCAGCCAATTCGACTGGCCAGTCTTTGTGGAGCCCCTACAAATAATCCCGTGTTAAGTCTTCCACCTGGAGAAAATGCTTAGCAGCTTGCAGTGCCATCCCATATTGCAACATACTTGGTGTCTCTTTAAATTTATACTGTAACCCAAATTTGCCGTCTAACGCTTCGTATACCGGACCTGAGCCCCCAATTTATGTTACAACATCCTGGGCTAGGGTGCGGTCAATTTCAGCTCCCCTTGACCCAGAGTCACAACATAAGTGAATTAAGCAATAATTCTTCTCAAGTTTTAAAGATCTTTGACCCTAGACTGCTCCAATAACTTACAGGCACCAGATTCATCAGGAAAATACAAAAACTGTTTATTTATAACAAGAAATTAGTTAAAATATGCAATAATTAAACTAGAATAATGGCTGCCAATCTATTGCTTTCCCCTTTGACTGCCCCCCCCCGCCCCTCTACCAAACACATACAAGACAAAAGCACACACAGGAAGGGAAAGGGGTAAAATAATGGGGGATTTAAATATGGAAGATTCTTGTGGTTGATGTTGAAGCCTTTGTAGTCCACTCTCTTCTGGGATACGGAGTGCTGAAAACCACTAGTTGGATTGGTATAAGAACAAAGAAAATTACAGCACAGGAACAGGCCCTTTAGCCCTCCCAGCCTGCGCCGATCCAGATCCTTTATCTAAACATGTCTTCTATTTTCCAAGGATCTACTTCCCTCTGTTCCCCGCCCGTTCATATATCTGTCTAGATGCATCTTAAATGATGCTATCGTGCCCGCCTCTACCACCTCCGCTGGCAAAGCGTTCCAGGCACCCACCACCCTCTGCGTAAAAAACTTTCCACGCACATCTCCCTTAAACTTTCCCCCTCTCACCTTGAAATCGTGACCCCTTGTAATTGACACCCCCACTCTTGGAAAATGCTTGTTGCTATCCACCCTGTCCATACCTCTCATAATTTTGTAGACCTCAATCAGGTCCCCCCTCAACCTCCGTCTTTCCAACGAAAACAATCCTAATCTATTCAACCTTTCTTCATAGCTAGCACCCCCCATACCAGGCAACATCCTGGTGAACCTCCTCTGCACCCTCTCTAAAGCATCCACATTCTTCTGGTAATGTGGCGACCAGAACTGCACGCAGTATTCCAAATGTGGCCTAACCAAAGTCCTATACAACTGTAACATGACTTGCCGACTCTTGTACTCAATACCCCGTCCAATGAAGACAAGCATGCTGTATGCCTTCTTGACCACCTGCGTTGCCACCTTCAGGGTACAATGGACCTGAACTCCCAGATCTCTCTGTACATCAATTTTCCCCAGGACTCTTCCATTGACTGTATAGTACGCTCTTGAATTAGATCTTCCAAAATGCATCACCTCGCATTTGCCTGGATTGAATTCCATCTGCCATTTGTCTGCCCAACTCTCCAATCTATCTATATTTTGCTGTATTCTCTGACAGTCCTCCTCGCTATCTGCAACTCCACTAGTCTTAGTATCATCTGCAAACTTACTAATCAGACCACCTATACCTTCGTCCAGATCATTTATGTATATCACAAACAACAGTGGTCCAAGCACGGATCCCTGTGGAACACCACTAGTCACCTTTCTCCATTTTGAGTCACTCCCTCCCACCACTACTCTCTGTCTCCTGTTGCCCAGCCAGTTCTTTATCCATCTAGCTAGTACACCCTGAACCCCATACGACTTCACTTTTTCAATCAACCTGCCATGGGAAACTTTATCAAACGCCTTACTGAAGTCCATGTATATGACATCTACAGCCCTTCCCTCATCAATCAACTTTGTCACTTCCTCAAAGAATTCTATTAGGTTTGTAAGACATAACCTTCCCTGCACAAAACCATGCTGCCTATCACAGTCTATTTTCTTCCAAATGTGAATAGATCCTATCCCTCAGTATCTTCTCCAACAGTGTGCCTACCACTGACGTCAAGCTCACAGATCTATAATTCCCTGGATTATCCCTGCTACTCTCCTTAAACAAAGGGACAACATTAGCAATTCTCCAGTCCTTCGGGACCTCACCCGTGCTCAAGGATGCTGCAAAGATATCTGTTAAGGCCCCAGCTATTTCATCCCTCGCTTCCCTCAGTAACCTGGGATAGATCCCATCCGGACCTGGGGACTTGTCCACCTTAATGCCTTTTAGAATACCCAAAACTTCCCCCTTCCTTATGCCGACTTGACCTAGAGTATTTAAACATCCATCCCTAGCCTCAACATCCGTCATGTCCCTCTCCTTGGTGAATACCGATGCAAAGTACTCATAAGGATCTCACCCATTTCCTCTGACTCCACGCATAAATTCCCTCTTTTGTCTTTGAGTGGGCCAATCCTTTCTCTAGTTACTCTCTTGCTCCTCATATACGAATAAAAGGCTTTGGGATTTTCCTTAACCCTGTTAGCCAAAAATATTTCATGACCCCTTTTAGCCCTCTTTGTTGCGCATTTGAGATTTGTCCTATTTTCCTGATATTCCTCCAAAGCTTCATCAGTTTTAAGTCGCCTAGATCTTGTGCATGCTTCCTTTTTCATCTTAGCTAGTCTCACAATTCCACCCGTCATCCATGGTTCCCTAATCTTGCCATTTCTATCCCTCATTTTCACAGGGACATGTCTGTCCTGCACTCTAATCAACCTTTCTTTAAAAGATTCCCACATTTCAAATGTGGATTTACCCTTAAACAGCTGCTCCCAATCCACATTCCCTAGCTCCTGCCGAATTTTGTTATACTTGGCCTTACCCCAATTTAACACTCTTCCTTTAGGACCATTCTCGTCTTTGTCCATGAGTATTCTAAAACTTACAGAATTGTGATCGCTATTCCCAAAGTAATCACCGACTGAAACTTCACCCACCTGGCCGGTATCATTCCCCAATACCAGGTCCAGTATGGCCCCTTCCCGAGTTGGACTATTTACATACAGCTCTAAAAAACTCTCCAGGATGCTTCTTACAAATTCTGCTCCATCTACGCCTCCAACACTACATGAGTCCCATTCAATGTTGGGGACGTTAAAATCTCCCATAACGACCACCCTATTGCTCCTACATTTTTCGATAATCTGTCTACATATTTGTACCTCTACTTCACGCTCGCTTTTGGGAGGCCTGTAGTAAAGTCCCAACAATGTTACTGCACCCTTCCTATTTCTTAGCTCTACCCATATTGCCTCAGTGCTCGAATCCTCCATCATGCCCTCCTTAATCACAGCTGTGATATCATCTCTGACCAGTAATCCAACTCCTCCACCCCTTTTACCTCCCTCTCTATCCCTCCTGAAGCATCTATACCCTGGGATATTTAGTTGCCAGTCTTGCCCTTCCCTCAACCAAGTCTCAGTAATACCAATAACATCATATTCCCAGGTACTAATCCAAGCCCTAAGTTCATCTGCCTTACCTGCTACACTTCTCGCATTGAAACAAATGCACCTCAGACCACTTGTGCCTTTGCGTTCATCATCTCTTCCCTGTCTACTCTTCCCCTTAGTCACATTGAGTTTATTATCTAGTACCTTACTGGCTTTAGTTGTTGCCTCTTTACTGACCTCTAACTTCCTAATCTGGTTCCCATCCCCCTGCCACATTTGTTTAAAACCTCCCCAACAGTGTTAGCAAAAGCACCCCCTAGGATATTGGTTCCAGTCCTGCCCAACTGTAGACCATCCGATTTGTAATGGTCCCACCGTCCCCAGAACCAGTTCCAACGTCCCAAAAATCTGAACCCCTCCCACCTGCACCATCTCTCAAGCCACGTATTCATTCTGACTATTCTTGAATTCCTACTCTGACTGTCTCGTGGCACTGGTCGTAATGCTGAGATTATTACCTTTGAGGTCCTACTTTTTAACTTTTCTCCTAAATCCCTAAATTCTGATTGTAGGACCTCATCCTGTTTTTTTTACCTATATCGTTGGTGCCTATATGCACCACGACAACTGTCTGTTCACCCTCCCCCTTCAGTATGTCCTGCAGCCGATCTGAGACATTCCTGACCCGTGCACCCGGGAGGCAACATACCATTCGGGAGTCCCGTATCCAACCACAGAAACGCCTGTCTCCTCCCCTTACAATTGAATCCCCTATGACTATAGCCCTGCCAGTCTCTTTCCCGCCCTTCTGTGCAGCAGAGCCAGCCACGGTGCCATGAGCCTGGCTACTACTGCCTTCCCCTGGTGAGTCATCTCCCCCAACAGTATCCAAAACGGTATACCTGCTTTGGAGGGAGATGACCGCAGGAGATACCTGCACTGCATTCCTGCTCTTTCTCTGCCTTTTGGTCGGGCTGAGAATCAGCGGGGGGGGGGGGGGGGCCGCATAGAGCGTCCCCGACCGGCATCGCGCCAACCACACCGGCGCCAATGGTGCCGATTCTCCGCTCTGCGTCCCAGCATCGGGGGGGGGGGGGGGGGGGCGTGGCGCTATTCGTGCCAGTCGCGGGGATTCTCCGGCCCGCGCCGAGATGAGAGAATCCCGCACAGAGTTCTCCAATTTTAAAATTTTAAAAGAAGGTTTTCATAGAACCCCTCCTGCGTGCAGCGAATGCTGGTCTGAATCTTCCTGCAGGTTTAACTGGCTGTGGAGAGAGAGAGAAAGGGCTTTTCTTCAGGACCTTAGGGAGGTCACCAGGAGAATGAAAAAAACTGTGGCTCTCCAAGCCTTATTCCAAAGAGGACTTCACTCTACAAAACGAAGCCTGTTTGAGTTGGGCAGAACAGTGCAATCATCATCGAGAGCCAGTCAAGTCATGGGTAGTCAAAGCAGCCAATTGATTGCCAGCCAAGTCTATCAAAATATATCATCACTGGGCCAGACCAAATAGCACTGGTATCGGGGGCTCCAGAGGCCAAACCAAACAACACATCTGCCAGAAGGTGTTTCAGTAATCGTCCAGATATATAAGTTATCACAGCCAAGATAACAAAAAAATAAAGGGAATAGACAAGGTAAATCAGATTTAAATACGAGGATCCTTACACTACTCTTATAAGATCCCATACAAAGAGGAACAGGAGAATTCTCCAGTTGTCGTGGTTAACATTTTGCCGTCAGCTAATACCACTAAAACAATTTCCCCAGTCACATTTGATTGGTGTTTGTTGGAGCTTGCTAGGCATAAGTTGGTTGACACGTTTCCTGAGCATAGATAGGCCTATGTAAGGTGATGAGGAGGGGGTGGAAGGTGATGGGGAAGCGGTGGAAGGTGATGGGCAGGGGGTGGAAACAATGGGGAGGAAGTGGAAGGCGATGGGGAGGGTGTGGAAACAATGGAGAGGAAGTGGAAGGCGATGGGGAGGGGCTGCAAGGCGATGGGGAGGGAGTGGAAGGTGATTGGGGAGGGAGTGGAAGGTGATTGGGGAGGGGGTGGAAGGTGATTGGGGAGGGAGTGGAAGGTGATTGGGGAGGGGGTGGAAGGTGATGGGGAGGGGGTGGAAGGTGATGGGGAGGAAGGTGATGGGGAGGGGGTGGAAGGCGATGGGGAGGGGTTGGAAGGCGATGGGGAGTGGATGGAAGGCGATGGGGAGGGGGTGGAAGGCGATGGGGAGGGGGTGGAAGGCGATGGGGAGGGGGTGGAAGGCGATGGGGAGGGGGTGGAAGGCGATGGGGAGGGGGTGGAAGGAGGTGTGGAGGGAGTGGAAGGTGATTGGGGAGGGAGGGAAGGTGATTGGGGAGGGGGTGGAAGGTGATTGGGGAGGGGGTGGAAGGTGATTGGGGAGGGGGTGGATGGCGATGTGGAGGGGGTGGATGGCGATGGGGAGGGGTGGAAGGTGATTGGGGAGGGAGGGAAGGTGATTGGGGAGGGGGTGGAAGGTGATTGGGGAGGGGGTGGAAGGTGATTGGGGAGGGGGTGGAAGGTGATTGGGGAGGGGGTGGAAGGTGATTGGGGAGGGGGTGGATGGCGATGTGGAGGGGGTGGATGGCGATGGGGGAGGGAGTGGAAGGTGATTGGGGAGGGGTTGGAAGGTGATTGAGGAGGGAATGAAAGGTGATGGGGAGGGGTGGAAGGTGATTGGGGAGGAGTGGACGGCGATGGGGAGGGGGTGGAAGGTGATGGGGAGGGGGTGGAAGGTGATGGGGAGGGGGTGGAAGGTGATGGGGAGGGGGTGGAAGGTGATGGGGAGGGGGTGGAAGGTGATGGGTAGGGGGTGGAAGGTGATGGGGAGGGGGTGGAAGGTGATGGGGAGGGGGTGGAAGGCGATTGGGGAGGGGTGGAAGGCGATTGGGGAGGGGTAGAAGGCAATGGGGAGGGGGTGGAAAGCGATGCGGAGGGGGTGGAAGGCGATTGGGGAGGGGGTGGAAGGAGGTGGGGAGGGGGTGGAAGGAGGTGGGGAGGGGGTGGAAGGAGGTGGGGAGGGGGTGGAAGGAGGTGGGGAGGGGGTGGAAGGAGGTGGGGAGGGGGTGGAAGGAGGTGGGGAGGGGGTGGGAGGGGGTGGAAGGAGGTGGGGAGGGGGTGGAAGGAGGTGGGGAGGGGGTGGAAGGAGGTGGGGAGGGGGTGAAAGGAGGTGGGGAGGGGGTGGAAGAAGGTGGGGGGGGTGTGGAAGGAGGTGGGGAGGGGGTGGGAGGGGGTGGAAGGAGGTGGGGAGGGGGTGGAAGGAGGTGGGGAGGGGGTGGAAGGAGGTGGGGAGGGGGTGGAAGGAGGTGGGGAGGGGGTGGGAGGTGGTGGGAGGGGGTGGAAGGAGGTGGGGAGGGGGTGGAAGGAGGCGGGGAGGGGGTGGAAGGAGGTGGGGAGGGGGTGGAAGGAGGTGGGGAGGGGGTGGAAGGAGGTGGGGAGGGGGTGGGAGGGGGTGGAAGGAGGTGGGGAGGGGGTGGAAGGAGGTGGGGAGGGGGTGGAAGGAGGTGGGGAGGGGGTGGAAGGAGGTGGGGAGGGGGTGGAAGGAGGTGGGGAGGGGGTGGAAGGCGATTGGGAGCGAGTGGAACGCAATTGGGAGGAAGTGGAAGGAGGTGTGGAGGGAGTGGAAGGAGGTGTGGAGGGAGTGGAAGGAGGTGTGGAGGGAGTGGAAGGTGATTGGGGAGGGGGTGGAAGGAGGTGGGGAGGGGGTGGAAGGAGGTGGGGAGTGGGTGGAAGGAAGTGGGGAGGGGGTGGAAGGAGGTGGGGAGGGGGTGGAAGGAGGTGGGGAGGGGGTGGAAGGAGGTGGGGAGGGGGTGGAAGGAGGTGGGGAGGGGGTGGGAGGGGGTGGGAGGAGGTTGGGAGGAGGTGGGGAGGGGGTGGGAGGAGGTGGGGAGGGGGTGGGAGGAGGTGGGGAGGGGGTGGGAGGAGGTGGGGAGGGGGTGGGAGGAGGTGGGGAGGGGGTGGGAGGAGGTGGGGAGGGGGTGGAAGGAGGTGGGGAGGGGGTGGAAGGAGGTGGGGAGGGGGTGGAAGGAGGTGGGGAGGGGGTGGAAGGAGGTGGGGAGGGGGTGGAAGGCGATGGGGAGGGGGTGGGAGGCGATGGGGAGGGGGTGGGAGGCGATGAGAAGGGGGTGGAAGGCGATGGGGAGGGGATGGAAAGGGATTGGGGAGGGGGTGGAGAGCGAGTGGAACGTAATGGGGAGGAAGTGGAAGGAGGTGGGGAGGGAGTGGAAGGTGAGTGGGGAGGGAGTGGAAGGTGGTTGGGGAGGGAGTGGAAAGGCGATTGGGAAGGGCTGGAAGGCGATAGGGGGGTGGAAGTTGATTGGGAGGGAGTGGAAGGAGGTGGGGAGGGGGTGGAAGGAGGTGGGGAGGGGGTGGAAGGTGATGGGGAGGGGTGGAAGGAGGTGGCGAGGGGTGGAAGGAGGTGGGAAGGGGTGGAAGGAGGTGGGGAGGGGTGGAAGGAGGTGGGGAGGGGGTGGAAGGAGGTGGGGAGGGGGTGGAAGGAGGTGGGGAGGGGTGGAAGGAGGTGGGGAGGGGGTGGAAGGAGGTGGGGAGTGGGTGGAAGGAGTTGGGGAGGGGGTGGAAGGCGATGGGGAGCGAGTGGAACAAGGTGGGGAGGAAGTGGAAGGAGGTGTGGAGGGGGTGGAAGGAGGTGGGGAGGGGGTGGAAGGAGGTGGGGAGGGGGTGGAAGGAGGTGGGGGGGTGGAAGGAGGTGGGGAGGGGGTGGAAGGAGGTGGGGAGGGGGTGGAAGGAGGTGGGGAGGGGGTGGAAGGAGGTGGGGAGGGGGTGGAAGGAGGTGGGGGGGTGGAAGGAGGTGGGGAGGGGGTGGAAGGAGGTGGGGTGGGAGGGGGTGGAAGGAGGTAGGGTGGGAGGGGGTGGAAGGAGGTGGGGTGGGAGGGGGTGGAAGGAGGTGGGGTGGAAGGAGGTGGGGAGGGGGAGGAAGGAGGTGGGGAGGGGGAGGAATGAGGTGGGGAGGGGGAGGAAGGAGGTGGGGAGGAAGGAGGTGGGGAGGGGAGGAAGGAGGTGGGGAGGGGGAGGAAGGAGGTGGGGAGGAAGGAGGTGGGGAGGGGGAGGAATGAGGTGGGGAGGGGGTGGAAGGAGGTGGGGAGGGGGTGGAAGGAGGTGGGGAGGGGGTGGAATGAGGTGGGGAGGGGGTGGAAGGAGGTGGGGAGGGGGTGGAAGGAGGTGGGGAGGGGGTGGAAGGAGGTGGGGAGGGGGTGGAAGGAGGTGGGGAGGGGGTGGAAGGAGGTGGGGAGGGGGTGGGAGGAGTTGGGTAGGGGGTGGGAGGAGGTGGGGAAGGAGTGGAAGGCGATGGGGAGGGGGTGGAAGGAGGTGGGGAGGGGGTGGGAGGAGTTGGGTAGGGGGTGGGAGGAGGTGGGGAAGGAGTGGAAGGCGATGGGGAGGGGGTGGAAGGCGATGGGGAGGGGGTGGAAGGCGATGGGGAGGGGGTGGAAGGCGATGGGGAGGGGGTGGAAGGCGATGGGGAGGGGGTGGGAGGCGATGGGGAGGGGGTGGGAGGCGATGGGGAGAGGGTGGGAGGTGATGGGAAGGGGGTGGAAGGCGATGGGGAGGGGATGGAAGGGGATTGGGGAGGGGGTGGAGAGCGAGTGGAATGCAATGGGGAGGAAGTGGAAGGAGGTGGGGAGGGAGTGGAAGGTGATTGGGGAGGGAGTGGAAAGGCGATTGGGAAGGGCTGGAAGTTGATTGGGAGGGAGTGGAAGGAGGTGGGGAGGGGGTGGAAGGAGGTGGGGAGGGGGTGGAAGGAGGTGGGGAGGGGGTGGAAGGAGGTGGGGAGGGGGTGGAAGGCGATGGGGAGGGGGTGGGAGGCGATGGGGAGGGGGTGGGAGGCGATGGGAAGGGGGTGGAAGGCGATGGGGAGGGGATGGAAAGGGATTGGGGAGGGGGTGGAGAGCGAGTGGAACGTAATGGGGAGGAAGTGGAAGGAGGTGGGGAGGGAGTGGAAGGTGAGTGGGGAGGGAGTGGAAGGTGGTTGGGGAGGGAGTGGAAAGGCGATTGGGAAGGGCTGGAAGGCGATAGGGGGGTGGAAGTTGATTGGGAGGGAGTGGAAGGAGGTGGGGAGGGGGTGGAAGGAGGTGGGGAGGGGGTGGAAGGTGATGGGGAGGGGTGGAAGGAGGTGGCGAGGGGTGGAAGGAGGTGGGAAGGGGTGGAAGGAGGTGGGGAGGGGTGGAAGGAGGTGGGGAGGGGGTGGAAGGAGGTGGGGAGGGGGTGGAAGGAGGTGGGGAGGGGTGGAAGGAGGTGGGGAGGGGGTGGAAGGAGGTGGGGAGTGGGTGGAAGGAGTTGGGGAGTGGGTGGAAGGCGATGGGGAGCGAGTGGAACAAGGTGGGGAGGAAGTGGAAGGAGGTGTGGAGGGGGTGGAAGGAGGTGGGGAGGGGGTGGAAGGAGGTGGGGAGGGGGTGGAAGGAGGTGGGGGGGTGGAAGGAGGTGGGGAGGGGGTGGAAGGAGGTGGGGAGGGGGTGGAAGGAGGTGGGGAGGGGGTGGAAGGAGGTGGGGAGGGGGTGGAAGGAGGTGGGGAGGGGGTGGAAGGAGGTGGGGGGGTGGAAGGAGGTGGGGAGGGGGTGGAAGGAGGTGGGGTGGGAGGGGGTGGAAGGAGGTAGGGTGGGAGGGGGTGGAAGGAGGTGGGGTGGGAGGGGGTGGAAGGAGGTGGGGTGGAAGGAGGTGGGGAGGGGGAGGAAGGAGGTGGGGAGGGGGAGGAATGAGGTGGGGAGGGGGAGGAAGGAGGTGGGGAGGAAGGAGGTGGGGAGGGGGAGGAAGGAGGTGGGGAGGGGGAGGAAGGAGGTGGGGAGGGGGAGGAAGGAGGTGGGGAGGAAGGAGGTGGGGAGGGGGAGGAATGAGGTGGGGAGGGGGTGGAAGGAGGTGGGGAGGGGGTGGAAGGAGGTGGGGAGGGGGTGGAAGGAGGTGGGGAGGGGTGGAAGGAGGTGGGGAGGGGGTGGAAGGAGGTGGGGAGGGGGTGGAAGGAGGTGGGGAGGGGGTGGAAGGAGGTGGGGAGGGGGTGGGAGGAGTTGGGTAGGGGGTGGGAGGAGGTGGGGAAGGAGTGGAAGGCGATGGGGAGGGGGTGGAAGGAGGTGGGGAGGGGGTGGGAGGAGTTGGGTAGGGGGTGGGAGGAGGTGGGGAAGGAGTGGAAGGCGATGGGGAGGGGGTGGAAGGCGATGGGGAGGGGGTGGAAGGCGATGGGGAGGGGGTGGAAGGCGATGGGGAGGGGGTGGAAGGCGATGGGGAGGGGGTGGGAGGCGATGGGAAGGGGGTGGGAGGCGATGGGGAGGGGGTGGGAGGCGATGGGGAGAGGGTGGGAGGTGATGGGAAGGGGGTGGAAGGCGATGGGGAGGGGATGGAAGGGGATTGGGGAGGGGGTGGAGAGCGAGTGGAACGCAATGGGGAGGAAGTGGAAGGAGGTGGGGAGGGAGTGGAAGGTGATTGGGGAGGGAGTGGAAAGGCGATTGGGAAGGGCTGGAAGTTGATTGGGAGGGAGTGGAAGGAGGTGGGGAGGGGGTGGAAGGAGGTGGGGAGGGGGTGGAAGGAGGTGGGGAGGGGGTGGAAGGAGGTGGGGAGGGGGTGGAAGGAGGTGGGGAGGGGGTGGAAGGAGGTGGGGAGGGGTGGAAGGAGGTGGGGAGGGGGTGGAAGGAGGTGGGGAGGGGGTGGAAGGAGGTGGGGAGGGAGTGGAAGGAGGTGGGGAGGGGGTGGAGAGAGATGGGGAAGTGGTGGAAGGCGATGGGGAGCGAGTGGAACAAGGTGGGGAGGAAGTGGAAGGAGGTGTGGAGGGAGTGGAAGGTGATTGGGGAGGGGGTGGAAGGAGGTGGGGAGGGGATGGAAGGAGGTGGGGAGGGGGTGGAAGGAGGTGGGGAGGGGGTGGGGAGGGGGTGGAAGGAGGTGGGGAGGGGGTGGAAGGAGGTGGGGAGGGGGTGGAAGGAGGAGGGGAGGGGGTGGAAGGAGGTGGGGTTGGAGGGGGTGGAAGGAGGTGGGGTGGGAGGGGGTGGAAGGAGGTGGGGTGGGAGGGGGTGGAAGTAGGTGGGGTGGGAGGGGGAGGAAGGAGGTGGGGAGGGGGAGGAAGGAGGTGGGGAGGGGGAGGAAGGAGGTGGGGAGGAAGGAGGTGGGGAGGGGGAGGAAGGAGGTGGGGAGGAAGGAGGTGGGGAGGAAGGAGGTGGGGAGGGGTTGGAAGGAGGTGGGGAGGGGGTGGAAGGAGGTGGGGAGGGGGTGGAAGGAGGTGGGGAGGGGGTGGAAGGAGGTGGGGAGGGGGTGGAAGGAGGTGGGGAGGGGGTGGAAGGTGGTGGGGAGGGGGTGGAAGGTGGTGGGGAGGGGGTGGAAGGTGGTGGGGAGGGGGTGGAAGGTGGTGGGGAGGGGTTGGGAGGAGGTGGGGAGGGGTTGGGAGGAGGTGGGGAGCAGGTGGGGAGGGGTTGGGAGGAGGTGGGGAGGAGGTGGGGAGGGGTTGGGATGGGGTGGGGAGGGGAGGGGGTGGGGGAGGGGGTGGTGGAGGGGGTGGGGGATGGGGTGGGGAGGGGTGGGGGAGGCGGTGGGGAGGGGGTGGAAGGCGGTGGGGAGGGGGTGGAAGGCGATGGGGAGGGGGTGGAAGGCGATGGGGAGGGGTTGGAAGGCGATGGGGAGGGGCCGGAAGGTGATGGGGAGGGGCCTGAAGGAGGTGGGGAGGGGCCGGTAGGAGGTGAGGATGGGGTGAAAGGAGGTGGGGAGGGGGTGGAAGGAGGTGGGGAGGGGCTGGAAGGCGGTGGGGAGGGGGTGGAAGGCGATTGGGGGGTGGAAGTTGATTGGGAGGGGGTGGAAGGAGGTGGGGTGGGCTGGAAGGTGATGCGGAGGGGCGGGAAGGTGATGCGGAGGGGGTGGAAGGTGATGGAGAGGAGGTGGAATGCCATGCGGAGGGGGTGGAAGTTGATTGAGGAGGGAGTGAAAGGTGATGGAGAGGGGGTGGAAGGCGATGCGGACCGGGTGGAAGGTGATTGGGGTGGGAGTGGAAGGTGATTGGGAGGGAGTGGAAGGCGATGGGGAGGGGTGGAAGGAGGTGGGGAGGGGTGGAAGGAGGTGGGGAGGGGTTGGAAGGTGATGTGGAGGGGCTGGAAGGTGATGTGGAGGGGCTGGAAGGTGATGTGGAGGGGCTGGAAGGCGATGGGGAGGGGGTGGATGGCGATGGGAAGGGGGTGGAAGGCGATGGGGAGGGGGTGGAAGGCGATGGGGAGGGAGTGGACGGCGATGGGGAGGGGTTGGAAGGCGATTGGGAGGGGCTGGAAGGCGATTGGGGGGTGGAAGTTGATTGGGAGGGAGTGGAAGGCGATTGGGAGGGGTAGAAGGAGGTGGGGAGGGGCTGGAAGGTGATGTGGAGGGGCTGGAAGGTGATGGGGAGGGGGTGGAAGGTGATGTGAAGGGACTGGGGAGGTGATGGGGAGGGGCCGGAAGGAGGTGGGGAGGGGCCGGAAGGAGGTGGGGAGGGGGTGGAAGCAGGTGGGGATGGGTTGGAAGGAGGTGGGGAGGGGCTGGAAGGAGGTGGGGAGGGGGTGGAAGGTGGTGGGGAGGGGTGGAAGGCGATTTTGGGGTGGAAGTTGATTGGGAGGGGGTGGAAGGCGATGCGGAGGCGGTGGAAGTTGATTGAGGAGGGAGTGAAAGGTGATGGAGAAGGGGTGGAAGGCGATGCGGACCGGGTGGAAGGTGATTGGGGTGGCAGTGGAAGGCGATGGGGAGGGAGTGGATGGGGAGGGGGCAGAAAGCGATGGGGAGGGGGTGGAAGGAGGTGGGGAGGGGCTGGAAGGTGATGGGGAGCGGGTGGAAGGTGATGGGGAGGGGGTGGAAGGCGATGGGGAGGGGGTGGATGGCGATGGTGAGGGGGTGGAAGGTGATTGGGAGGGAGTGGAAGGCGATTGGGGGGTGGAAGGCGATGGGGAGGGGGTGGAAGGAGGTGGGGAGGGGCTGGAAGGTGATGGGGAGGGGCTGGAAGGTGATGGGGAGGGGGTGGAAGGTGATGTGAAGGGACTGGAAGGTGATGGGGAGGGGCCGGAAGGAGGTGGGGATGGGTTGGAAGCAGGTGGGGATGGGTTGGAAGGAGGTGGGGAGGGGCTGGAAGGAGGTGGGGAGGGGGGTGGAAGGTGCTGGGGAGGGGGTGGAAGGCGATTTTGGGGTGGAAGTTGATTGGGAGGGGGTGGAAGGAGGTGGGGTGGGCCGGAAGGTGATGTGGAGGGGCTGGAAGGTGATGCGGAGGGGCGGGAAGGTGATGCGGAGGGGGTGGAAGGTGATGGAGAGGGGCTGGAAGGTGATGTGGAGGGGCTGGAAGGTGATGGGGAGGGGGTGGAAGGTGATGTGGAGGGGGTGGAAGGTGATGTGGAGGGGCTGGAAGGTGATGGGGAGGGGGTGGAAGGTGATGTGGAGGGGGTGGAAGGTGATTGGGGTGGGTGTGGACGGTGATTAGGAGTGGCTGGAAGGCGATTGGGAGGGACTGGAAGGCGATAGGGGGGTGGAAGTTGATTGGGAGGGAGCGGAAGGAGGTGGGGAGGGGCTGGAATGTGATGGGGTGGAAGGTGATGTGAAAGGACTGGAAGGTGATGGGGAGGGGTGGAAGGAGATGGGGAGGGGCTGGAAGGTGATGGGGAGCGAGTGGAAGGTGATGTGGAGGGGCTGGAAGGTGTTGGGGAGGGGGTGGAAGGCGATGGGGAGGGGGTGGAAGGCGATGGGGAGGGAGTGGAAGGCGATGGGGAGGGGGTGGAAGGAGATGGGGAGGGGTTGGAAGGCGATGGGGAGGGAGTGGAAGGCGATGGGGAGGGGGTGGAAGGCGATGGGAGGGAGTGGAAGGCGATGGGGAGGGAGTGGAAGGCGATGGGGAGGGAGTGGAAGGCGATGGGGAGGGGTTGGAAGGCGATGGGGAGGGGGTGGAAGGCGATGGGGAGGGGGTGGAAGGCGATGGGGAGGGAGTGGAAGGCGATGGGGAGGGGGTGGAAGGCGATGGGGAGGGGGTGGAAGGCGATGGGGAGGGGGTGGAAGGCGATGGGGAGGGGCTGGAAGGCGATGGGGAGGGAGTTGAAGGCGATGGGGAGGGGGCAGAAAGCGATGGGGAGGGGCTGGAAGGCGATGGGGAGGGGGTGGAAGGCGATGGGGAGGGGGTGGAAGGCGATGGGGAGGGAGTGGAAGGCGATGGGGAGGGAGTGGAAGGCGATGGGGAGGGGGCAGGAAGGAGGTGGGGAGGGAGTGGAAGGCGATGGGGAGGGGTTGGAAGGCGATGGGGAGGGGTTGGAAGGCGATGGGGAGGGGGTGGAAGGCGATGGGGAGGGGGTGGAAGGCGATTGGAAGGGGTAGAAGGCGATGGGGAGGGAGTGGAAGGCGATGGGGAGGGGTTGGAAGGCGATGGGGAGGGAGTGGAAGGCGATGGGGAGGGGGCAGAAAGCGATGGGGAGGGGGTGGAAGGAGGTGGGGAGGGGCTGGAAGGCGATAGGGGGGTGGAAGTTGATTGGGAGGGAGTGGAAGGCGATGGGGATGGGTGGAAGGTGTTGGGGAGGGGCAGGAAGGCGATGGGGATGGGTAGAAGGTGTTGGGGAGGGGCTGGAAGGCGATAGCGGGATGGATGTTGATTAGGAGGGAGTGGAGGTGCTCTGCAGGAAAAGGACGCATTCTGGCGGAGATCCTGAGGACCACTCAGGGTCTTTGGAACTGCTGTGAAGACCAGTAGGTCAGTTCTTTTTCTCCAAACTTCCCAGGAAAGGTTTTTTTAAAATGGATGTTACCTTTCACTCGCAGCATGGGTGGATTTGGAATGGGGTGGAGTGATACTGAAGAATCCTGAGTGCTGTAAACCTGGAATCCTACTTGCCATTGATGATGAATGTTCAGGATAGTGCCTTTATTAAGCAGTACGTCCCTAATCTATCGACTCAAAGGATAATCAAGTGTTTTTGGTCTCTGCTTTGGACATCTTTGAAGCTCATTAAGCAATGGGAGTATTGCCTGCTAAATTGGTGTGCTTTAAAAAGGCACAACTTTATTCCCAATTTCTAACTGCCCTTACCGAGGTCTTTAACAATTTATTTGATGAAATTCATTCTTTCTGCCACTAGATGGCAGAAACTAACATTTCTTCTCAATATAAATAGGCATTCTAATATAATGGATACAATAATAAATGGTGCAGCTTTGTTTGATTTTCTACATTCTGCACACTGTGGGCTGAGTATGTCAAAGCAGGAACATTACATGGAAGATTTCAGAATTGTTTTCATTGTTTTAACGATTCTCAGGACATTATATTCCAGGCACCCTTCTTGACTAATTATTTCAAAATGTTCCATTATTGCTGAAGAAAATGTGCCAAAAGGGAAGAACAAGTTGTTTAATCAATTATGGAAAAATGTTTGATTATGGAGAAAACATATGGGGCCAGATCTTCTCCAGATCGCCCAGCCACCCTAGCCACTTGCCTCACCCACCTATGCGCCTCACTCACCACCCTGCCCATTCACTCATTCATCCACTTACCAATTCGCTAACATTCAAACTTTGAACTTACTATATGACAGCTAATGTTGTAAAAGGAGGGGTATGTCCTGGCCATTCCCCCCTGCCCCTCCTCCTCCACACCACCTCCTTCAATGCTACACTGCTGCAGTGGAGTTTTCCAAGATGCGAGAAGTCTGGCTTGAATGACCCAGTAAGAAATGCAGACAGTAAGAAATGTGGAGCAATGTTGGGGCATGGAAAAACTATCAAGCACTGTGGCAATCTAATAATGATTGCCACCTCGTGGAGGATCTGGGCCCATATCTCATAACTTTTTTGTATATAATTGGTAAACCATAGTTCTCGTGTAGATGCAAAAAGGGAGAGAATCTATATGTAAAACAAACCATCATTAAGATTTTAATGTCGTACAATTTGAGGCAATACTGAGCACAATACAGATCGGAAGGACCTTTGAATGTGATGTGGACTGTATTTAAATAAAATGAATTATGAGCTGATGAGGAAGTAAGCAGCAGGTAGCTAAGAGGAAGTGAAAGACATACAGTTAGGAGACAGTTACCCAAATATACAGGTTATGTAAGTGACAATGGAACAGAACGCAGAATTGTAGTTGTTGAATCTGTTGTGGTTTGCTCAATTTCAAATATTGTACAGATTTTAACAACTCTAACCGCAGAGTTTTGTCCTAACCTCTTGTCAGTTCACAGCAAAATCAATGAGCATAGCTACGGTACTTCAGTGGGATGTAGCTGAAATCAACAATTGAGCTGGATTGCAGAGCACAATTCAATGGGAGTTGGTATTGTCAGTTCAAAGATGGTATTGTCTAACTGGGAATGCCTGAAGCTATTCTCGTATATTTGTTGATACTATTTGATCTAATTTTTTCCAGATCGTTCCAGTAGTTTTGAAGGCTTGCAAGCAGAAGAGTGTGGAATTCTGAATGGCTGTGAAAATGGGCGATGTGTTCGAGTGGAAGAAGGGTACACCTGTGATTGTTTTGATGGATTTGAGCTTGATATGACAAAAATGACTTGTGTAGGTGAGTGTACTTTTGCTTCAGTATAACCTTTCGCCCTAGCTCCCCTTTCTCACACTGCTACCCCTGACCTCCAATCACTCCCCTTCTGTTGGGAGGGTGGGATGCAGAATTCTCAGTGGTATTTATCAGTTCTGCTTTCTGCTTTATCATTTCTCCCAAAAAGAACTAGCCTTCTCATTAGTACCATTGCTGACACTATTCTCTGAGCAAATACAGTTTTCTTCAGCTGAAGGGTCCCCTTGCGGAAGGTAACATTCTGAGCAAAAAGAAGCCATGTGAATTAAAAAGCTATTGCATTGGGCAAATGGGTCATAAGAAAATGTTTTGTGGTACATGACTGAAAGCGGTTGTAAACTTATGTTGTAACATAGCTGATATATCTGTTTTTATAGTTGACTAGGGACTATCAGAGTAAGACCTAATTATCTGTCATTAGATCTGTCATTATCATTAGATTTTAACCCATACCCTCTAACTCAAAGGACCTAGCTCTATCTCACTGCATCACCCAGCAAATTAATTGCTAAAATGCGTTGACTGTTGGCTAATCTCTATATAAAAAAAGTTGCCGAGGCAATACAAAGTACAAGTAGCAGACAAGTAAGTTGTGAATAATAGACTGTGCAAAGCCATTAATCTCTGTATTGATAGGATTGAGGGAATTAACTTCAGCATCTCTAGGTTAGAAAGGAATGCAGGCTTTTCTCATCGTGATCATATATATGTATGCGGTGCGGACAAGATCCAGTTTAACCTATTAAGTTATTGAACTCAAATAGCAGACAACAATCTCTCTAAGGATACTCATCACAGGAAGTGGCCGATATTTCAGGAACTAAAGGGGGAAAATTGATGGAATATAAAATAACTGCATCCTATAAAAATGGGATCCACAGTAACTAGAACGTTATAGCCACAACAAAATTATGGAATGCAGAGATGAATTGGGAAAGTGGAGTTGAGATTGAAGATCCATCATGATCTAACGGAATGTTGGAGCAAGCTGAAGAGGCGTCATGGTCTACTCCTGCTCTTATTTCTTAGGTGAAAATTATTTTTCAATTAGTTGAAATGTCTCTTATCATGTTTACTGCATTTCAGATATTAATGAATGTGAGGATTTGAGTGACAGCATACTCTGCACAAATGCAAGCTGTGAGAACACAGAGGGATCATATAAGTGCAACTGTTTACCGGGCTATATGCTTTCCCAATATCCTAATGACTGTGTACCGGAAACAGAAGCAAGACATCACTAAGAATTGGAACACTGTCGCTGGCAAGGGATAAGGAAGCACTTGGAGATTTATTTTAATGAAAATACATGTTTATTCTGCTTGGGATTATCAATTTGATTATATGAGTGAGAGTAAATGTTCAGTGCAAGGACTCTACCAATCCACCAGTCCAGCAACCCAATAACAATAATTTATGTCTGTGACCTTCAATAAAATGTTGATTAGATTTGTGATTATTTAATTGGGAAAAATAATAGAGGCAATACAAAGTACAAGTAACATGCAATAGATGGAGACTAACAGACTGCGTGAAGTCATTGTTACTTGAAGACATCCTGAATGGCTTTGAAATAATTGACACAGAGATAGTGATAAATATCATCTGCTTAAGCAAAAGATCAAAAAGTAAGTTATTTCTTATTACATATTGCTACCAAGGATTTCTTGTTTTTACAGTATGAGAACATAGTTAGGATAGACTCACATACATATTGTTTCTGAAATAAAATGTTTCCTAGTTTAAAACAGCTTCTGTTTTGGTGTCCTAGGGTTTTCAAATGACATATCATTAGATATTCATGTTCAAAGTCCCCCTGATCAGTTGAAAAAAATGCAGTACTGTTTTTCTGCCAGTAGATATCTCTGCTCATACTTCCATCATGTATCAATATCACAGACTACAGCTTCTAATGACACAAAAATCATTGAAGCTAATTTTGACCTTTGAGGCACGCCAGCCAGACAAGAGAACCCATAGTGACGTGTCATTTTGAGGCATGGGTCATGATTTTGAGGCACTGGCATCCTTTATTGGGCCAGCGGGGAGGGTGATGATTGAGGAAGAGGATTCCAGATTGTGTGTGGCCTGGATTCGACATTGAAGCTTGGCTTGGCCTCTTATCCATATTTACCACCATTGGTAATGATTGGAGCATGCAGAGCACAAACATAGCCATTTCCAACCTAAACTTGCATATCGAAATACATTTGAAAAAGGTAGATTGTGTAGGTGTCCAGTGATAGACCTTCCAAAACAATGCCAACCGTGTGATCGGTGTTAATTGGGCAGCAAAGCGATCAATCCCATTTTAAGGCTGCTTATACCAGGTGTAGCAAATGAAGACCTGTTACATTACCGCTTGAAATCTCTGCAGACACTTGATTGTCATTTTTGACTACATGTGATAGTGATTTGGAAGCATTCCTGTAAGCCAACAAGCTATTGCCGCTATATCAGACTATTTTCCCATGTGTTGACAAGAATATGTCAATAGGATTGTATTATCATCTCCTGCTTATGGTTTTCAGCTCCTTTCCATATTAAATCCTTATCTTAGAAATAACACTGTGTAATATTACGTCCAACCACTGGTCATGTTTGTATGAAAATATCTTGTCCAATATTTAACCCATTTATTCGAAACGGATAATGCCTATTAAAACAGCACACAAAGCTATTTCATATGAGCGCATGAAAAATTCCAAAGTTAATATCGGACGACATAATTTCTGAGCTAATCTCTTTAAATCTACAAATATTTATTTTTATTCTTAGTTTCTGTCTATTTTCCTTCCTTAAAAACTTGGCTAGCATTCATTGCATTGTCTTATTGATGTTAGCTGACATAATGGCAGCATGCTGGTGCAGTGGTTAGCACAGCTGCCTCACGGCGCCGAGGTCCCGGGTTCGATCCTGGCCCTGTGTCACTGTCCGTGTGGAGTTTGCATATTCTCCCCGTGTCTGCGTGGGTCTCACCCCCACAACCCAAAGATGTGCAGAGTAGGTGGATTTGCCATGTTAAATTGCCCCTTAATTGGAAAAAATAATTGGGTACTCTAAATTTTTTTTTTTTAAAGATGACATTAGAAAAATATTTCAATGAATTTGAGTAATTTTCAGTGAAAAAAAGTGTTGACTGATTATTCATGCAATAAAAGCTACACCTAGGATAATTTTAAAACTGTGCAACCCAATGCACAATTTGGCTCTGGCAAGAGCATCTACTGGGAATTCGGGCAATACTTTTCCAAATTTAAATTTAGCAGTTGGAAAATCAAATAAATTGGACTTCCAATGTACACTGACAGTGTGGAAACCTCAGCAACAGGACTACAAATTCAGAAAAGTTATCCTTATTTGAGTAAGAACTTTCAATGTTACATCCTGTTCATAAACTTGGGTGGGGAGCCAAGGACAATTAAAAGTAATAATAGGGGAAGTATAAATGCATGAGAGAAACTAGCTTTGCAACACATAGATTCAATGTTCACTTCTATAGGAAAAGCTGTTAGTTGTGTATGGTTGCCAAGCCATGATATTAAAATAAATCATTCTTTTGGTAACTTGGTTGCATTTTAATAACTTCCTTTTGAATTCCAGTTAGCTATGATATTATAAAGAAAATGCAATCTACATTTCAAAAGTGTCACCTATCTAATCATAGAACATACAGTGCAGAAGGAGGCCATTCGGCCCATCGAGTTTGCACCGACCCACTTAAGCCCTCACTTCCACCCTATCCCCCTAACCCAATAACACCTCCCAACCTTTTTGGACACTAAAGGCAATTTAGCAAGGTCAATCCACCTAACCTGCACATCTTTGGACTGTGGGAGGAAACCAGAGCACCCAGAGGAAACCCACGCAGGCACGGGGAGAACGTGCAGACTCCACACAGACAGTGACTCAGTGGGGAATAGAACCTGGGACCTTGACGATGTGAAGCCACAATGCTAGCCACTGTGCTACCGTGCTGCCCACATCTATTAAGTCAAATCTTTTTAGAATTTCAAACTGCATGGCCAGATTTTAAGTCCCCCATATCCTCCTCCTCCTCCTCCCCCCCCCCCCCCCCCCCCCCCCCCCCCCCCGGCCCCCTCCTCCCACCCACACTCCTCTTCAGCAAGCTCTGAGGTGGGAGGGTGCATGAAATTGTATGGATAGGACTCCCTCTGGCATCTCGCCCAACCAATCTGGTCGCGGTTTTACATTGGGTGGGCAGGGCTTCGGCCAGGAACCGCCCTTGCCTCAGTTAAAGTCCTTGAATGTGCATTCACTGACCACTTAAGGGCCTTTTCCCACCCAGCCTCAATTTTTAGGCTGGGGAACAGATGACAGATCAGGGAGGGCAAACCTAAAAACGAACAGAGTTCGATCTTGGACAGGAAGGGAGTAGGGAGCCTCCAGCTGATGCCCCTTTCTGACTAGAGGTGCCCACCCCTTAAGGCCCGGTGACCTCCCTCCCTTCCAGCCTATCCCCAGGACCCTAATTAGCCCCATCAGTACTTCCCAGAAGCCTTCATTACCCTCCCTGCCCTAGGACCCCTGCCATTTCCCTCTTCTCTAGTTCCCAGAACTTAATTCTAGGCAGCTCCCTGCAGTGTCTCTTCTGGCCGTTGCAGCACTGTTTCTGGAGGGGCTGAAGAGCTGCTGGATAATGGTGGGACATCCTCCCAGTGAGGAGTGGAATTCCTGCCTTATGTCAATCAACATTCATGAGAGCGGGAAATGGTATCGTGCCTGCTGGGGTCAGCGGTGATATGCTCCCCGTTGAGTCTTCCAATGGCAGAGGCTCCTGAAAATTCGGGCTCATTTTTTGGTTAATGTAAAATTAAGCTAAATTTAATCTCCATAGGTGAAAGGTCTCATGTGATGTAGGGTTGAGTTATAGACTTTAGCAGATTGTACAAGTAAAAACGTTATTCTTACTGGCCTCATTAAAACATGGATAGATCCCATTGTAGAATCAGATGACAGACAGGTGGATTTCTGGAGCCCAAGATCAAAATGAAATGTATCTCACAACAGCAGCACAAAGGAATTGCTGGAAATGTAT
This sequence comes from Scyliorhinus torazame, assembly GCF_047496885.1. Taxonomy (NCBI): domain Eukaryota; kingdom Metazoa; phylum Chordata; class Chondrichthyes; order Carcharhiniformes; family Scyliorhinidae; genus Scyliorhinus; species Scyliorhinus torazame. Next base: position 376,123,188 of record NC_092708.1, read on the forward strand.
ATTCTTGGGGTCAGCCCACATTTAACTGCAACACGTAGATAACAATCAATTTGTAATAGTAATCAGCGGAGAACAGTAAGCAAGATCTTTCTGGATAATGGTATACAGCACTAATCAACAATTTGCATCTTGCTCCCTACCATTTCCAGGCAGAAAACATGCACTTATCAATGATCTAGCATTCACATATATTCAAGTCTCACTAAGTTGCATTCTGTGTTACATCTGCGATCCCTTATGTTTCCCTCCGAAAGCAGCCTCGTCAGGGTATCCATCTATTCAAACATGAAGTAAGTGACATTCTAGGGTTCTGCTTCTATACAATGACCTTACTTTTTCCAGATTTTCTTTCTGTGATGAAGAACTTCTGGACTGAAACTCTGAAGTAAAGAAAAATTCAAATAAGCCTTAACCTAAATAATCATTGTAACTCCCATAATATGCCATCAGCAAAAGTGATAATGGATAGCTTTAGGTGGAATTTTTGCCAAATTGAGGAATATTAAAATTGGCTTCTTCATTGAAGCTTATCTTAAAGTGAATCCACTATCTAAATCTCTGAAGAATAAAAGTGCATTGAAAGCAGTTCATTAATTAAAACTGAAATCTTCAAAAGTTTAGATTTCTGAAGATGGATCTGAAATTGTATCATACATGGCCTCAAATAATCTTTTCCACTATTCATATGGTAAGATGGTAGAAACATACAATGCAGTATTGGCTGCTGTTGACCTCAGCCAATTTGATTACATGTACTTTAGCAACTTGAGTGATGTCAATGCTCCATGCACTGTACTTGCAATTGTTGATAAAGAACCAATTTTTTAAAAAACTTCAAAATTTCTTTACACAATGCCACCAGAGGAAAATTCTAACTAGAACAAAAATTACTAAAGACTGTTGAATCAATCATAACCTTCACATTATCTATTCAATGTTTGAGGACATACAATAGAAAATGTAATGAGAAGGGAGTAACTCAAATTTGCAGTAAAATAGGATGTATATTATTTTGAGTAGTTCAGAATTGGATTTTAATACAGAGCCATTACTTGGCAGTTTTATTGTTAAAAGGATGTTATTAGCTTATGGATGCACTTTAATTTTATTGTTACCTTGCTTTGAAAATTTACCTCAATTGCCTTGAACATTAATTAAATTCACTTTTTGTCCTCACCAATTATCACCCCTCAGCCCTTTGTTGAAGCTATTGATTCCACATTGGCTCTGATTTCAAGCACTAAACATAGTTGAGGTAGTCATTCTTCATATTTAAACTTCTAGGCTGGCAAGCTATTCAATGATGGGGCATCACCGTTTAGCCTGCTTCTGCCATCATCCAATTAACTTTGAGCAGATGCTGCTGGATATGGAGTGAAAAAGCTGGTCACTTTTCACTCACAAACCCAGGAATGCTGATTCCAAATTCAGAGCGCCTACTGCAGAATGGAAATGTGATCAAATCTGGAACAAATATAGTCCAGCAGCTCAATAAACAATCTTGATGAGTCACTGATGGAGCCAAATTATTCTTTTAAAGCTACAGTATGATTTTCTACATAATTGTGATAACATATAATTTAAGGAGCATATTGATATGTACAAAATTAATACATATACCTGTATGACAAATGAGCTGTCCAAATCGTTGCTTGACTATAGCCTGTATATTAATCTATAATCAAATCCAAAAGTCTTGCAAATAACATGAATCTGTTGTGAATCCTACCCCAGATCTAACCAGTGGTAAACAAAGGACAGGTAAATTATTGAAAATCTCAAGTGAAGAAAACATATGATTTTTTTTCCTTTGTGTGTGTGTATTTTGTTTTTTTTATATAGTTAATAATCTGGCACCCTTGTAAATCATTCTTGCTACTAAAACATCTGTAAAGCTACAACACCTGATTCCTGTATATGTTTTGTGGATACAAGTACCATTCTCAAAAAAAAATGACCATACGTTTTGTACAGATTTATATACAAAATGCAATGTATTTAATGTTTTAGGTAAATGTTAGTTATTTAGTAATAACATTGTAATTGTTTTCAGTTCAGACTTTATTCTCTTTACATAAGATCTGGCTAAAAACACAAGTAGCTCATGCTGATAATTTGAAGTGTTAAAGTGCCTTAGCCATATTTCATTTTATTTCTGTTCACTGTTGCAAAATGTAACTTTTAGAAAGCATTTTCCACACTGTACCATATAAAGTGCAAATTCTCTGCCCTGTGGAGCAGTTTTGGGTATTTGTTATAGATCAACCAATACCATATATCACCATGGGTTGAATCTAAAGTGGTAATTTTTCAACCTTGCACTGCTTTAAGCTAATGAACAGAAATCTCTTGAGTAGTGTGTATCTGAATTCTTCTGATCACCCTTAGTGGATGAAGAAAAAACACTCCTGAAGTATCCATACGGTTGGAGCCACGCCCAATGACTTGTATGAGACTTTTTAACTTCTCTGGTATATTCGTTGTAAAAGAATTGCTTCATGGTTAATTTGGTTATTCGATTTAATCTCAAAACTACTGTATTATGATTATAGGTTATTTTCATTAACACTGCTCATTATTCTACTGGTATATTAAATGGATCTTTAAAATATTTACGGTACATTGGTCTAATTATTATCAGGTCTGCGCTGAGATTTGACTTTATTGGTACTTTGTGGAACCTGAAGACCAAGTGCAAAAACAAGCTTACACTTCTTGAGCAGGGAATCATTTGGTTTAATAATTCCTTCTCATTCAGAACCTGGGTATTGGTTGATTTATGGTATTTATAACTATTTATCAGTTGTCACGCAATCCACAAACGCTTAACAAAAACAATCTGCATTATTTGAAAAATAAAATCAGCTGCTAAAAAACACTGGTTGTTTTCCCAAGTATTTTACAGCAACAGTGAAACTCTCCACCCATTCCACACATCGTGTGGGGGCTTGGGGGCGGGGGGGGGGGGGGGGGGGGGTGGCCCCTCCTCCCTCCAATGGGTTGTTCCTGTCACACCTAAGTCAATGGACCTTTGAACAGCTTGCCACAATTTATGGTCCCACTTCTGCCATAAAAGTACCCCCCTGGATTCTTGAAACGAACGATGTGGAGAAAAAATAACTATTGTCTAAAACTTATTTGAAATCAGAGAAAATTTGTTTGATCCTGGATTCTGTACTGATGTGTAAAATATTTCAAAATATATTGAAAAATTAGGCAAATCAAATTTAGGGAGACAATTACTGATTTGCTTGAATAAAATACCAGAGTTGGTGTGGGAATCAGTGCTTGCTCGAGAAAGTACTGGAAATCCTCCAGAGCTTACAATATCTTGCTTGCTCAGTTGATAAAAGGACACATTTGCTGCTGCTCAAGATGGCTGCAGTACCAGACTTTCCCATGAGGTGGCATGGTTCTTTCCAAGAAAAGCCACTTTACAGGCATTACCTAGAACCTGATTCAACCTGTCATGGGCGTCTTCTAATTTGTTCCGGTCATTGTATCAAATATTCCATTGTCTAGTCACTTGTTATGGGTTGGCACTGCCTATGGACAGTATCACTGTACTGAAAATACAGCTGTTGTCTGGAAAGTCAACTACTCCAACAAACATGAATTTATCATTTTCATCTTTGGAAATAAAACTGGTTGTAACTCCATTATATTCTCTGTCTTTCTTTTGCGTGCAGCATTTTTTCTTAGTTTGCAGTTTATTATGTAGCGATCATAGATTTTACAAACCCGGTGAAAAACATTTTCTTCACCCCAAACTGAAATTTATGGACCAAAAATCCACGGCCCATCCAGGATATTATAGCCATAAAGCCAGGCCCAAGAGGTATATGTGGCATTTTTTTTGGGGGGTCAGGTCATTTTCCCATCCTAAACAAGGGCATTGATGCAGAATGTTCTTTCATCCTGAGCCTGAAAATTGTCAATGTGGGGATCATCAGTCAGTATATTGAGAATGGCAATTGTAGGGCTCACATGTCCATGTTTAGGATGCAGTTTGTCCCAAAAGGTGTTTTCCAGCATTGCTTTTGTTCTGGTCTTTTTTTTTTAAATGAGGGAAGTGTCAAAAGATGATTGGGACTCCGAGCAACTTTCCCTGAAGCAGACAAACTTGGATCAGGATTCCTGCACTGACAGACAAATGACCGATATGGTCTCCAAGTGATGTGAACTTTCTGGTTCATTTTCCACATTGCTTCATCAAGTTATCTGATGCAACTAACTGTACAAAATTCTCTGTTAATTTACTTAACTTGGTGCTGACAATCCATGCGACTGGTTACTTCATTTTTGCCTCTGAACTTGGGACTTCTGACTGTCCATGCATTGCAGCACTCACCCCACAACGAAATGCAAGGTAAGCTCATTTAGAAATCCATTGGCATGTCAAAAGCACAACTCCCATCCAACACTGGAGCATTGTTCTGTGGGCAGCATGGAACCTTGCTCATCAGCCTTTTAAAATGATTCAGCAGACTTCCGGTTGCGGCTATGCCTAGGTAGGTCGCACGTTTGGCTGCTCCCGCCGGGAACGGACTTTTGGGCTCTCTAGAGGGGCCCGAACGGCAATTGTTCGACGGCTTCCAGTGTGGGAAGGTGACAGCAAGGTCCCCCCGACGTTATATGGAGTGGAGCGGTGAAAAAAGTGATCTTGGAGCAGCGAAAAGTGAGAGGGAGAAAAAACAAGATGGCGGCGGGTGGAGACCAAGCAGCATGGGCGCAGTGGTCGCAGGAGCAGCAGGGGTTTCTTAAACGCTGCTTTGAGGAGCTGAAAACCGAAATGCTGGCGCCAATGAAGGCGGCGATTGAGAAGCTAGTGGAGACCCAGAAGGCCCAAGGGGCGGTGATCCGGGAGGTGCGGCAAAAAGCCTCGGAGAACGAGGACGAGATCTTGGGCCTGGCGGTGAAGGTGGAGGCGCACGAGGCGCTGCCCAAGAGGTGGGCGGAAAGATTTGAGGACCTGGAGAATAGGTCGAGGAGGAAGAATCTTCGGATTCTGGGTCTCCCCGAAGGAGTGGAGGGGCCTGATGCTGGGGCATATGTGAGCACGATGCTCAATTCGCTGATGGGCGCGGGAGCCTTCCCGAGGCCTCTGGAGCTAGATGGGGCTCATCGGGTCCTGTCAAGGATATCCAAGGCCAACGAGCCGCCAAGGGCTGTAGTGGTGAGGTTTCACCGCTTTATGGACAGAGAATGTGTCTTGAGATGGGCCAAGAAAGAGCGGAGCAGCAGGTGGGAGAACACGGAGATCCGAATCTACCAGGATTGGAGTGCAGAGGTGGCTAAGAAGAGAGCTGGTTTTAATCGGGCTAAGGCTGTGCTCCATCGAAAGGGGGTGAAGTTCGGTATGCTGCAGCCAGCGCGACTGTGGGTCACGTTCCAGGATCGGCACCACTATTTCGAAATGCCTGATGAGGCTTGGAGCTTTATACGGACTGAAACGTTGGACTCAAATTGAGGGTTTGTTGTGGGGGGATGTTTACTGTGTATATGGTGTTTATTACGTGTAGGGAATGTTCCTCTGGTTTGGGTGCTGGATGGGGATGGGTGAAGGGATTTGATGGGGAGACTGTGGGAGAGCGTGGGCGTCGCTGTTGGAGGGGCAGACCCCCACGAAGGAAGAGGGGGAGTGGAGGCCCGGGGATGGGGAATTGGGGTAAGGCCGCAAAAGGAGCTGCGCCAGAGGGGGCGGGGCCGGATCAGGAAAGCGCGGGCTTTTTCCAGCACTAGAGAAGGACGGGGGTGGGGGCCGTGGGGGGGATGGGTGGTGCTGGAGAGGAGCGCACACTGACTGCCAGGGAGGGGGAGGGGGGATTCTCACACTGGAGGGGGTCGATGGAATGGCGGGAGAGGACGGGGTCAGCAGGAGTCAGCTGACTTACGGGAGTGTTATGGGGGGAGCAAAAGGGCTAGATGTGGATCTAGCGGGGGGTGGGGGTGGGGGTAGAGGGGGGTATAGGGTTGCTGCTGCATTGGCCAAAGGGGAGCTGGAAGTAGGAGAGGTGGTCGGGGCGGGGGTCCGCCGTCTGGGGGACTGGAGGGTGCGGGAGGCGCGGGCACGTGGCTGGCCTAGAAAAGGAGATGGCTAGTCGGCGGGGGGCGGGGGGTGAGCAGCCCCCCAATCCGGCTGATAACTTGGAATGTGAGGGGCCTGAACGGGCCGGTCCAGAGGGCCCGTGTGTTCGCGCATTTAAAGGGACTGAAGGCAGACGTGGTTATGCTCCAGGAGACACATCTGAAGGTGGCAGATCAGGTTAGGCTGAGAAAGGGATGGGTAGGGCAGGTCTTTCATTCAGGACTGGATGTGAAGAACAGAGGGGTTGCAATACTGGTGGGGAAGCGGGTGTCGTTTGAGGCACTGAATATTGTAGTGGATAATGGAGGTCGATATGTGATGGTGAGCGGTAGGTTGCAGGGGGTGCGGGTGGTACTGGTAAACGTATATGCCCTGAACCGGGATGATGCCGGATTTATGAAACGCATGCTGGGTCGGATTCCGGACCTGGAGGTAGGAAGCTTGATAATGGGGGGGGATTTCAACACGGTGCTGGACCCAGCACTGGACCGTTCTAGGTCCAGGACGGGTAAGAGGCCGGCTGCGGCCAAGGTGCTTAGGGGGTTTATGGACCAGATGGGAGGAGTGGTTCCATGGAGGTCTGTCAGGCCCCAGGCCAGGGAATTTTCATTCTTTTCCCACGTCCATAGAGCCTACTCCCGGATCGATTTTTAAATTTTGAGTAGGGCGCTAATCCCGAAAGTGGAGGGAACGGAGTATTCGGCCATAGCCATCTCGGACCACGCCCCGCACTGGGTGGAGCTGGAGTTGGGGAGGAGAGGGACCAGCGCCCGCTGTGGCGCCTTGATGTTGGACTGTTGGCGGATGAGGAGGTGTGCGGGCGGGTGCGGGGGTGCATTGAAAGATATTTGGAGGCCAATGACAATGGGGAGGTGCAGGTGGGTGTAGTCTGGGAGGCGCTGAAGGCGGTAGGGGAGAGTTAATCTCCATCAGGGCCCACAGGGAGAAGTGTGAGAGCAGGAAGAGGGAGAGGTTGGTGGGGGAGATCTTAAAGGTGGACAGGAGATATGTAGAGGCCCCCGAGGAGGGACTACTCAGGGAGCGGCGGAACCTCCAGACGGAGTTCGACCTTTTGACCACAGGGAAAGCAGAGGCACAGTGGAGGAAAGCGCAGGGGGCGACGTATGAGTATGGGGAGAAGGCGAGTCGGATGATGGCACACCAGCTTCGTAAGAGGGAGGCAGCGAGGGAGATAGGTGGAATTAAGGATAGCGGGGGGAATACGGTGCGGAGTGAGGTGAGAATGAATGAGGTATTTAGGGACTTCTATGGGGATCTGTACAGATCTGAGCCCCCAGCGGGGGAAGAGGGGATGCAACGATTTTTGGATCAGCTGAGGTTCCCGAGGGTGGAGGAGGAGGAGGTGGCTGGTTTACTGGCGCCAATTGGGCTGGAGGAGCTGGTTAAAGGATTGGGGAGCATGTAGGCGGGGAAGGCCCAGGAGCCAGATGGGTTCCCGGTCGAGTTTTACAGGAAATACGCGGACCTGCTAGGCCCGTTGCTAGTGAGGACTTTCGATAAGGCAAGGGAGGGGGGGACCTTGCCCCCGACAATGTCCGGGGCGCTGATCTTTCTGATCCTGAAGCGGGACAAGGACCCACTGCAGTGTGGGTCGTATAGACCAATCCCGCTCCTCAATGTGGATGCTAAGTTGCTGGCGAAGGTGCTGGCTACAAGAATTGAGGACTGTGTCCCAGGGGTGATACATGAGGACCAGACGGGATTTGTAAAGGGCAGGCAGCTAAACACTAATGTGTGGAGGCTCCTCAATGTGATTATGATGCCCTCGGTGGAGGGAGAAGCGGAGGTAGTGGAAGCTATGGATGCGGAGAAGGCCTTCGACCGGGTGGAGTGGGAGTATCTTTGGGAAGTGTTGCGGAGGTTTGGGTTCGGGGAGGGGTTCATCAGCTGGGTCAGGTTGCTATATAGACCCCAGGTGGCGAGTGTGGCTATGAATCGGCGGAGGTCGGAGTACTTTCGGCTATACCGAGGGACGAGGCAGGGGTGCCCCCTGTCCCCCTTGCTGTTTGCATTGGCAATTGAGCCTCTGGCCATGGCACTAAGGGAGTCCAGGAAATGGAGGGGACTGGTCCGAGGGGGAGAGGAACATCGGGTGTCGCTGTATGCGGACGACCTGTTGCTGTATGTGGCAGATCCAGTGGAGGGGATGGCGGAGGTCATGCGGATCCTAAGGGAGTTTGGGGACTTCTCGGGGTATAAGCTTAATGTAGGGAATAGTGAGCTGTTTGTGGTGCATCCAGGGGACCAGGGAAGGGGGATAGACGACCTGCCGTTGAAGAGGGCGGAAAGGAGCTTTCGCTAGCGGGCAGGGTGCAGTTGGTTAAAATGATGGTCCTCCCGGGGTTTCTCTTTGTGTTCCAGTGCCTTCCCATTATGATTCCCAAGGCCTTTTTCAAACGGGTAGATAGGAGTATCATGGGTTTTGTGTGGGCAAATAAGACCCCGAGAGTAAAGAGGGTGTTTCTGGAGCGTAGTAGGGACAGGGGAGGGCTGGCTCTGCCAAATATGTGCAGCTATTATTGGGCAGCCAATGTGGCGATGATCCGTAAGTGGGTAATGGAGGGAGAGGGGACGGCGTGGAAAAGGTTGGAGATGGCGTCCTGTGTGGGCACGAGCCTGGGGGCGCTGGCGACGGCACCGTTGCCGCTCTCGCCGACAAGGTACACCACGAGTCCGGTGGTGGCGGCGACGTTGAAGATCTGGGGGCAGTGGAGACGACACAGGGGTGAGGTGGGAGCCTCGGTTTGGTCCCCGATTCGGGAGAACCATCGGTTCGTCCCGGGAAGGATGGATGGGGGATTTCGGAGCTGGCATCGGGCAGGGATTAGAAGAATGGGGGACCTGTTTATAGATGGGACGTTTGCGAGCCTGGGGGCGCTGGAGGAGAAGTTCGGGCTACCCCCGGGAAATGCTTTCAGGTACATGCAAGTGAGGGCGTTTGTGAGGCGGCAGGTGAGGGAATTCCCACTGCTCCCGGCACAGGGGACTCAGGACAGGGTGATTTCGGGTGTATGGGTTGGAGAAGGCAAGGTTTCGGCGATCTACCAGGAGCTGAAAGAAGAGGAGGAGGCCTCGGTAGAGGAGTTAAAGGGCAAGTGGGAGGAGGAGCTTGGGGAGGAGATAGATGAGGGTCTGTGAGCTGATGCCCTGAGTAGAGTTAATTCTTCCTCCTCTTGCACCAGCTCAGCCTAATACAATTCAAGGTTATTCACAGAGCGCATATGACAGGGGCGAGGTTGAGTAGGTTCTTTGGGGTGGAGGATAGACGTGGGAGGTGCTCGGGAAGCCCGGTGAACCACGTCCACATGTTCTGGTCGTGCTCGGCACTGGACGGGTTTTGGAGGGGTTTCGCGAGGACTATCTCCAAGGTGGTGAAAGTCCAGGTCAAGCCAAGTTGGGGGTTGGCACTATTTGGGGTAACGGACGAGCCGGACGTGCAGGAGGTGAAAGAGGCCGGTATCCTGGCCTTTGCGTCCCTGGTAGCCCGGCGGAGGATCTTGCTGTTATGGAAGGACGCGAAGCCCCCCAGTGTGGAAGCCTGGATAAATGACATGGCAGAGTTCATTAAGCTGGAGAGGATAAAGTTTGCCTTACGAGGGTCTGTGCAGGGGTTCTTCAGGCGGTGGCAACCGTTCCTAGACTATCTCGCGGAGCGTTAGGAGGAGGTCAGCAGCAGCAACCCAAGGGTGGGGGGGGGTCTCTTTTGGGGGGGAATTCGGGTGGGGGGGGGGCTTCCCTACGAGTGCCTTTGAATGTCATATGGGGGGGGTACTGTATACGGGGAAACCCAATGTAAAAGTTTTGTATAATTTTTGACTGTTGTGTTTGCGTTTCTTTCTTTTTGTTTATTGGGGGGGGGGGGGGTTGTTGAAAATTTTGTTGGAAAATTTGAATAAACACTTTTTTTTTTTAATGATTCAGCAATTAGAAGTGCAACAACAGACCACGTGGAGCAGCACGTAAGTTGTGATTATTATACCAGAGTGGATTGTGTTCTCTAGTCCCAGGAATTTACAGTAATTTGATAACAATGGACTTGTGTCAGAACAGTCTGAGGAACTCAAGGCAACGGAACATGACATTGAGACAGAAAAGATATAAGAACTTGTTGCCAAAAACCTTCAAGATGGCAAAGACCACTGGCTACCAGTAAAAGGAAGCACGAACAATGTATTTTGCAAGGCATGTGGAGAAAGGTGACTCTGGCACTGAATGCCAACTTGCAGTCTGAGAACAGACTACTGCAAGATAAAGTTCAATGACCAGGGGGACAAAAGTAAGAACTGCTACTATATCTTGGGCACCAACACACAGAAACCAATTATTACAACTTGTAGTATAAGTCGTCCTCCTATGCGCTTTGATTCAAAGACTCATTAACTCTTCTTGTAGTATATGTTAGCTTCCTCGCTTGCAATATTGACTTGCGCATATCAGCATAAAACTATCTTCCTCAACTTTGATAGAATGCTACTAGTGGATTTATAGGTAGCACAGTGATTAGCACTGTCGCTTCACAGCGCCAGGGACCCGGGTACGATTCCCGGCTTGGGTCACTGTCTGCGTGGGTTTCCTCCGGGTGCTCCAGTTCCCTCCCAAAAGTCCCGAAAGATGTGCGGTGAGGTGAATTGAACATTCTGAATTCTCCGTACCCGAACAGGCGCCGGAGTGTGGCGACTAGGGGATCTTCACAGTAATGACGTTGCAGTGTTAATGTAAGCCTACTTATGACACTAATAAAGATTATTATTGTTAACATCAGCTGTCTGGTGACACCTGGGAGACATCATTCAAATATTTATATTCATCTAATGCTCTTGTTGTGTTCCATAATCTTATCTAGCAATGAATCTACAGAACTGCTGGTGACTTAATCGGCATTATGATTCATTAATGTACACGTGGTAAGGCAACGACCAGATACAGACCAAGTTATCATAGTTACAATAGACTCTCCTGGAACTATCCTTGTGCACAACTGTCCTCATGTACACCTTAAAACCTTCCCTGCGGGGCAATTTAGCACGAACAATCCACCCAACCCACACATCTTTGGATCATCTGATGAATTCTTTTCTTTTTATGTTTGGGTTTGGCAACCCCTGGTTTAGTGCTGTTCTGCACCCTGATCATTGAAGTGTGCAGATCCTCAGTTGAGGCCTGTGACGCCAGCATGTCTCCACGGGATTGTGTAGCCACGCCCAATTCTGCATCCTTATCTGGAGGATGGAGAGCCTCGCTCTCTGGTGCCTGTGTGGATGTCACATCTATAACATCAGGTGTTGTCCCTTCTTGGCTTGTTGGAACAACGATTAATGGCTCCTCATTACTGGAAATTACTATGCCAACGCTCTCAGGATCTGACGATGCAGGCGATGGATCATCCTGGTCTTGCCCTAGTATATGTGTGTGATCCGATGGGCTGCATAGAGATATGGTCATCAGCTCCTCCAACTCGTCTTCCGATGGAGTAGCCTCGAGGATCAGGGAATCGACTACCGGAACCACTTCAGCAACATGAAACGATTCACCAAGTGTCTCTGGAGCAAGCTTCTCCAAGATTGGTAAGATATCGTCTGTGACTAGCTGTTCCTCTGAGGTATTGGCCACTGAGATCTCACTTTTTATTTTGGAGTGCGCCATCTCCACGCTCTCTCCCTGCTCAGTGTCCAGCATTTTCTGGGCGCCCCTTGTGACCACCTCGTCATTCCCGCCAAACCACCGGAGCAGCGCTTCTCAGGCTATTCCATCAAGCTCGTCATTGCTTCTGCGAAATAGATTGACGAACATTTCATATTCGTCTTCATCTGGCTCACCATCTACACGTTTGCTTTCTACATCATCTTCGAAGTCATCATATATATCTTCATATTGATTGATTAATTTGATTTATTGTCCCATGTACCGATACAGTGAAAAGTATTTTTCTGCGGTCGAGGGAACGTACACAGTACATAGAACATAGAACATAGAAAATACAGCACAGAACAGGCCCTTCGGCCCATGATGTTGTGCCGAATCTTTGTCCTAGATTAATCATAGATTATCATTGAATTTACAGTGCAGAAGGAGGCCATTCGGCCCTTTGAGTCTGCACCGGCTCTTGGAAAGAGCACCCTACCCAAACTCAACACCTCCACCCAACACCAGTACATAATAGACAAAAAGAATAATCAACAGAACATTGACAAATGGTACATCGACAAATTGGTTACAGTGCGGAACAAGGGGCCAGACGAAGCAAATACATGAGCAAGAGCAGCATAGGGAGTCGTGAATAGTATTCTTACAGGGAACAGATCAGTCCGAGGGACAGTCGTTGAGGAGTCTAGTAGCTGTGGGGAAGAAGCTGTTCCTGTGTCAGGATGTGCGAGTCTTCAGACTTCTGTACCTTCTGCCTGATGGAAGGGTCTAGAAGAAGGCAATGCCTGGGTAGGAGGGGTCTCTGATAATGTTGTCTGCCTTCCTGAGGCAGCGGGAGGTGTATACAGAATCAATGTGAGGGGGGCAAGTTTGTGCGATGAGTTGGGCTGAGTTCACCACACTGCAGTTCCTTGCAATCTTGGACCGAGCAGTTGCCATACCAGGCTGTGATGCAGCCGGATAGGATGTTCTCGGAGTCCGCATCGTCTGCAATGATTTCTCCTGTAAAATACAACATTGCACACGGAATTATGTGTTCGCGTAGGAGGCAACCAATTTCAAAGTCAGCATCGTGTTTTGCTGCCAAACTCCTATTTAACATTTCATGCTGTGGAACTTCAGGAGGACTGAAGAAATTAAATACTTCGAACCTTGGGCTTCGGCTTAGTTTTAATTGTTTTCAACGTGACATTTTATCCTTTCTTTCAGTCGATCTTGCAGCCTGTGCACCCTATGATTTCTAGTTCATCAGGGAATAAAGATTTAAGCTTGTCAGGCCGCGAATCCATCTGATATACTTTCATAATCACCTCATTTGTAAAATACTCATTAGGCTCAAACTTAAACTACTGAGTGAAGCTCCTCGGCTTTTCAGGCTCTGAACATATAACATTCACATCGTGTAGATGTTTTAATACAGGCTCATCATGCTCCTGTATCATGCCACTGAGCACATACACCTTCTTGAAGACTGTTAACCAGAATTGCGGAATGCTCTTTGGCTCTTCCGTCTCTTCATCCGATTTGTCATCCTCTGCCTGTACGTCCGCTAGATCCTCATTGTCTGCACTGTGATAATCTTTTAGGGATTTGTAGTATTTGCCTGGCCACCCATCTTCTGGAATGTACAGTCGCTCAACTAGGTTCAAGAATTCACATGCATCTGCTCCTATGATGGTGGGCTCGATTTTTATGTCCACAATATAAAACGGTAACATGTACGTTGTATCGTGCACGCTAAGCTCAAGCTCACATTCACCGAATGTCTCCATCTTTTTCGTACCGTGGCGTACCGGCAGTCTCGGTTGATCAACGACTTTTGGCTGCGCGTTCAGCCTGTGCAAAGCGGACTGACTGAGGGGGTTGGCTCTCATTCGCATCGTACCAAGGAGTCGTTTAAGAACACTAATGTTTTCCACCTGGTTTTGGTGGCTTCAAGTTCGTTCGTACTAACGTCGTTATTTTTTGAGAATATATCTTCATCTTTAAGAGTCGGTCTCTTCTGGTCCTTGGTTGCGATGAGATCGATGAAGAACTGGTCGTCCGGAGACATCTGATCCACCGCCTCAACTGACCTGATTTGGTCCAATGTAGGAGGCGAAAAACACAGTTTTGCAAAATGACCAACACGGCCGCACCTGGAACAGACTTTTGCAAAGGCCGGACATTGCCGTGGGCCACGTCGATTGCTACATTTCTGGCACAAGATGGCGGCTCCTGTCAGCTGCTTAAAATGGTCACCCGCACTGAGACCACATTTCTTTATGAAGTGCATCACAGCGCTAATGGCGCTGGCGTCTTCCTCTGTGTTGGCGCCAAAATGCTTCGAGCAGAGTGTACTGAGATGCTGTGCAGCTAACTCACTCGCGTGGCAAATCTTTATTCCTTGTTCCAGTAGCACATCTTCTTCCTGCAGAAACCGCTCACGTAGCTTATCATTTGATATGCCAAATGCGGATCATAGAAGATTTCAGGCTACCGAAATTTCAGGACTGGGCCTTCAGCCTCACGTCATTGACAAAACTGTCGACAGATTTGCCAGGTTTCTGGGTACGCATACGGAGCATGTATCTCTCGAATGTCTCATTCTTTTTGGGGGCGCAATGTCGATCAGAGTATCCAATTACGTTGTCGTATCTCTTACTCCTCTCCTCATTGTCAAAAGCAAAAGTATTATACAGTTCAATGAGGACCTGCCACTGTGAGCAGCAACGCAATTCGCCTTTCATTAGGCTGTGCCTGCTGGTGGCTCAGCCAGAACGAAGATTTATTAATGTACACGTGGTAAGGTAAACGATCAGATACAGAGCAAGTTATCACAGAGTTACATTACACTCTCCTGGAACTACCCTTATGCATGACTGTCCTCATGTACGCCTTAAAACCTTCCCTCGGTAGCCGGATGGCCCTGACGTATATCTGACGCCACCTGCTGGTGGGAGGTCACACTGCTGAATACATGGCCATCTATTATCTACAGGCGCATCACCACAGCACTCAGTCTTATTTCAGGAAAAGCTGACTCCTACAAAGCAGGTGACCAGAGACACACAGCAGCTTACTTCTTACAAGGATTAGGCTTTAGTGCTAATGAGAAACACCCAATTCTAGTTGGGAATGAGTTCTCGATGAATATTCTATAATTTTCAAGCTGTGAATGAATTCTCTAGGACAATTCTACCATTTATGTTGCAATTTAGTTCCCATTTCGAATTATTTACGTATTATCAATTAATATTTCCCATTTGTAATGGTCACAAGCTCCCGCTCACCAAAAATGCACCCCAAACTGAAGCTGAATCCAAGCGGCATCCAACCCTGCTCCTATCTCAGTTTGGGGGAATTTTTTCTTCCCTCTCAAGAATATTTAAAAATGGACACCCACCAGTGTGGGGGGAGCAGGCTGCTTCTAGTGTGTGTAATTGTGGGAGGCATTGTGGGTGGATGGCTGAAGTTGGAGGGAGAGGAACGTCATTGAATCTTCTGTCACTGGGGAACATGGAGAGCTTGGTTGAAATCTCAGTGGCTAATAATTGCACGTTATGTTCTATGCCTATTCATGAGCACCTACTCTGCATGTTCCTCATAAAACCCGACCTCAGGTAGAGAGAGGCACAGCTCCATATTCGGGTAAGATACCTTGTGAATTAAATCAATTTTATGTTAAAGCTACATTGTTGGTAGCAGAGTCCACAGTGAAACTGCAGCTTCTGGAACTATGAATTTATTTTATATAATTTGAAATCCTCAGTTGAAATTTTTTTTTAAATTTAACTTGTCTCACATTAAAAACAATTGTGTCAAGATGGCCTTTTGTGAACCTTGGTGTGATGGATCTGTGATGTTGAATATGCAAATGAGAACATCGATCATGTCCTCTACTTCCTGTCAAAGTTTGTTTTTTAAATTTTAGAGTGGCCAATTATTTTTCTTTTTCCAATTTCGGGGCAATTTAGCGGGGCCAACCCACCTAACCAGCACATCTTTGGGTTGTGCGGTTGAAACCCCCGCAGACTCGGGGAGAATGTGCAAACTCCACAAGCTAGTAACCCGGGGCCGGGATTCGAACCCGGGACCTCAGCGCCGCAGTCCCAATGCTAATCACTGCGCCACATGCCGCCCTCTACTTCCTGCCAAAGTTGACGAGCTGGAATGGCTGACCTGAATTATGGTCCGATGAGTACATAAAATAATAACACAAATTTTCATTTATATATGTGTGTGAGGCACGATCAATTTGGCTGGAGACAAAGTTGAATTCAAACTGAGGCTTTATTAGTACCTGAAGTGTGACGAAATGCCTGCGAGCTGGAGGCCACGCATATTTATAACCCGGCTCCTGGGCGGAGCTAGCATGCAGGGGCCCAGGTGAACCTGTAGTGCAGGTTCTACCGTACAACCCTTACTGTAGGAACACAGTGGTTTACCACAGTCACCCCCTGTAAAAATTGAGTCCGGCAGGGGTTGTGGGTAACTATATACAATTCGCAATCTTTAATATTTATAGAACAGTGAAAAAAAAAATGTCTCTGGTCATCCGGTGGGCCGGTCAGAGGTTCAGCCGGTCCAGCGCCTTGATCGTCCTCTGGGATCGACGAAGTGGAGCCGGCGATGTTGGTGCTGTCATGGTCAAAGTTGACTCCGGGAGCATGCCAAAATCCTCTTCATCAATGGGGGTGGCAGGGGGAGGACGGACAGTCCTAGGGGGGGGTGATGGGGGCGGCGGGGGAGGGGAGGGTGGCGACGGGGGTGGTGTAGGGGTGGAACCTGCTGGTGCCAGGTCCCTGAGGGAGACGGTATCCTGGCGGCCGTCGGGGAACGCCACGTAGGCGTACTGTGGGTTTGTGTGGAGCAGGTGCACCCTTTCCACCAACGGATCTGCCTTGTGGAGCCGCACATGTTTATGGAGAAGCACGGTTCCCGGAGCTGTGAGCCAAGTTGGGAGCAATACCCCGGATGTGGACTTCCTGGGGAAGGCAAAAAGACGTTCATGCGGTGTACTGTTAGTAGCAATGCAGAGTAATGAGCGAATGGAATGTAGTGCATCAGGGAGGACCTCTTGCCAACGGGAGGCCGGGAGATTTCTGGACCATAGGGCCAGCTGGACGGCCCTCCATACCGTCCCATTCTCCCTTTCTACCTGGCCGTTTCCCCGGGGGTTGTAGCTCGTCGTTCTGCTGGAGGCAATACCCCTGCTGAGCAGGAACTGACGTAGCTCATCACTCATGAATGAGGATCCCCTGTCACTGTGGATGTAGGCGGGGAAGCCGAACAGAGTGAAGATAGAATTAAGGGCTTTAATGTCGGTGGCAGACGTCATGTCGGGGCATGGGATGGCGAAGGGAAAACGGGAATATTCATCGATCACACTGAGGAAATACGTGTCGGTCGGAGGAGGGGAGGGGACCTTTGAAATCCACGCTGAGGCGTTCAAAGGGGTGGGAGGCCTTCACCAGGTGCGCGCGGTCCGGCCGGTAGAAGTGTGGTTTGCACTCCGCTCAGATCTGGCAGTCCCTGGTGATTGTCCTTACTTCCTCGACGGAGTAGACCAAATTTTGTGCCTTAATAAAGTGGTATAACCGAGTGACCCCTGGGTGACAAAGGCTGTCGTGCAGGGTCCGGAGTCGGTCTACCTGTGCGCTGGCACATGTACCTCGGGATAGGGCATCTGGGGGCTCATTGAGTTTGCCAGGGCGATGCTTAATCTCGTAGTTATAGGTGGAGAGCTCGATTCTCCACCGCAAGATTTTATCATTTTTGATCTTGCCCCGCTGTGTGTTGTTGAACATGAAGGCTACCGACCGTTTATCATAGAATTTACAGTGCAGAAGGAGGCCATTCAGCCCATTGAGTCTGCACCGGCTCTTGGAAAGAGCACCCTACCCAAGGTCAGTGAGGAGAGTGAATCTCCTGCTGGCCAGGTAATGCCTCCAATGTCGCACAGCCTCAACGATAGCCTGGGCCTCCTTTTCAACAGATGAGTGCCGAATTTCGGAGGCATGGAAGGTTGCGGGAAAAGAATGCCACGGGCCTGCCTGCCTGGTTGAGAGTGGCGGCAAGGGCGACGCCCGATGCGTCGCTTTCTACTTGGAAAGGAAGTGTTTCGTCTACAGCGTGCATTCCAGCTTTGGCAATATCAGCTCTGATCCAGGCGAAGGCCTGTTGGGCCTCTGCCGTCAGGGGGAAATGAGTGGACTGTATGAGTGGGCGGGCCTTGTCCGCATAGTTTGGGACCCACTGAGCGTAATACGAGAAGAACCCCAGGCAGCGTTTGAGGGCCTTGGGGCAGTGGGGGAGAGGAAGCTCCATGAGGGGGCACATGTGGTCGGGATTGGGCCCCAGAACTCCGTTCTGGACCATGTAGCCGAGGATGGCTAGGCGGTTTGTACGGAACACACACTTCTCCTTGTTATATGTGAGGTTGAGGAGAGTGGCGGTGCGGAGAAATTTAGCGAGGTTGGCGTTGTGGTCCTGCTGATCATGGCCGCAGATGGTCACATTGTCTAGGTACGGAAACGTGGCCCGCAAGCCGTACCGGCCGACCATTCTGTCCATCTCACTTTGGCAGACCGAAGCCCCATTGGTGCCGCCGAAGGGGACCCTAAGGAAGTGATATAGCCGGCCGTCTGCCTCGAAGGCGGCGTATGGCCGGTCTGATTTACGGATGGGGAGCTGGTGGTAAGCGGATTTCAGGTCCACCGTTGAGAAGACCCGGTACTGTGCAATCTGGTTAACCATGTCAGGTATGCGTGGGAGGGGGTACGCGTCGAGCTGCGTGTACCTGTTGATGGTCTGGCTGTCGTCCATGACCATTCGGTTTTTCTCCCCAGACTTAACCACTACCACTTGAGCTCTCCAGGGGCTGTTGCTGGCCTCGATGACTCCCTCCCGAAGCAACCGCTGGACCTCGGACCTGATGAAGGCCTTATCCTGGGTGCTGCACCGTCTGCTCCTGGTGGCGACGGGTTTGCAATCTGGAGTTAGATTGGCAAAGAGGGAAGGAGGATCGACCTTTAGGGTCGCGAGGCCGCACACAGTGAGGGGTGGTAAGGGTCGGCCGAATTTAAGGGTCAGGCTCTGGAGGTTGCACTGAAAATCCAGGCCAAGGATAAGTGCAGCGCAGAGGTTAGGGAGGACGTAGAGGCGAAAACCGTGGAACTCTACGCCTTGGACTGTGAGCGTGACCGTGCAGTACCCCCGGATCGCTATGCGATGGGATCCGGAGGCCAGGGAGATACTTTGATTGGTACGGTGTACCTTAAGGGAGCAGCGCCTTACCGTATTTGGATGTACAAAGCTCTCGGTGCTCCCGGAGTCCAGTAGGCAGGTGGTCACGTGGCCGTTGACTTTCACGCTGGTGGATGCGTTGGTCAGAGCGTGTGGTCTGACTGGTCAAGTACCATGGATGCGAGTCGTGGTTGATCGTCGGGTGAGGCGACGGCTGCGTCGGGGTCCTTAAACGCCGTTGGTCTCCATGAGCTGCGGGGTGGACAAGATGGCGGCGCCCATGAAACGCACGTGTTGTGCGGGGGAGAAGATGCCGGCGCCCGTTGCTCGCACATGGCCTGGGGAGGAGGGGAGGGTAGCAGTGCCCATTGTCCGTGACCGGAGGGGGTGGGGGCGACCGCTGCCGCTAGGCGGGCCTGGCACACCGCTGCGTAGTGCCCCTTCTTCCCGCAGGCCTTACAAAGGGCAGCGCGGGCCGGGCAGCGTTGGCAGGGGTGTCCTTGTTGGTCGCAAAAAAAGCATCGGGGCCCCCCGGAGATCACTGGCTGGCGCGTAGCGCAGGCATATTGGGTGGGTAGCGCCCCCGCTGGGGCGGCTGCCTGTGGGGCCCATGAAGCTTAGGAGGAGTAGGCCACGCGGTTGGGGGCGTAGGACTGTACATTGCGCAGGGCGACCGTCATGGAGAGTGCTAGTGTTTTAGTCTCTGCGAGGTCGCGCGTGGCCCCTTCTAGGAGCCGCTGCCTGATAACATCGGACCCAATCCCAGTTACAAAAGCGTCCCTCATAAGGAGATCTGAGTGCTCCTTAGCTGTAACGTCCTGGCAGTCACAGTCCCGCACTAGTGGGATCAGGGCCCTCCAGAAGTCTTAGATTGACTCACCAGGTAGTTGAGTACGCGTTGCGAGCGCGTGTCTGGCGAAGAGCGTGTTCGTCTTCTGCTCATAATTCTCTTTGAGTCGAGTCATAGCCTCAGCGTAATTGGGCGCATCCTGGATCAGCGGGAAGATTTTAGAGCTGAGCCTGGAGTACAAAATTTGAATCTTCTGAGCCTCTGGAACAGGGGTCGGCACCGCGTTGATATACGCTTCAAAACAAGCTAGCCAGTGCTGAAAGTCCTTTCTGGCGTCGCTTGCGTGTGGATCCAGCTGCAATCGATCTGGTTTAATCTGGAGGTCCGTCTTCTGAATCTGATACTAATAAATTGAGGCACGATCCATTTGGCTGGAGACAAAGTTGAATTCAAACTGAGGCTTTATTAGTATCTGAAGTGTAGCCTCCTACAGCAGCTGACAATTGGCCGCGAGCTGAAGGCCATATTTATAACCCAGCTCCTGGGCGGAGCTAGCATGCAGGGGCCCAGGTGAACCTTTAGTGCTGATTCTACCGTACAACCCTTAATATAAGAACACAGTGGTTTACCACAGTGTGTGTGGTGTGTGGTGTATTATATCTTCATCGTGTTCTTTACATGCACTTTATTCATTATATACTGAATGTTACTACATCCTATATTTGGGATCTCATTTATTTTCAAGTATTAGAGTGGGGTCACATTGGAAAACAATTACAGAATCACAGGTGTAAAGAAACCTTTACTCTGCATCTAACCCTGTGCTGTACCTGCTCTGGGAGTGTCTGATAGGACAGTGTACAGGAGACTTCCGGGTGCGGCGATGACCAGCTGAGTCGCACGTTTCGGCAGCTCCCGGTGAAACGGACTTTTGGGCTCTTGATAGGAGCCCCAACGGCAATTTTGACGGCTAAAAACACTGTGCGGTAAACCAGAAGGGAATCCCCCCTGGATACGGATGAAAAAAGGAGGAGAAAGTGGCCGGATTGCAGTGGATCCTTTAGAACAGCGGAAAGGAAGGCAAGCAAAAACCAAGATGGCGTCGGAAGGTGGCAGTTTAACATGGGGCCCTGAACAACAAGAGTTCCTGAAATGCTGTGTGGAAGAGCTCAAAAAGGAAATGAAGAAAGAGCTGTTGGCCCCGATACTACAGGCGACCGAAGGGCTAAAGGAGGAACAAAAGACCCAGGAGCGGGAGCTTCGGGTCGTGAAGGCAAAGGCAGCCGAGAATGAGGACGACATACAGGGCCTGGTGGTGAAGACGGAGACGCATGAGGCACATCAGAAACGATGTGTGGAAAGGTTGGAGGCACTGGAGAACAACGCAAGGAGGAACAACCTGAGGATTCTTGGTCTTCCTGAAGGTGCGGAGGGAGCGGACGTCGGGGCATATGTGAGCACGATGCTGCACTCGTTAATGGGAGCGGAGGCCCCGGCGGGTCCGTTGGAGGTGGAGGGAGCATACCGAGTGATGGCGCGAGGACCGAGAGCAGGAGAAATTCCCAGAGCCATAGTGGTGAGATTCCTCCGTTTTAAGGATAGAGAAATGGTCCTTAGATGGGCAAAGAAAACTCGGAGCAGTAAATGGGAGAACGCGGTGATCCGCGTTTATCAAGACTGGAGTGTGGAGGTGGCGAGAAGGAGGGCGAGCTTTAATCGGGCCAAGGCGGTGCTTCATAAAAAGAAGATAAAATTTGGAATGCTGCAACCGGCAAGACTGTGGGTCACATATCGAGGGAGGCAGCACTACTTTGAGACGGCGGATGGAGCGTGGACTTTTATTGTGGAAGAAAAACTGGAATGAGCGGGTTATTAAAAAGAACGTTTGAACAAAGTGGTGGGGCGAATGTGGGGGGCGAAGAGGGGGGTTAAAAAGGGGGGAAAGAGGAGTTTTATGTACTAATCCTGCGATGTGGTAACTTTTCTCTCTTCCACAGGTGGTGATGGGGGGGAGGAGGGGAGGTGGAGGAGATGGGGCGTTGGCCATTGGGGGCGGGGCCAAGGGAGAAGCGCGGGCTTGGTTCCCGCGCTATGATAATCATGGCGGGAATAGAGAAGCAGGAAGGAGGGGGCGTCGCACGGTGCAAGCCGAGGTCACGGGGGGAAGCCGAGGTCGGCCAGAGTTTGCTGACTTCTGGGAGCAACATGGGGGGAGTAATTATGCTAGCGGGGGATCTAGCGGGGGGGGTGGGGTGGGAGGGGGGAATTACTGGGTTGCTGCTGCTGGGGAGAGGGGGGAGCTGGTATGGGAGGGGATGGGCGGGGGGGCACCGCCTGGGGGAGATACAGCTGCGTGGGAACCGGGTGAGGAGCTGGAAAAAGGGGATGGCTAATCGACAAGGGGGGGGGTAGGAAGCCCCCCAACCCGGCTGATCACGTGGAACGTGAGAGGGCTGAATGGGCCGATAAAGAGGGCACGGGTACTCGCACACCTTAAGAAACTTAAGGCAGATGTGGTTATGTTACAGGAAACGCACCTGAAACTGATAGACCAGGTTAGGCTACGCAAAGGATGGGTGGGGCAGGTGTTCCATTCGGGGCTAGATACGAAAAACAGGGGGGTGGCTATATTAGTGGGGAAGCGGGTAATGTTCGAGGCAAAGACTATAGTGGCGGATAACGGGGGCAGATACGTGATGGTGAGTGGCAAACTACAGGGGGAGACGGTGGTTTGGGGAGACGGTGGTTTTGGTAAACGTATATGCCCCGAACTGGGATGATGCCAATTTTATGAGGCGGATGCTAGGACGCATTCCGGACCTAGAGATGGGAAAGCTGATAATGGGGGGAGATTTTAATACGGTGTTGGAACCAGGGCTGGATAGGTCGAAGTCCAGGACTCGAAAGAGGCCGGCAGCAGCCAAGGTACTTAAAGATTTTATGGAGCAGATGGGAGGTGTAGACCCGTGGAGATTTAGCAGACCTAGGAGTAAGGAGTTCTCGTTTTTCTCCTATGTCCATAAAGTCTACTCGCGAATAGACTTTTTTGTGCTGGGAAGGGCGTTGATCCCGAAGGTGAGGGGAACGGAGTATACGGCTATAGCCATTTCGGATCACGCTCCACACTGGGTGGACTTGGAGATAGGGGAGGAAACAGAAGGGCGCCCACCCTGGAGAATGGACATGGGACTAATGGCAGATGAGGGGGTGTGTATAAGGGTGAGGGGGTGCATTGAAAAGTACTTGGAACTCAATGATAATGGGGAGGTCCAGGTGGGAGTGGTCTGGGAGGCGCTGAAGGCGGTGGTTAGAGGGGAGCTGATATCAATAAGGGCACAGAAGGGGAAGCAGGAGAGTAAGGAACGGGAGCGGTTGCTGCAAGAACTTTTGAGGGTGGACAGACAATATGCGGAAGCACCGGAGGAGGGACTGTACAGGGAAAGGCAAAGGCTACATGTAGAATTTGACTTGCTGACTACGGGCACTGCAGAGGCACAATGGAGGAAGGCACAGGGTGTACAGTACGAATATGGGGAGAAGGCGAGCAGGTTGCTAGCACACCAATTGAGGAAAAGGGGAGCAGCGAGGGAAATAGGGGGAGTGAGGGATGAGGAAGGAGAGATGGAGCGGGGAGCGGAGAGAGTGAATGGAGTGTTCAAGACATTTTATAAAAAATTATATGAAGCTCAACCCCCGGATGGGAGGGAGAGAATGATGGGCTTCTTGGATCGGCTGGAATTTCCCAAGGTGGAAGAGCAGGAAAGGGTGGGACTGGGAGCACAGACCGAGGTAGAAGAAGTGGTGAAAGGAATTAGGAGCATGCAGGCGGGAAAGGCCCCGGGACCGGATGGATTCCCAGTCGAATTCTATAGAAAATATGTGGACTTGCTCGCCCCGGTATTGACGAGGACCTTTAATGAGGCAAAGGAAAGGGGACAACTGCCCCCGACTATGTCTGAAGCAACGATATTGCTTCTCTTAAAGAAGGAAAAGGACCCACTACAATGCGGGTCCTATAGACCTATTTCCCTCCTAAATGTAGATGCCAAGATCCTGGCCAAGGCAATGGCAATGAGAATAGAGGAATGTGTCCCGGGGGTGGTCCACGAGGACCAAACTGGGTTTGTGAAGGGGAGACAGCTGAACACGAATATACGGAGGCTGTTAGGGGTAATGATGATGGCCCCACCAGAGGGGGAAACGGAGATAGTAGTGGCGATGGATGCCGAGAAAGCATTTGATAGAGTGGAGTGGGATTATTTGTGGGAGGTGTTGAGGAGATTTGGTTTTGGAGAGGGGTATGTTAGATGGGTGCAGTTGTTGTATAGGGCCCCGATGGCGAGCGTGGTCACGAATGGATGGGGATCTGCATATTTTCGGCTCCATAGAGGGACAAGGCAGGGATGCCCTCTGTCCCCATTATTGTTTGCACTGGCGATTGAGCCCCTGGCGATAGCGTTGAGGGGTTCCAAGAAGTGGAGGGGAGTACTTAGAGGAGGAGAAGAACACCGGGTATCTTTGTATGCGGACGATTTGCTACTATATGTGGCAGACCCGGCGGAGGGGATGCCAGAAATAATGTGGATACTTGGGGAGTTTGGGGATTTTTCAGGGTATAAATTGAACATGGGGAAAAGTGAGTTGTTTGTGGTGCATCCAGGGGAGCAGAGTAGAGAAATAGAGGACCTACCGTTGAGAAAGGTAACAAGGGACTTTCGTTACCTGGGGATCCAGATAGCCAAGAATTGGGGCACATTGCATAGGTTAAATTTAACGCGGTTGGTGGAACAAATGGAGGAGGATTTCAAGAGATGGGATATGGTATCCCTGTCACTGGCAGGGAGGGTGCAGGCGGTTAAGATGGTGGTCCTCCCGAGATTCCTCTTTGTGTTTCAGTGCCTCCCGGTGGTGATCACGAAGGCTTTTTTTAAAAGGATTAAAAAGAGCATCATGGGTTTTATGTGGGCCGGGAAGACCCCGAGAGTGAGGAAGGGATTCTTACAGCGTAGCAGGGATAGGGGGGGGCTGGCACTACCGAGCCTAAGTGAGCATTATTGGGCCGCTAATATTTCAATGGTGAGTAAGTGGATGGGAGAGGAGGAGGGAGCGGCGTGGAAGAGATTAGAGAGGGCGTCCTGTAGGGGGACTAGCCTACAGGCTATGGTGACAGCCCCATTGCCGTTCTCACTGAGGAACTACACCACAAGCCCGGTGGTGGTGGCTACACTGAAGATTTGGGGACAGTGGAGACGGCATAGGGGAAAGACTGGAGCCTTGGGGGGGGTCCCCGATAAGAAACAACCATAGGTTTGCCCCGGGGGGAATGGATGGGGGATATGGAATGTGGCAAAGAGCAGGAATAACGCAACTGAAAGATCTGTTTGTGGATGGGAAGTTCGCGAGTCTGGGAGCGCTGACCGAGAAATATGGGTTGCCCCAAGGGAATGCATTCAGGTATATGCAACTGAGGGCTTTTGCGAGGCAACAGGTGAGGGAATTCCCGCAGCTCCCGACACAAGAGGTGCAGGACAGAGTGATCTCAAAGACATGGGTGGGGGATGGTAAGGTATCAGATATATATAGGGAAATGAGGGACGAGGGGGAGACTATGGTAGATGAACTAAAAGGGAAATGGGAAGAAGAGCTGGGGGAGGAGATCGAGGAGGGGCTGTGGGCAGATGCCCTAAGCAGGGTAAACTCGTCGTCCTCGTGTGCCAGGCTAAGCCTGATTCAGTTTAAGGGATTACATAGGGCGCATATGACTGGAGCACGGCTCAGTAAATTTTTTGGGGTGGAGGATAGGTGTGCGAGGTGCTCGAGAAGCCCAGCGAATCATACCCATATGTTTTGGTCATGCCCGGCACTACAGGGGTTTTGGATGGGGGTGACAAAGGTGCTTTCAAAAGTAGTGGGGGTCCGGGTCGAACCAAGCTGGGGGTTGGCTATATTTGGGGTAGCACAAGAGCCGGGAGTGCAGGAGGCGAGAGAGGCCGATGTTTTGGCCTTTGCGTCCCTAGTAGCCCGGCGCAGGATATTGCTAATGTGGAAAGAAGCCAAGCCCCCGGGGGTGGAGAGCTGGATAAATGACATGGCAGGGTTTATAAAGCTAGAGCGGATTAAGTTCGTTCTAAGGGGGTCGGCTCAAGGGTTCACCAGGCGGTGGCAACCGTTTGTCGAATACCTCGCAGAAAGATAGATGGAATGGAAAAAAGAGGGCAGCAGCCCAGGATCGATCGGGGGGGGGGGGGGAGAGGGGGGGAGGGGGGGGGGGAGGAGGAACCAGAAGGACTCTCAGGGTTGTTAATATATACTGTATAATATGTATAGGTCGTTGCGACAGATAATTATATATTGGACTGTTAAATTATATTTTTGGAGAGTGTTACAGTTGCCAATTAGGGTTAGTTTTCATTTTTGTTATTTATTATTTATTCATTTTTTGTTTATAAAATAGGTCATTGTTATTTGTGTTGTTATAATATTGTGTAAAGGATGCACAATGTACTGTGTTGGTTGACCAAAAATTTTCAATAAAATATTTATTAAAAAAAAGGACAGTGTACAGGAGTTATACTCTGTATCTAACCCTGTGCTGTACCTGCCCTGGGAGTGTCTGATAGGACAATGTACGGAGTTTTACTCTGTATCTAACCCTGTGCTGTACCTGCCCTGGGAGTGTCTGATAGGACAGTGTACAGGAGTTATACTCTGTATCTAACCCTGTGCTGTACCTGCCCTGGGAGTGTCTGATAGGACAGTGTACAGGAGTTATACTCTGTATCTAACCCTGTGCTGTACCTGCTCTGGGAGTGTCTGATAGGACAATGTACGGAGTTTTACTCTGTATCTAACCCTGTGCTGTACCTGCCCTGGGAGTGTCTGATAGGACAGTGTACAGGAGTTATACTCTGTATCTAACCCTGTGCTGTACCTGTCCTGGGAGTGTCTGAAAGGACAGTGTACAACAGTACTACTCTGTATCTAACCCCGTGACGTACCTGCTCTGGGAGTGTCTGATAGGACAATGTACAGAGTTTTACTCTGTATCTAACCCTGTGCTGTACCTGCCCTGGGAGTGTCTGAAAGGACAGTGTACAACAGTACTACTCTGTATCTAACCCCGTGCTGTACCTGCTCTGGGAGTGTCTGATAGGACAGTGTACAGGAGTTTTACTCTGTATCTAACCCTGTGCTGTACCTGCCCTGGGAGTGTCTGGTAGGACAGTGTACAGGAGTTATACTCTGTATCTAACCCTGTTCTGTACCTGCCCTGGGAGTGTCTGATAGGACAGTGTACAGGAGTTATACTCTGTATCTAACCCTGTTCTGTACCTGCTCTGGGAGTGTCTGATAGGACAGTGTACAGGAGTTATACTCTGTATCTAACCCTGTTCTGTACCTGCCCTGGGAGTGTCTGATAGGACAGTGTACAGGAGTTATACTCTGTATCTAACCCTGTTCTGTACCTGCTCTGGGAGTGTCTGATAGGACAGTGTACAGGAGTTATACTCTGTATCTAACCCTGTTCTGTACCTGCCCTGGGAGTGTCTGATAGGACAGTGTACAGGAGTTATACTCTGTATCTAACCCTGTGCTGTACCTGCCCTGGGAGTGTCTGATAGGACAATGTACGGAGTTTTACTCTGTATCTAACCCTGTGCTGTACCTGTCCTGGGAGTGTCTGAAAGGACAGTGTACAACAGTACTACTCTGTATCTAACCCCGTGACGTACCTGCTCTGGGAGTGTCTGATAGGACAGTGTACTGGAGTTATACTCTGTATCTAACCCCGTGCTGTACCTGCCCTGGGAGTGTCTGGTAGGACAGTGTACAGGAGTTATACTCTGTATCTAACCCTGTTCTGTACCTACCCTGGGAGTGTCTGATAGGACAGTGTACAGGAGTTATACTCTGTATCTAACCCTGTGCTGTACCTGCCCTGGGAGTGTCTGATAGGACAGTGTACAGGAGTTATACTCTGTATCTAACCCTGTTCTGTACCTACCCTGGGAGTGTCTGATAGGACAGTGTACAGGAGTTATACTCTGTATCTAACCCTGTGCTGTACCTGCTCTGGGAGTGTCTGATAGGACAGTGTACAGGAGTTATACTCTGTATCTAACCCTGTTCTGTACCTGCTCTGGGAGTGTCTGATAGGACAGTGTATAGGAGTTTTACTCTGTATCTAACCCTGTTCTGTACCTGCCCTGGGAGTGTCTGATAGGACAGTGTACAGGAGTTTTACTCTGTATCTAACCCTGTTCTGTACCTGCTCTGGGAGTGTCTGATAGGACAGTGTACAGGAGTTTTACTCTGTATCTAACCCTGTTCTGTACCTGCCCTGGGAGTGTTTGATAGGACAGTGTACAGGAGTTATACTCTGTATCTAACCCTGTGCTGTACCTGCCCTGGGAGTGTCTGATAGGACAGTGTATAGGAGTTATACTCTGTATCTAACCCTGTTCTGTACCTGCTCTGGGAGTGTCTGATAGGACAGTGTACAGGAGTTATACTCTGTATCTAACCCTGTTCTGTACCTGCTCTGGGAGTGTCTGATAGGACAGTGTATAGGAGTTTTACTCTGTATCTAACCCTGGGCTGTACCTGCTCTGGGAGTGTCTGATAGGACAATGTACGGAGTTTTACTCTGTATCTAACCCTGTTCTGTACCTGCTCTGGGAGTGTCTGATAGGACAATGTACGGAGTTTTACTCTGTATCTAACCCTGTGCTGTACCTGCTCTGGGAGTGTCTGATAGGACAATGTACGGAGTTTTACTCTGTATCTAACCCTGTTCTGTACTTTCCCTGGAAGTGTATGATTGGACAGTGTACAGGAGTTATACTCTGTATCTAACCCTGTGCTGTACTTTCCCTGGAAGTGTCTGATTGGACAGTGTAGGGGGAGCTCTACCCTGTGTCTAACCCCGTGTTGTATCTGCCAGGGAGTGTTTATTAGTGTAGAGGGAAATTTACTTTGTGTTTAACTCTCTGCCATCCTGCACTGGGCTTGATGGGACAGTGCAGAGGGGGCCCTACTCTGTATGCAACAACCGGGCTGTAATTCTGGGGCCCTGAACTGAAATCTGTTCCTGCCACTGCAACATGATTGAGCCATGAACATTCCTGAGTGAGTGACGCGGGCAGCAGAATATAGACTGTAACAGTCCAAGAGGTCAATGTCTCCTATTCCTGCTTGTGCTGTATTGCTGTGTGTGTGCTCCAACACTGCGATTTAAAACAAGATCTGTTCTCGCTGAAGGGTGATGAGGTACGTTGGACGCTCTTAGTTAAGAGACACGGTGGTACAATGAGTGGGATCAAAATTTGTTGTTGGCTCCAGCCTCCTGGGGCGTTCTCTGTGGCCTGAGCTACAACCTGATGTTTAATGGCTTGTTGGGCCCTCCCATGAACTTAGACCTGCAGACATCTCCGCCTTGACTGTGGAGCCTCCAACAGGCTACATCTCCTCCTGACTCCCGCCTCAATTTATTCCAAAGACGAAACTGAGGTAAAATTACCTCTTTGGGACTGGATTGCTGCCAGCTGTTTTCCTAAGCAAGGCCCAGAGATCAAGCCCAATCCCCACTCAAGCGTGATAGTGTTGGAACTCTGAGGAGAGGATGGTTTCAATAGGCAAGGCCGGGTGCCAGCTGAATGGAAGAGGGGTTAAATGCCAAGCTTCAGAAACCAAACGCCTTTTTAAGAACCTGGCGGTTATTTTAAGAGACCTGTCATTTTGTGGCAGTTTTGCATTTTCTCCTTTGGCACGGCAGTGGTGCTGAGGGTAGGCTGCCTGTTGCCTTTAAGGCAGCAAAGATGTTCTGGGCAATGAGAGGAGGCCAATATCTCGCTCATGAGGCCCAAGGATTTGAGTGACAGTTCGCCAAGGGCAGCATGTGGGTTGTGGCCCTGAGGCGAGACTGGACCAGAAGTCCTGAAGCTTGCCCCGCCCGTCTCCACTCCTGGTATTCATCAGAACTCTCAGCTGCCATTCTCTACTCTCCCTCCCAGGCTCCTGACTCTGGTACTTCTGTGGCTCTGTGACTGCACCGCGTCACTGCCACCCGGAGGAAGCTTAGACAACCCGCCAGCCAGCGACCCCCAAACTACCACTAAACCCTGGGTCATGGAGCAGAACGCCACAGGAATAAGCAAGAGTGTGGGCGAAGGCAGAAGGAATGGAAGTTTGCGATTTCAAGGTACGCTGTATCTCCCTCCAAATCTCTTTGTCCCTTATTGACTGTCTCTGTTTGTCTCCCTATTTTTTTCTCTCTCTCTCTCACTGTCTCTCTTTGTCTCTGCCTTTCATTTTTCCCTGTGCCTGTCTCCCTCTCTCACTCTCTCTGCCTGTCTCTCGTCCCTGGTATTTTTGTTTCTCTCTGCCTCGACCTTTCACTTTGCTCTGTCTGCTCATCTGTCTCTCTCTCTCTCTCTCTGCCTGTCTCTTTCTTCCGCTCTCTGGCCGGGGTTTTCTGTTTGGGAGATTATGATCTCCTGCCGGAGTAGAATCGCCCCTGGTCTGTGCTGGTGCTAGGAGTAGCGCCCAGGAGCAATTCCCTCTTCTTTTCCATGCATATTTATGCATGGCAGGGAGCTCCTGGGATTCCGTTCCGAATCCCGCTATCAGGCTTCCATTTTGAATGGACGGCTTGATACCGAGATCCAGTGGCTGTTCCCCCCCCCCCAACTGACAACTAAAGTAGGGCTATCCTTCACCCCCCATATCACAGGGCCCCTTTATCACAGACACACCCAATATAATAACTCCCTGATGGGGAGGCTAGGGGCAGGGTGGGCAGGATTTGCGTTGTGGGGGGCATTCCGATGGACTTTGGGGGCACCTATGTTACATACTTACCCCCTTGACCCACTGCGAGGTCCACTGCATCAGGGCCACGCTTTAACATACTTGCACCAATCCATGCCCGCTTGAATCCTGGCCAAGAGGACGGGAGCATCATGCAGGTGTTATGGGCCAGGGATTAGAGAACCCCAAAGTGTGTCTTGGAGTTCACCAGACCCACAACTTTTAATAGATTGTGGTCTGGGGAGCACATGGCCCACTCTACAGGTGAGGTACAGCAGAAATGGAAAAGTTTTTTTTTAAAGCAAAACAATGTTTATTCTATGAACTCAAGTTAACCTTTTTAAAACATACAGTGAACATCTTAGCAACCATTAATTCAAATACAACCCCCAGAGAATACAACACTAAGTAATCCTTTAAGCTTTCCTTTTAACATCCATAAGACTTAAAACACCTTTTACCAGAAGCACATTAGGTTTACATTCACTACTGAGAATATTTATAATTCTGAATTCAGCAAATGATGAAGAGATAGTCCTTTGATGGCAGAGAGATCAACAGTACACCTGCTCTGTCTGGCTTCAGCTCCAACACTGAAAACGGAACTAAAACACACCCTGCAGCCTGCTCAAAACCGAAAGTAAAAAGTTGACAGACAGCCCAGCTCCACCCACTCTCTGACATCACTGAAGTAATAAGCACCCATTTCTTAAAGGTACTTTCACTACAGATATTTGTAAACACACCCATTTATAAACACCCATTTCTTAAAGGTACTCTCACATGACACCTTCCCCCTGAGAAAAAAATAATAAACCATCAACTTTAAGATGGTTTCATTTTTCACCTTTTCACTATCCTTTAAGAAATGCACACAGTAAATATACTTTTTTGTTAAAAAAAAACAACACACGCAAACAGGTATAATAATATAGTCCATTTTTTTTTGTTCTTCTTCCTCCAACTGAAACTGCTTCCGTTCACCACATTCATGACAAAGCATCGGCTATCACGTTTTCTCGTCCTGCCACATGTACTATTGTTCAATGAAATGGCTGTAACAATAAACTCCAGCGAAACAGCCTTGCATTGTTACTCTGGAATCGCTCCAAAAACATCAACGGATTATGATCAGTATATATAACGGTATCAGATGGATTGCTGGTCACATAAATGTGAAAATGTTGCAAAGCCAGCACCAAACTCAAAGTCTCCTTCTCAATCGTGGAATACTTTTTCTGGTGAGGATTCAATTTCTTTGAAAAATAACCAATCGGCCGCTCTAGCCCTTCATCATCGTCTTGGAGAAGCACCGCACCTACGCCCACATCACTCGCATCAACCACCACTTTGAATGGTTTGGTATACCCGTGCCACGTGATAGCGAGACGAGGAATAGGGAGAGAGAGGAGTTGAACACGTGGCTACAGGGATGGTGCAGGAGGGAGGGTTTCAGATTTCTGGATAATTGGGGCTCATTCTGGGGTCGGTGGGACCTCTACAAACGGGATGGTCTACACCTGGACCAGAGGGGTACCAATATCCTGGGGGGGAAATTTGCTAATGCTCTTCGGGAGGGTTTAAACTATTTCAGCAGGGGCTTGGGAACCTGAATTGTAGCTCCAGTATACAGGAGGTTGAGAGCAGTGAGGTCATGAGTAAGGTTTCAAAGTTGCAGGAGTGTACCGGCAGGCAGGAAGGTGGTTTAAAGTGGGTCTTCTTCAATGCCAGGAGCATCCAGAATAAGGTGGGTGAACTTGCGGCATGGGTTGGTACCTGGGACTTCGATGTTGTGGCCATTTCGGAGATCTGGATAGAGCAGGGACAGGAATGGTTGTTGCAGGTGCCGGGGTTTAGATATTTCAGTAAGCTCAGGGAAGGTGGTAAAAGAGGGGGAGGGGTGATATTGTTAGTCAAGGACAGTATTACGGTGGCAGAAAGGACGTTTGATAAGGACTCGTCTACTGAGGCAGTATGGGCTGAGGTTAGAAACAGGAAAGGAGAGGTCACCCTGTTAGGGGTTTTCTATAGGCCTCCGAAAAGTTCTAGAGATGTAGAGGAAAGGATTGCAAAGATGATTCTGGATAGGAGCGAAAGCAACAGGGTAGTTGTTATGGGGGACTTTAACTTTCCTAATATTGACTGAAAACGCTATAGTTCGAGTACTTTAGATGGGTCTGTTTTTGTCCAATGTGTGCAGAAGGGTTTCCTGACACAGTATGTAGATAGGCCAACGAGAGGCAAGGCCATATTGGATTTGGTACTGGGTAATGAACCAGGACAGGTGTTAGATTTGGAGGTAGGTGAGTACTTTGGTGATAGTGACCACAATTCGATTAAGTTTACTTTCGTGATGGAAAGGGATAGGTAAATACCACAGGGCAAGAGTTGTATCTGGGAGAAAGGCAATTATGATGCGATGAGGCAAGACTTAGGATGCATCAGATGGAGAGGAAAACTGCACGGAATGGGCACAATGGAAATGTGGAGCTTGTTCAAGGAACAGCTACTGCGTGTCCTTGATAAGTATGTACCTGTCAGGCAGGGAGGAAGTGGTCGAGCAAGGGAACCGTGGTTTACTAAAGCAGTCGAAACACTTTTCCAGAGGAAGAAGGAGGCTTATGTAAAGATGAGACATGAAGATTCAATTAGGGCGCTCGAGAGTTACAAGTTAGCTAGGAACGACCTAAAGAGAGAGCTAAGAAGAGCCAGGAGGGGACATGAGAAGTCTTTGGCAGGCCGGATCAAGGATAACCCTAAAGCTTTCTATAGATATGTCAGGAATAAACGAATGACTAGGGTAAGAGTAGGGCCAGTCAAGGACAATAGTGGAAAGTTGTGCTTGGAGTCTGAGGAGATAAGAGAGGTGCTAAATGAATATTTTTCATCAGTATTCACACAGGAAAAAGACAATGTTGTCGAGGAGAATACTGAGATTCAGGCTACTAGACTAGAAGGGCTTGAGGTTCATAAGGAGGAGGTGTTAGCAATTCTGGAAAGTGTGAAAATAGTTAAGTCCCCTGGGCCAGATGGGATTTATCCTAGGATTCTCTGGGAAGCTAGGGAGGAGATTGCTGAGCCTTTGGCTTTGATCTTTAAGTCATCTTTGTCTACAGGAATAGTGCCAGAAGACTGGAGGATAGCAAATGTTGTCCCCTTGTTCAAGAAGGGGAGTAGAGACAACCCCGGTAACTATAGACCACTGAGCCTTACTTCTGTTGTGGGCAAAACCTTGGAAAGGTTTATAAGAGATAGGATGTATAATCATCTGGAAAGGAATAATTTGATTAGAGCTAGTCAACACAGTTTTGTGAAGGGTAGGTCGTGCCTCACAAACCTTATTGAGTTCTTTGAGAAGGTGACCAAACAGGTGGATGAGGGTAAAGCAGTTGATGTGGTGTATATGGATTTCAGTAAAGCATTTGATAAGGTTCCCCACGGTAGGCTACTGCAGAAAATACGGAGGCATGGGATTCAGGGTGATTTAGCAGTTTGGATCAGAAATTGGTTAGCTGGAAGAAGACAAAGGGTGGTGGTTGATGGGAAATGTTCGGACTGGAGTCCAGTTACTAGTGGTGTACCACAAGGATCTGTTTTGGGGCCACTGCTGTTTGTCATTTTTATAAATGACTAGAGGAGGGCGTAGAAGGATGAGTGAGTAAATTTGCAGATGACACTAATGTCGGTGGAGTTGTGGACAGTGCAGAAGGATGTTACAAGTTACAGAGGGCCATAGATAAGCTGCAGTGCTGGGCTGAGAAGTGGCAAATGGAGTTTAATGCAGAAAAACGTGAGGTGATTCATTTTGGAAGGAATAACAGGAAGACAGAGTACTGGGCTAATGGTAAGATTCTTGGCAGTGTGGATGAGCAGAGAGATCTCGGTGTCCATGTACACAGATCCCTGAAAGTTGCCACCCAGGTTGAGAGGGTTGTTAAGAAGGCATACAGTGTGTTAGCTTTTATTGGTAGAGGGATTGAGTTTCGGAGCCATGAGGTCATGTTGCAGCTGTACAAAACTCTGGTGCGGCCGCATTTGGAGTATTGCGTGCAATTCTGGTCGCCGCATTATAGGAAGGATGTGGAAGCATTGGAAAGGGTGCAGAGATTTACCAGAATGTTGCCTGGTATGGAGGGAAGATCTTATGAGGAAATGCTGAGGGACTTGAGGCTGTTTTCATTAGAGAGAAGAAGGTTAAGAGGTGACTTAATTGAGGCATACAAGATGATCAGAGGATTGGATAGGGTGGACAGTGAGAGCCTTTTTCCTCGGATGGTGATGTCCAGCACGAGGGGACATAGCTTTAAATTGAGAGGAGATAGATCTAGGACAGATGTCAGAGGTAGGTTCTTTACTCAGAGAGTAGTAAGGGCGTGGAATGCCCTGCTTGCAACAGTAGTGGACTTGCCAACACTAAGGGCATTCAAATGGTCATTGGATAGACATATGGACGATAAGGGAATAGTGTAGATGGGCTTTAGAGTGGTTTCACAGGTCGGCGCAACATCGAGGGCCGAAGGGCCTGTACTGCGCTGTAATGTTCTGTGTTCTATGTTCTATAATTTGGGATGGCTAACACAGGAGCAGTGGTTAACACAGCTTTCAGGCCGTCAAATGCCTGTTGACACTCCGCTGTCCACTGGAATTTGTTACGCTTCTTGACCATGTCCGTCAGTGGAGCGACCACACTGTTAAAATTCGGTACAAATTTCCGGTAAAATTTACTCATACCAAGAAATCGCATTATTTCCCGTCGTGTCGAGGATATCGGAAACTCCCCAATAACTTTGGTTTTCACATCCCGTGGGACCAGTCGACCCTGTCTGATTGTATGGCCAAGGAAAGTTACTTGGGCTTTTCCAAATTCACTTTACGCTAGGTTTATCACCAAACCCGCCTCCTGAAGTCGATCGAATAACTCCATCAGATGTTTCAAATGTTCTGTCCATTAAGAGCCGTGAGGTGATGATGCAGCTGTACAAAACCTTGGTAAGGCCACATTTGGAGTACTGTGTACAGTTCTGGTCGCCTCATTTTAGGAAGGATGTGGAAGCTTTGGAAAAGGTGCAAAGGAGATTTACCAGGATGTTGCCTGGAATGGAGAGTAGGTCTTACGAGGAAAGGTTGAGTGTGCTAGACCTTTTCTCATTAGAACGGAGAAGGATGAGGGGCGACTTGATAGAGGTTTATAAGATGATCAGGGGAATAGATAGAGTAGACAGTCAGAGACTTTTTCCTCGGGTGGAACAAACCATTCCAAGGGGACATAAATTTAAGGTGAATGGTGGAAGAGGAAGGGGGGATGTCAGAGGTAGGTTCTTTAGACAGAGAGTAGTGGGGGCATGGAATGCACTGCCTGTGGAAGTAGTTGAGTCGGAAAAATTAGGGATCTTCAAGCGGCTATTGGGTAGGTACATGGATTACGGTAGAATGCTGGGGTGTAGATTGATTTGTTCTTAATCTAGGACAAAGGTTTGGCACAACATCGTGGGCCGAAGGGCCTGTTCTGTGCTGTATTTTCTATGGACTATGTCTGGCTGAAAATTACCAGATCGTCGATGTATACCGCACAATTGGGTAATCCTGAAACAACATTGTTAGTTAACCGTTGAAATGTGGCTGGGGCGTTTTTCATGCCAAATGGCATAACTTTGAATTGGTATATACCATCTGGAGTCACAAAAGCTGAAATCTCCTTCGCCCTTTCGGATAAAGTTACCTGCCAGTAACCTTTAAGTAAAACCAGTTTGGAAATAAAAGCTGATTGTCCCACTTTCTCAATTCCCAAACGTGGGATAGGATAAGAGTCCGTTCTTGTAACTGCATTAACTTTTCTATAGTCCACACACAACTATTGAGTACCATCTGGTTTTGGTACCATCACTATGCGTGAGCTCCATTGGCTGCAACCCCAACTTCATCTATGCCATTTTTAAGCATACTCTCAATCTCTTTGTGAACCTGTGCCAATTTTAAAGGGTTAAGTCTGTATGGATGTTGTTTGATCAGAACAGCCTTTCCCACATCTACATCACGTTTAGCCATTTTAGTACTTCCCAATTTATCTCTACAAACTTGCCCATGTGATATCAATAACTCTTTCAGGTCAGTCTGTTTTTCCTCTGGAAGGTAACTCAACAATTTATCCCAATTTTTAAGAACAGCCTCCTTTTCCAATTTAATTTGAGGTGTGTCAAATTCACAGTCATCTGGATTTGGTTCGTCACTTTGAGTTAGAATCATTAAAACCTCCTCCTTTTTCTCCCCTTCCCTTTCAAAGTACATTTTAAGCATATTCACATGACACACTCGGTGAGTCTTCCTTCTATCTGGTGTTTTTACCACATAATTCACCTCACTTATTTCCTTTTAGTCTGATAACGTCCACAAAACCTAGCTTTTAAAGGCTCACCTACCACTGGTAACAATACTAAAACTTTATCTCCACTGGCAAAACTACGAACTTTGGATTTCTTGACCGCTACCCGTTTCATCATATTTTGTGCAACTTTTAAATGTTGTCTAGCCAATTCACCTGCTCTATTTAATCGTTCCCTAAAATTTGACACATAATCCATTAATGTAATTTCCAATTTCTTACTCACTAATTTCTCCTTAATCAATTTAAGTGGCCCTCTTAACCTCATGACCAAAAATTAGTTCAAAAGGACTAAATTTGGTTGACTCATTAGGTGCATCCCTAATTGCAAACAGTATGAATGGAATTCCTTTATCCCAATCCTCTGGATAATCTTGACAATAAGCTCTCAACATTGTCTTTAATGTCTGATGCCACCTTTCTAACGCTCCCTGCGATTCTGGATGGTACGCAGTTGATTTCAATTGTTTTATTCCTCAGCTATCCATAACCTCTTTGAATAAACTTGAGGTAAAATTCGATCCTTCATCCGATTGTATTTCTGTGGGTAGTCCATGTCTAGTAAAGAATTTAAGTAATTCCTCCACAATCTTTTTAGCTGTAATATTACGGACTGGAATGGCCTCTGGGAACCTAGTAGACACATCCATCATAGTCAAAAGATATTGATTCCCACTTTCTGTTTTAGGAAAAGTTCCTATGCAATCAATTAGGACACTTGTAAAAGGTTCCTCAAATGCTGGAATGGGTATCAAGGGCATTGGTTTTCTCACTGCTTGAGGTTTCCCTATCACTTGACATGTGTGATATGATTGACAAAATTTAACTACTTCTTTATGGAGTCCAGGTCAATAAAAATGTTTCTGGATTTTAGCTTGAGATTTCCTTATGACCTCCCACTCGTACCTCATGTGCAACAGGGAACACCTCCTTTCTATACCCTACCGGCAATACTACTTGATGAACTTCTGCCCACTTTTCATCCGCCTGCATATGTAAAGGTCTCCATTTTCTCATCAAGACATCACTTTTACGGTAATAACACTCTGGTATACACTCCGATTCCTCTTCCATATATGCTTTCTGATATATCCGGTTTATTTCTATATCTTTTTGTTGTAAATCCGCCAATTTTCCTGAACTAAAAATATCCGCCTCATCCTCCACCTGTTCTTGTTCTTTTTCAACCATCTGATCAAAAGTCGTTTCTGATAATTGCACTTCAACTTCATCTTCCCTCTTTGATTTCTCCTCTTGTCTTCACCTGTGACTTTGCAACCTTGTTACTACACAATCCGGAAAAATCCCAGGATATTCATCCTTCAACAATTCAGTTGTCTGATTTTCTACTGGCTTATCAACCGCAGTAGGCATCATTCCCACCTACGATCCAGCTATATCATTACCCAAGATAAACTGTATTCCTGGACAAGATAGTTTCCCTATTACTCCTACTACCACTTCACCACTCTTCACTGGACTTTCCAATCTTACCTTATATAATTGAACACTACTCCTCTCACCCTGAATTCCACATATTACCACCTTTTCTGGCAACATTCTTCCCAAACTACATAACTCCTCATTTCTTACCATTAAAGATCGACTAGCTCCCTTATCTCTTAAAATTGTGACTTCTTTACCTGCTCCTCTTGATACACATGAGTAAATTATTTAAAGAGATCTGGCACCTTCTTCTCAATCACCTCTTGGTCAGGCTGTCCAATCTTTTGCACTTCCTTCGCTTCCCTTGGGCTTTCCTTTTCCACTATAACAAACCCCACTGTCTTATTCTGTTTTACCACATCAGCCTTCCCAGTGCTTTCCTTCAACCACCAACACTGTGACTTTACATGGCCTAGTTTATTATAGTGAAAACATGTGAAACTTTTCACGCCTCTTCCACCCTCCTGGATTTCTTTTTTAATCTGAGGTACACTCTCCTTATTATCTCCCATCAGATCACCTTTACCTTTACCACTTGACTATTTCTCATGTCCCCAGTTTCTATTCCTCACAGGCTGAAACTGATGTCGGAAACCAAGCTTTGATTTATGAACTAATTCATAATCATCTGCCATTTCTGCTGCTAACCTCGCAGTTTTAACCCTCTGTTCTTCCACATGAGTTCTCACTACATCAGGAATTGAATTTTTAAACTCCTCCAAAAGTATAATTTCTCTGAGAGCTTCAGATGTTTGGTCTATTATCAAAGCCCTTATCCACCTATCAAAATTACTCTGTTTGAGCCTTTCAAACTCCATGTATATTTGACCAAATTCTTTCCTTAAATTTCTAAACCTTTGTCTGTAGGCTTCAGGCACGAGTTCATATGCACCTAAGATGGATTTTTTTCGCCTCCTCATACGTCCCAGGTACCTCCTCCGGTTGTGATGCCAACACGTCACTAGCCCTACGTACCAGCTTTGTTTGAATCAGTAACACCCACATGTCCTGTGGCCATTTCATTTGTTTAGCTACCTTCTCAAATGTAATAAAAAAGACTTCTAACTCCTTCTCATCAAACCTTGGCAATGCTTGGACATATTTAAATAGATCCCCAACAAGCCTTCGACTCAGGTACTCTTTCTCACTATCCTCATCAGTATCATCCAACTGTACGTTTCCCTTTACATATGCCAATTTTAACTGAGTGTCATGTTTCATGGTCATTTTCTGAAGTTCAAACTCTCTCTCTTTATCTTTTTCTCTGATCTGTATCTCCCTTTCTCTTTCTTTTTGTTCTACTGGGGCTATTCTTTCTTTTCTCCTTTCTTCTCTCTCCTTTTCTTTTTCCTTCTCTTTCTCTTTCTGCTCTATCTCTTTCTCTTTCTTTTCCCGCTCTCTCTCTCTCTTTCTTTTTCCTCTCTTTCGTATTCAAGCTGCTTTAATTCTTTCTCATGTTCCATTTGTTTAATTTGAAACTGAATTTTTTGCCTATTCCAATGAGTCAAACTGTATCTCAGGCAACTTTAAATGCTTAGCCACCACCATAATTACCTCTTATTTTCACATTTTGTCAGGTATTGTAATTGCGATGTTTTTGCCAAATCTAACAGTCTGCTTTAAGTCTCTGTCCGTAAGGTACTGCACCCCCAAATACATCTGAGCCTCTGAAAGAGCCATTTTCCACAACACAATCCCCACTTAAACTAAAATACTACACCCGAAAAGCAACCACAATATGCTCACCCCTCACTGTCTTTAAGTTCACAAAGCCAATCCAATAGATAGACTTTTATCCCCTCGAGCCCCCAATTTGTTATGGGCCAGGGATTATAGAACCCCAAAGTGTGTCATGGAGTCCACCTGACCCCACAACTTTTAATAGATTGTGGTATGGGGAGCACACGGCCCACTCTACAGGTGTGGTACAGCAGAAATGGAAAAATATTTTTTTAAAGCAAAACAATGTTTATTCTATGAACTCAAGTTAACCTTTTTAAAACATACAGTGAACATCTTAGCAACCATCAATTCAAATACAACCCCCAGAGAATACAACACTAAGTAATCCTTTAAGCTTTCCTTTTGACATCCATAAGACTTAAAATACCTTTTACCTGAAGCACATTAGGTTTACATTCACTACTGAGAACATTTATAATTCTGAATTCACCAAATGATGAAGAAATAGTCTTTTGATGGCAGAGAGATCAACAGTACACCTGCTCTGTCTGGCTTCAGCTCCAACACTGAAAACAAAACTAAAACACATCCTGCAGCCTGCTCAAAACCGAAAGTAAAAAGCTGACACACAGCCCAGCTCGACCCACTCTCTTACATCACTGCAGTAATAAACACCCATTTCTTAAAGGTACTCTCACTACAGATATTTGTGTACACACCCATTTATAAACACCCATTTCTTAAAGGTACTCTCACATGACACAGGTGTGGAGAATCGGGCTTCCAGCCGTTAATGAGATGCAAATGGGTTCAAATTACCCTGCCTCCTGCCGCTGGCACAGGGTGTGTTGTTTATTGCTGCCGCCGATGCATTGCGCCGGTCCTGTTTTATTGGCCAACGTGCGATTCTCTGCCGCATCGGTAACTCCGCTGACGGGGTGGGTGGTGCAGAATTCACTCCTCTCCTCTCTGCCTCTCTTTGTATCTTTCTCTTTCTCTCTGTCTCACTCTTTCTTCCTCTGCCTATGTCTCTTTCTCTCTCCTTTCCATCCCACCACCTCCCCCCGTCCCCCCTCTGCTTTTATCGATCTGGGCTCGGAGCCGATCATGCAAAACGAGGAACCCCGAGGAAAATCTGGCCTCTGTCTCTCTTTACCTTGCCCACTTCACACTACATCCGCTGACTCCTGTTTTCCTTCTTCCCACCTTTGCAGTTTGTGGATGGCCTTCAAACCCCGTGACAACTGTGCAGAGGATATTGGGCGGCAAGCTGGCAGAAGACGGGAGCTTCCCCTGGCACGTATTGGTGGTGGCAAGGGGACGGGGGAGGGCTGGGGGCACCCTGATCGGCGGGGGCTGGGTTCTGACAGCTGCTCACATCTTCTACCCCAAAGGCAGCCGCCGAATAGACCTGGTCCGCCAACGCAACACCACCCACATCCGGATGAACTTGGGCACCAGCTTGGCAGCACACATGGCAGGTGCCACTCAGGAGATTGAGGATATTGTGGTGCACCCAGGGTTTGGGGAGGAACTGCACAATTTTGAGAACGACATTGCCCTGATTAAGTTGAGGGCAAACCGGGAGGAGGAGGAGGGGGCAATGCCTGCCTGCTTACCCAAGGCTCGGAGGCATAAGGGGAACGACCTCTATCAACCTGGGAGAGTAGGTTATGTGGCTGGCTGGGGGATCGAGGATGGCTATTTCCTCCGTGACCGGCTGCGTTATGTACCATTGCCTTTAATCCACCAGAACCGCTGCTTGCAGGCTTTCCAGGAGGCCCGAATCGGGGGCTACCGTCCGCTGGTTACCTTCAACATGTTTTGTGCTGGAATTCCTGAGGGGGGGAAGGATGCCTGCGCTGGCGACACGGGTGGCGGCTTCCTGGTACCTGACCAGCATTCAGGAGCCTGGTACCTGATGGGCATTGTGTCCTGGGGCACAGGGTGTGGGCAGCCTGGACGGTACGGGGTGTACACCCGGGTGTCTAGCTATCTCCACTGGATCAACACCGTCACTGCTGCACATCCTTAGACTAAGGCTTCCCTCAAACCAACACGCCTGTGCAAAACCCTATTGGTAGGGTTCAGGCTGCATCTAATCTGAAAAAAAAATTATTTTAAATATTTTTATTCGCCATATTCTAATCATTTTCGCCATACAAGAAAGAAAGAGAAACAGAACAGCCCCAACAATGTAAAACGGAGAATGTAAAACGGAGAACAGAAAAGAAAGGAGTTCCCCACCTCCTCTTCCCCATAACATTCAACAGCAATCAACCCCCGAAACCCCAGCAATTGGAGAACCCCTCCTTGCCCCCCTCAACTCAAACCTCACCTTCTCCAGGGTCAAAACCTCCAGCAGATGCCCCCGGGCGCAGGGCGGAGAAGCCGACCTCCTCTCCGACAGGACCCACCATCGAGTGATCAGCGAGGCGAAGGCTAAACGTCCGCCCCCGCACCCGCCTACAGCCCGGGCCGGTCCGTCACCTGAAAATAGCTTCCAGGGGACCGGGCTCCATATCCGTGTGTAAAACCCCGAGATTGTGCGAAATACCTCCCGCCAATACCTTTCAGGCTTCGGGCAGGACCAAAACCTATGAACATGGTTTGCAGGACCCCTCCCACATTGCTCACAGACATCCTCCACCCCCACAAACAGCCGGCTCATCTTTGATTTTGGGAGGTGCACCCTGTACATACCTTCAGCTGTACCAGCCCCAGCCTCGCGCACGAGATAGAGGCGTTCACCCTCTGCAGCCCCTCACACCACAGCCCCCCTTCCATCGCTCCCCCCCTCAGCTCTTCCTCCACAGACATCCTGTCTGCCTCCAAGATCCCCCCATAAATCGCCGATACAACCCTTTGCTCTAACTCCCCCCCCCCCCCCCCCCCACCTCCCTCGGACAGGCCGGCGCTATCAGGAGAGTCGGGGAAGCCTTCGCCAACCTGCACTTCTCTCCCAGCTCCTCCAAACTCCCAAACGTGCCGCAGGAAACAGGTCCTTCGTTTCCTTAATTCCTCTCTCGTCCCATCTGCGAAACCTCGCCTCCATCTTCCCCAGCTCGAACTCATGATCCATCCTAATTGGCATCCTCCGACCTGGCCCCCAGCTTAAAATGTTGCCGGAAGACCGGCAGGCACTGAAATAGGAACAGGAACCACGGTAGCACATTCATTTTAACTGCCTGCACCCGGCCTGCCACCGGCAGAAGGAGGTTGGCCCACCCTGCCACATCGACCTTCACCACCAAACTGGTAGAATGATACCTCCGGAGCCCACCCCAGTCCCAAGTCACCTGCACCCCCAGGTACCTGAAGTGGGTTCCATCTAATCTTACTGGGTTTACTCACCAATAGTATTGTCGTAAGAAGTCTTACAACACCAGGTTAAAGTCCAACAGGTTTGTTTCGAATCACTAGCT
Organism: Scyliorhinus torazame; assembly: GCF_047496885.1. Taxonomy (NCBI): domain Eukaryota; kingdom Metazoa; phylum Chordata; class Chondrichthyes; order Carcharhiniformes; family Scyliorhinidae; genus Scyliorhinus; species Scyliorhinus torazame. The sequence goes on from NC_092708.1 coordinate 376,166,699, forward strand.
TTTGGAGCACTGCTCCTTCCTCAGGTGAAGCTGAGGAAGGAGCAGTGCTCCGAAAGCTAGTGATTCGAAACAAACCTGTTGGACTTTAACCTGGTGTTGTAAGACTTCTTACTGTGCCCACCCCAGTCCAATGCTGGCCTCTCCACATCAATAGTATTATGCAGAGGTAATAAAATGCAATGAATTTTCACAGTCCCCTGAGGCTCAATCCCATTCCTGCCACCCCCAAATTGTGTAGACATCTCACCCCCCCCCCAATCTGCGGGGTTCCTCCTTTCCCCAAATTCGGATCGCCTGACATGCCCCAAGTTATGGGTCTCTTCAATCCCCCACACTGTGGGGGGAAGAGTCTCTGACTTCCAAATTGTAGAAATCATAAGCCCTGAAATGTCAGAACTAATTTGTCAGCTTTATTTATAAAGTAGACCATTAAACGGAGGCAATGCAACATGTGATCATACGGATTAGAAGCAGCAGTGGGCAATTCAGCCTCTCAGGCCAGCTCTGTCATTCAATAAGACCACAGCTGATCTGGGTGTGGCTTCGACCCCACATTCCGCCCACCCATTTGTAGTCAAGAATTCATCTCCCTCTACCTTCAAAATATTCATTGACCTGCCTCCACCACCTTCTGGGGAAGAGAGTTCCAAAGATGAAGGAATGCAGGCAACAGATTATTGACAATATGAACCTTGCTTTATGGAATACTGTAAACAGCAGATTAATAAAGTCATCTCTTGGCAGAATTTCTGTGTGTCTGACAAATGTAAGCGGGGGGTTCATGGGGCGGAGGTGGTTTGACGTGTTTCCATGTAACCTCTCCATGATCTCAATGTAGGTACAGTGGGCACCTGAATATTCTAACATTTCTCTTGATTTATGACTTGCATTTTCCAAAGCGCCTATCAGAATGGGTGGAGTCACGCTCCAATCAAAGAGTCAATGAGGGCTTGACATCTTTATTAAAGTGATGTGCCCAGAATTGGGGCACAGAGCTACATTTGAGGCCCAACCAGATCAGACACTTGGGGCCTTGAAGGAGTCACAATACCTTAGCAGCTCTCACCTGTTGGATTTCCAGTAAGGTCTGCATTTGCTGTTGATCAACAGATGGTGGAGCAGCTAGGGTATTGGTCTAGTCTACTGGTGACTCTTTGCCTTCAATGTCTGACTTGTGTGTAACATCCAGAGCATCTGGTGAGATGAGGAAATTTCTGATGTATTTTGCTTCCAACTTTTCTCCAGGGATATCAGGGGTGACATTCTCCGACCCCCCACCGGGTCGGAGAATCGCCGGGGGCTGGCGTGAATCCCGCCCCCGCCGGTTGCCGAAGTCTCCGGCACCGGAGATTCGGCGGGGGCAGGAATCGCGCCGCGCCGGTTGGCGGGCACCCCCGCTCGATTCTCCGGCCTGGATGGGCCGAAGTCCCGCCGATAAATTGCCTGTCCCGCCGGCGTAAATTGAACCACCTACCTTACCGGCGGGACAAGGCGGCGTGGGCGGGCTCCGGGGTCCTGGGGGGGAGGGGGGGGTGTGGGGCGATCTGGCCCTGGGGGGGTACCCCCACGGTGGCCTGGCCCGCGATCGGGGCCCACCGATCCGCGGGCGGGCTTCTGTGCCGTGGGGGCACTCTTTCCCTTCCGCCTCCGCCACGGCCTCCACCATGGCGGAGGCGGAAGAGACTCCCTCCACTGCGCATGCGTGGGAAACTTTCAGCGGCCGCTGACGCTCCCGCGCATGCGCTGCCCGGAGATGTAATTTCCGCGCCAGCTGGCGGGGCAACAAAGGCCTTTTCCGCCAGCTGGCGGGGCGGAAATTCCTCTGGCGCCGGCCTAGCCCCTCAATGTTGGGGCTCGGCCCCCAAAGATGCGGAGCATTCCGCACCTTTGGGGCGGCGCGATGCCCGTCTGATTGGCGCCGTTTTGGGCGCCAGTTGGCGGACATCGCGCCGTTTCCGGAGAATTTCGCCCCAGTTCTTCAACTCCAAGTGAATGTTTCCCTTGAGTCTTTTTTAAAAACTAATCTACTAATCTGTTCACGGGATGTGAGTGTCGTTGGCAAGGCCTTCTTGACCCGCTGCAGTCTACATGGTACACCCACAGTGCTGTTGGGGAGAGAGTTTCAGGATTTTGACCCAGTGACAGTGAAGGAACAGCGGCGATATATTTCCAAGTCAGGTTAATGTGCGCCTTGGAGGGCAACTTGCAGACAGTGGCATTCCCATGGACCTGCTGCCCTTGCCCTTCTCGGTGGTAAATGTTGTGGGGTTGGACGACGCTGTAAAAGGAACTTTGGTGAGTTGCTACAGTGCATCTTGTAGATGGAACACATGGCAGTCACTGTGTGTCGGTGGTGGTGGGAGTGAATGTTTAAGGTGGTGGATGGCGTGCCAATCAAGCAGACTGCCTTGTATGGATGGTGTCAAGCTTCTTGAGTGTGTTGGACCTGCTCTCATACCACAATATCAAAGCTGCTCCTGGTCAATGGCAACCCCAAGATGGCGATAATGGGGAATTCAGCAATGGCCTCCTGTTCAGAGTCAAGCACATTGTTGTGGATCCGGAGCTATATGTAGATCAGGTGATGGCAGATTTTCACCCCTAAAGGACATTAGTGAACAAGATGGGTTTTTACGACAATCGTTTCATGGTCACTATTACCAAAGTTGGCTTTCAGTTCCAGATTGATTAATTGAATTGAAATTCTACCAGCTGCCATGCTGAGGCCCGACTCTGTTGTCCACAGAGCAAGAACGAGGGTTTCTGGATTGCTAGACCAGTGACATTGTCACCACGCCTCACCCTCCACTCTTCCAGCGTGTAACAGATTGGAAAAGGAGCTGAGATGGGAAGGTGGTGGGGGAAGAAGGTGTGGACGGAGGGGGCAGGGTTCCCAGGCAGCGTGGAGTGGTTGCAATGGGAAATTGTGTTTGACTGCAATGGTGGCACGGCTGAGCTGGTGCTGCCTCAGCAGGTGTGTGGGAAGCTCTGACCACGAAGCTGCAATTTGTTTGGTGAACAATGGACTGCAGATTCTAAAGGGAAAGTTTATCAGTCAGAAAATACTTTTTACCGCCCTCTTTGAGCAGCTAGTGGGAGCTGTCACTGAATGGTCTCATTGTCTCAGTCCCGAGTTTTTAAATCGTGCCCCTCCCCTCGAGGAGATGTGCTTCAAGAAGGCAGCTCACCACCACCTTGTGAAGGGCAAGTAGGGATGGGCAATAAATGCTGGCCTAAATAGAGATGCCCACATCCCGTAAAATCAATTTAAAATGAATCTGCCGCAGTCCAGGAATATCGTCCCTGTGGAATTCTAAACCTCGCCTCCGTCCCCATCCCGGGAATATCGTCCCCGTGTTCTAAACCTCTCCTTCTTCCCCATCCCGGAATGTCGCCCCTGTGGAGTTCTAAAACCCGCTCCCGGAATATCGTTCCCGTGGAGTTCAAACCTCTCCTCCTTCCCCGTTCCTGGAATATCCTCCCTGTGGAGTTCTAAACCTCTCCTCCTTCCCCGTCCCAGAATATCCTCCCTGTGGCGTTCTAAACCTCTACTTCTTCCCCAACCCGGAATATGCTCCCTGTGGAGTTCTAAACCTCTCCTCCTTCCCCATCCTGGAATATCCTCCCTGTGGAGTTCTAAACCTCTCCTCCTTCCCCGCTCCCGGAATATCGTCCCTGTGGAGTTCGAAACATCTCCTCCTTCCCCATCCCGGAATATCGTCCCTGTGGAGTTCTAAACCTCTCCCCCTTCCCCAACCCCGGAATATCGTCCCTGTGTTCTAAACCTCTGCTCCTTCCCCGCTCCCGGAATATCATTCCCGTGTTCTAAACCTCTCCTCCTTCCCCACCCTGGAATATCATTACCGTGGAGTTCTAAACCTCTCCTCCTTCCCCATCCCGGAATATCGTCTCTGATGTGTTCTAAAACCCGCTCCCGGAATATCATTCCCGTGTTCTAAACCTCTCCTCCTTCCCCACCCTGGAATATCATTACCGTGGAGTTCTAAACCTCTCCTCCTTCCCCATCCCGGAATATCGTCTCTGATGTGTTCTAAAACCCGCTCCCGGAATATCGTTCCCGTGGAGTTCTAAACCTCTCCTCTTTCCCCATCCTGGAATATCGTCCCTGTGGAGTTCTAAACCGCTTCTCCTTCCCCGCTCCCGGAATATCATCCCTGTGTTCTAAACCTCTGCTCCTTCCCCATTCCCGGAATATCGTCCTTGTGGAGTTCTAAACCTCTCCTTCTTCCCGCTCCCTGGAATATCGTTACCATGGAGTTCTAAACCTCTCCTCCTTCCCCATCCCGGAATATCGTCTCTGATGTGTTCTAAAATCCGCTCCCGGAATATCATTCCCGTGGAGTTCTAAACCTCTCCTCCTTCCTGCTCCCGGGAATATCGTTACCGTGGAGTTCTAAACCTCTCCTCCGTCCCCAACCCGGAATATCGTCTCTGATGTGTTCTAAAACCCGCTCCCGGAATATTGTTCCCGTGGAGTTCGAAACCTCTCCTCTTTCCCCATCCCGGGAATATCGTCCCTGTGGAGTTCTAAACCTCTCCTCCTTCCCCACCCTGGAATATCGTCCCTGGGGAGTTCTAAACCTCCCCCAGCCCCCCCCAAATAGGTTATTTAATGGCTGTTCTTGCACAACTGGTAGACTTCGACTACTCAAACTCTCCCAAATTTGAGCAGTGGTGCGGATAGGGGGCCATTGTCAGAGCCTCCCCCCCCCCGCGATTCTCTGTACAAAACTGGCCGCCCTGGTGGGGGGGGGTCGATCACCGGGGGGGGGCCTCATGGATGGCCAGGGGAGCGATTGGGCACACACAACCTCAGGGGGGCCTACATTTTAGATGCCGCTCCGCGGTCCAAGTCCGCCATGTCCCACAGGGCGGCCGCTGCAAGCCGCTGCCATGTGCATGTGCGGACTCCCGACCGGAGGTGCGGGGCCCCGTATCTACAGCCAGAGCTTCTGGAAGCAATCCAGGGCCCTGCCAGCCCCCTGCAGGTGGGGGAATCGCTCAGGACTTTCTTAAGGAAAGTCCAGAGTGAAACGGCTGCATAAGGACATAGCCCCATTACTGGCGAATCCAGTCCCTGTTGTCCCAGAGCAAAGATACTGGGGGCTGGATTCTCTGCCCCCCCCCTGCCCCATTTCCATTTCACTCCGCCGGCTGGATGCTCCGTTACGCCGGCTGTTCAATGGGGTGTCCCACTGTGGGGCAACAGGAAACCCCCGGGCTGCCGGCAAAACGGAGCATCCCGCCGGCAGAGAATCCAGCCCTGGGTGTAGGATTCCTGAACTGCTGCAGAAACTTGCATCCGACCTGTGAGTACTTGACAGTTGTTTTACTTCCTGGTGCGTTTGTCCCCTTTATGGGGCGATCATATTATTATTATTATCTGTGGAGAGTCATGTGATGTGATTAAGCGATCTAGGGGTCACCCGAGCAAATGCGGGTTTCTGTATCAGATCAGTCCCTGGAAGCTGACGCACAGCCACAAGGCTTCAAACCTCTGCATTGTGGTTATATGTAAATAAATGTTGCAGTTGAACGGGAAATATTACATTGGCGACGAGGATTTTAAAAATGCGGTCCCAAGTTTGAGTTGAGAAACAGAAGAATATTCGCAGATATGCCCTTATTCGGACAGATGGATCCTTCTGGTGCCTCTGTGGAGGATTGGACACAATAACTGGAACATTTGGGTTACTTTTTCAGGAGGAGGGTAAGAGAAAGGCAATCCTTCTGAGCGTGTGGGATCCAGGCCGACAATTTAATTTGCAACCTGACATCCCCAAGCACGCCCGGCTCCAATTCATTCACTGAGATAGCTGAATTGGTGAAAACACACTCCCAACCAAAGCCGTCGATAATATTGCAGAAATTTAAGCTTAATTCAACCGGGAGAAACCATGGGCAAACTGTTGCTACTTATGTTACCAAGTTAAGACAGATTGCAGAGCACTGCGACTTTGGCCAATCTCAACAATGTGCTGCGGGATCGTTTAGTCTGCTAAACGATGGTGAGCGCTGAGAAGGACGCACAGAAGCTTCAGAGTGCACAAAATGGCGCAGTCCACTATTTAGGGCGGGAGGCTGCTGCCGGCAGTGGTGCCAGAAATGAAGATGTAATTTTAGAACGGGAAGCAAATGCAGCCATGAATAGAGGGTGGTACAGTAGCACAGTGGTTAACACTGTTGCTTCACTGCTCCGGGGTCCCGGGTTCGATTCTCAGCTTGGGTCACTGTCTGTCCGGAGTCTGCACGTTCTCCCTGTGTCTGCGTGGGTTTCCTCCGGGGGCTCCGGTTTCCTCCCACAAGTCCTGAAAGATGCGCTGTTAGGTAATTCGGACATTCTGAATTCTCCCTCCGTGTACCCGAACAGGCGTCGGAATGTGGCGACTAGGGGCTTTTCACAGTAACTTCATTGCAGTGTTAATGCAAGCCTACTTGTGACAATAAAGATTTTTATTATTGGTATGAAGATTTAAAAAACCCAGTCAATCGCCTAGCATTGAAGTAGAGTGTTACCGGTGCAGGGGAATCACTCCTCTGACGTCTGCCGGTATAAAGAGGTTAAGGGCACGATTTAACGAAATGGGAACAGGGTCCCATAGCGACCGTGTTGAGCTGCATGTCTCCCAGCGCTCGTAGCGTCGAGAAACACAACACTATCAAACGTCACTCAGGTTCAATAGGGGGCCTCAGCGGGGAATAGACCCAGTTTGTGTACTGAGGAACTCCGCTCGACGGAACTCCTCAGTGTAGTGAGAGATTGGTGGCTTCCCGATCTCTGGAACCCCCAATCTCTGACCCCCCCAACCCCCCTCCCCCAACTCAACACCTGCATAGGGCACCCCATACCCTATTGCCGCCGTGCAAGAAATGCCAGCTTGGCAGTGCCAACCTGGTCGTTCCCTTGGAAGCACCCAGGTGGCACCGCCAGGGTGACACCAGCGGTGCCAAGGTAGTACCCTGTCCAAGCAGCATGCAGCTGGGGGCGACCGAGACCCCCACAAGTGGTCCTCGGTTGTGGAGACCAGTACCAAACGGTGCTCACCCGAGGTCTCTGAGGGGAAGGGGATAGATCCCAACGCCTCGGGAAACTGCAAATTATCAGCAGCACTCCGCTCAGCTCCCAGTAATACTGTCAGGCCAAGGGTCAAGCCTTTTGGGCCGTGATTGGCTTGAAGTAATCAAGTACAGGAAGAGAGACTGCTGGAGTTAAGAGAGAAGTAGGAGAATGTTTTTCACAAGAAGTTAGGTAAAATACAAGGCCTCCAGGCGGGGATCCATGTAGATCCATAGACAACACCTCGTCTTCTTAGACCAGTACCACACACCTTGCAAGAAAGGTTGGATACAGAATTGAAGAGATTGGAAGAACTGGGTATTATCCAGCAAATTGGATTTGTGGCGTGGGCAACCCCCATGATGAAGACTGACAAGACTGTCCAAATCTGTGGAGTCTACAAATTACAGTTAGTCAGGCTGCCAAGTTAGAAAAGTATCCAATCCCCAAGATTGAAGACATGTACACAAAGCTGGCTGGCGGTCGGTCTTACATAAAGCTAGATATGAACCACGCATGTCAGCACAAGGCTTCCCAAGGCTATGTTACGTCAAACACGCACAAAAATATCTGCCAGTATACACATCTACCGTTTGGTGTGTCGGCGACATGTGCCATTTCCAGAGAACAATGGAAAGTCTATTGCAAAACCTGCCACAGTCGTAGTATATACCTGGATGATGCTTTGAAAACTGGATCATAGATGTTGACTAACTTGGAGGAGGTGCTAAAGAAGGTTCAAGAGACTGGAGCACACCTCAAGAAGGAAAAATGGACTATTCAAGCCATTGAGGTAGCTTGGCTGGGATATCGTGAAGATACATAAGGATTACACCCCATGGGAGACACTAGCCCCCAGAAAATACATCTCAGTCTTAGGAACGGTGAATTATTATGGGCGTTTTATACCAAATTTGTCAATGTTATTGCATATACTACTAAAGAAGCACCAGCATTGGGTTTGGAAGATGCACCAGAGAGAAACTTTTAAGAGTTAAGCAATTGTTACTTCTAATCGAGTTTATTGGTGTATTTACTCGTCTAAAGATGACTTCCACCAATCGCATCAGCAAGAATTCAGCATTGGGTGATAATTCTGTCCGTCTACAATTATACATTCAAGCAGTGGCCAGGAATACATAATCGGAAATGTGAATGTGGCTTAGTGGCTTGCCTTCTAGAGTGTAGCACCTCCCCCAATACCGCAGGAAATGGTGAGGTTGAATTTCTTGTTGCGTTTTGCCACAGCAAATTGAGTATTGGACCACCAAGGATCTGCTGTTGTCCACGAAGAGGTTGGGCCAGTGAGCCAATTTCTGGAGTGATGAACATTATTACATACGAAAGGATGAATTACGCTGGGAAGATGGCATCATAATTTGGGGAGCTCGAGGAGTCAGCCCAGGAATGGAGTTGCTGCTGGTGCACAGTGCCCATCTGTTTATGTCCAAGATGAAGGTGCTCGCAGAAGTTATGTATGGTGGCCTGGCATTGATGCCAACATGAAGAGTCTGGCGACGTGCTGTGAACAGTGCCAAATGCAACAAAGGGAGCCTGCTGCAGCCCCATTGCACCCTTGGGAACGGCTGCGCCAGCCCCGAGTCTGGGTTTGTGTTGGATTACGTGGGGCTATCCTTGCACACTGTTTTTTCTCCTTGTTGATGCCCAAAGTGAAGTTGACAGCGTCACACGCCACAATTGAGAAATTGCGGGAATGTTTTTCAACCCACTGAACACCGGGTCAGGATTCTCCGATCCCCCCCCCCCCCCCCCCGGGCCGGAGAATCGCCTGGGGTGGGGTGGGGGGGGGGGGGGGGGGCGGCGTGAATCCCGCCCCGCCGCCTGCTGCCGGATTCTCTGGCGCGGTTTTTCGGCGGGACGGGAATTGCGTCACGCCGGTTGGGGGCCGTTGGCGCCGGCGTAAATCAAAACAAGGTCCTTACCGGCGGGACCTGGCACTGCGGGTGGCCTGCGGAGTCCTTGGGGATGCACGTGGGGCCTGGCCCGCGATCGGGGCCCCACCGATCTGCGGGCGGGCCTGTGCCACGGGGACACTCTTTCCCTCCGCGCCGGCTGCTGTAACGGTCCGCCATGGCCAGCGCGGAGAAGAACCCTCCTGCGCATGCGTCAACTCGTGCCGGCCAGTGGAGGCCCTTCGCCGCCGGTTGGCGCGGCACTAACCCCGCCGGTGCCGGCCTAGCCCCTGAAGGTGCGGCCCGACGCCGGAGTGGTTCACGCCACTCCTCGCCGCCGGTACGGCCCGCCCCGCCGGATAGTGAAGAATCCCGGCCCAAGTCAAAGCTTTGGATAATGGAACGGCCTTCCATTCAGAGGTACTGAATTTCAAAATTTCCACTCCTTGAATGGTATCAAACCACATGAGGACTGCACCGTACCATGCTGCAGCCAATGGACTGGCTGAACAAGAAGTCCAGGTGGGCCTACAGGAGCTGTCAGGAGACCAGAATCTCACGATTCCTTCTGGGCTATAGAACCACTCTGTACCCGATAGCGGGAGCGCTGCCAGCAGATTTGATGAAGGGCTGGCATCTTCGGACCAGACTAAACCTGCTGTTTGCAAATTTGTCAGGATAGAGACCAGTCAAAAGAAAAGTAATGATTCACTTCCGGTTGCGGCTATGCTGAGCTAAGTCGCACGTTCGGCAGCTCCCACCAGAAACTGACTTTTGGGCTCTTTTTAGGGGCCCCAGTGGCATTTGTTCAACGGTCCCCAGTGTGGGAAGGTGACAGTACGATTTCCCCGGCACTGTATGGATTGGACCAGGAGTGGAGCGGTGAAAAAAGTAATTTTGGTGCAGCGTAAAGTACGAGGGAGGAAAATCAAGATAGTGGCGGGTGGAGACCAGGCAGCATGGGCGCAGTGGTCGCAAGAGCAGCAGGAGTTTCTCAAGCGCTGCTTCACGGAACTGAAAGCAGAGCTGCTGGAGCCGATGAAGGCTTCGATCGACAAGCTGGTCGAGACCCAGAAGGCTCAAGGGGCGGCGGTCCGGGAGGTGCGGCAGAAGGCCTCGGAGAATGAGGACGAGATATTGGGCCTGGCGGTGAAGGTGGAGGTGCACGAGGCGCTGCATAAGAAATGGCAGGAGAAGTTCGAGGACATGGAGAATCGGTAGAGGAGGAAGAACCTGCGGATTCTGGGTCTTCCGGAGGGAGTGGAGGGGTCGGATGCTGGAGCATATGTGGTCACGTTGATGGGCGCGGGTGCCTTCCCAAGGCCCCTAGAGCTTGATGGGGCCCACCGAGTCCTGGCGAGGAGGCCCAAGTCTAACGAGCCACCGCGGGCGGTATTGGTGCGGTTCCACCGCTTGGTGGACAGGGAGTGTGTCCTAAGATGGGCAAAAAAGGAGCGGAGCAGCAGGTGGGAGAATGCAGAGGTCCGTATATACCAGTACTGGAGCGCGGAGGTGGCCAAGAAGAGGGCCGGGTACAATCGGGCTAAGGCGGTTCTGCATCGGAAGGGGGTAAAATTCGGGATGCTGCAGCCGGCGCGACTGTGGGTCACGTTTAAGGACCGGCACCATTACTTTGAGACGCCGTAGGAGGCGTGGACCTTTATTCAGGCCGAAAAGTTGGACACGGACTGAGGGTCGGTTGTGAGGGGATGTCGCGAGGAGGGCTACTGTGATTACTGTGCTTTGTTCTGTTCTGTACTGTTTCCTTGGGTGCTGGGTGGGGTCGGGTGAAATGGTTCGAAGTGGGGGTTTTGTGAGAGTGTGGGAGTCGGTGGTTGGAAGGACGGAGCTCCGTTGTGGGGAGGGGAGATGGGAGGCCCGAGGTGGGGGAGCTGGGATTAGGCCGCAAAAGGGAGCTGCGCCAGAGAGGGCAGGGCCGGTTTGATGGAAAGCGCGGGCTTTTTCCCGCTCTAGGGAATGAAGGGGGTGGGGCAAGGGGGCGAAGGGCGGTGTTGGAGGGGAGCGCCCGCTGATGGACAGGAGGGGGCGGGGGGGGGAGACTACCACACTGGGGGGTCGATGGAGTGGCGGGAGTGGCCGGGGTCAGCAGGAGTCAGCTGAGTTACGGGAGTGCTATGGGGGGAGCAACAAAGCTAGCTGGGGAGGGGGGGGAACTGGGTTGCTGCTGCATTGGCCAAAGGGGAGCTGGAGCTCGGAGAGAGAGTTGGGGCGGGGGTCTGCCGCTGGGGGGAATGGAGGGTGCGGGAGGCGCGGGCACGTGGCTGGCCTAGAAAAGGGGTTGGCTAATCGGCAGGGGGAGGGGGGGGGGCGGGGGGGCCTGATCTGGCTGATAACTTGGAATGTGAGGGGCCTGAACGGGCCGGTCAAGAGGGCCCGTTTGTTCGCGCACCTGATTTGGACTGAAGGCAGATGTGGTTATGCTCCAGGAGACGCATTTGAGGGTGGCAGATCAGGTTAGGCTGAGAAAGGGGTGGGTAGGGCAGGTTTTCCACTCGGGGTTGGACGCAAAGAATCGAGGGGTGGCGATTTTGGTGGGGAAGCGGGTGTCGTTTGAGGCGCTGAACATCGTGGCAGACAATGGAGGTCGGTATGTGATGGTGAGTGGTAAGCTGCAGGGGGTGCGGGTGGTATTAGTGAATGTATATGCCCCGAATTGGGACGATGCCGGATTTATGCGGCGCATGTTGGGCCGGATTCCGGACCTGGAGGCAGGGAGCTTGATAATGGGGGGGGGACTTCAACACGGTACTGGATCCAGCATTGGACCGCTCCAGGTCCAGGACGGGTAAGAGGCCGGCGGCGGCCAAGGTGCTGAGGGGGTTTATGGACCAGATGGGAGGAGTGGACCCATGGAGGTTTGTCAGGCCGGGGACCAGGGAATTTTCTTTTTTTTCCCACGTCCATAAAGCCTACTCCCGGATAGACTTCTTCGTTATGAGCAGGGCACTACTCCCGAGGGTGGAGGACACGGAATATTCGGCCATAACCATCTCAGACCATGCCCCGCATTGGGTGGAGCTGGGGCTAGGGGAGGAGAGGGACCAGCGCCCGCTGTGGCACCTGGATTGGGCTTGCTGGCGGATGAAGAGGTGAACGGGCGGATCCGGGGGTGCACTGAAAGCTATCTAGAGGCTAACGATAATGGGGAGGTGTAGGTGGGGGTGGTCTGGGAGGCGCTGAAGACGGTGATTAGACGGGGAGAGCTAATCTCCACTAGGGACCACAAGAGAGGAAGGAGAGGAGAGAGAGGGAGAGATTGGTGGGGGAGATTTTAAGGGTGGATAGGAGGTATGCAGAGATCCCCGAGGAGGGACTACTCAAGGAGCGACGAAGCCTCCAGGCAGAGTTCGACCTGTTGACCACCAAGAAGGCAAAGGTACAGTGGAGGAAAGCGCAAGGGGCGGTGTATGAGTACGGGGAGAAGGCTAGCCGGATGTTGGGGGGGGGGGGGGGGGGGGGGAGGGGGGCCCTACCCCCGACGATGTCCAGGGCACTGATCTCCCTGATCTTGAAGCGGGACAAGGACCCGTTACAGTGTGGGTCGTATAGGCCAATCTCCCTCCTCAACGTGGATGCGAAGGTGTTGGCTACCAGAATTGAGGACTGTGTCCCGGGGGTGATTCACGAGGACCAGACGGGTTTTGTGAAGGGAAGGCAGCTGAATACCAATGTGCGGAGGCTCCTTAGCGTAATCATGATGCCTGCAGTGGAGGAGGAAGCAGAGATAGTGCCGGCGATGGACGCGGAGAAGGCCTTCAATATTTGCTATTTGCATTGGCAATTGAGCCTTTGGCTATGGCTTTAAGGGAGTCCAGGAACTGGAGGGGGCTGGTCCAGTGGGGGGGGGGGGGGGGAGGAACACCGGGTATCGTTGTATGCCGATGATATGTTACTGTATGTGGCGGACCCAATGGGGGGGATGCCGGAGGTGATGCGGATCCTCAGGGAGTTTGGGGACTCTTCCGGGTATAAGCTCAACGTGGGGAAGAGTGAGCTCTTCGTGGTACACCCAGGGGAACAGGGAAGGGGGATAGACGAGCTTCCATTTAAGAGGGCGGAAAGGAGTTTTCGGTATTTGGGGCTCCAGGTGGACAGGAGCTGGGGGGGCCCTACACAAGCTCAACTTGACGCGACTGGTGGAGCAGATGGAGGAGGAGTTTAAAAGGTGGGATATGCTGCCACTCTCCCTGGCGGATCGGGTACAGTCGGTGAAGATGACGGTGCTCCCGAGGTTCCTTTTTGTATTCCAGTGCCTCCCCATTCTGATCCTTAAGGCCTTTTTTAAGCAGGTCAGCAGGAGCATCATGGGATTTGTGTGGGCGAAAAAGACCCCGAGGGTGAGAAGGGTGTTTCTGGAACGGAGTAGGGACAGAGGAGGGTTAGCGTTGCCTAATCTGTGTGGGTATTACTGGGCTGCCAATGTGGCGATGATACGCAAGTGGGTAATGGAGGGGGAGGGGGTGGCGTGGAAGAGGCTGGAATTGCCGACCTGTGTGGGCATGAGTCTGAGAGCGCTGGTGACCGCACCGCTGCCACTCCCGCCGACTAGGTACTCCATGAGTCCAGTGGTGGAGGTTGTTGTGTTGGGCGCTCTGGATCCGTGGAACACATACAGGTCACCAACACTTGAAATAGTGCAACACTATTTTATTGAATCATTAACTGTTTAACATACTCTCAGTGGGTAAATACAATACTAGCTTTAACTAAAGACCTTTGCCTTGTCCTAAGCATTCGATGCACTCAGCACATGGTGAATGTCTGTGTTGCAGGCTGTGAGCTTTGTCCTACTCGCTAGCTGCAGCTCGACTGAGCGGGAACTCTGATGACCCCTGTCTTTGTAGTGCGTGTGCTCTAACTGGTGATTGGCTGCGGTGTTGTGTGTGTTGATTGGTCCCACTGTGTGTCCATCAGTGTGTGTCTGCACCATGATATACTGGTGTATATTATGACATCCCGCCTTTTATAAAGGAATGTACATGTGTGGCAATAAATAGTGTATGGTGAGAATGTCCCTGACTACGTGTGTGCGAAAGACATATTTACAGGACTTGTACATGAGAACTAAGCTATTTACATGGGAAGGTGCCTGTTGCAGAAAAACAGTATGCAACAAGAATAACGAGATGAACAGTATATGTAAACCATGTTAAACGATCAAACGGAAGAACAGAACAATTCAGAAAGTCTATAAATCCACAAAGTTCACAGATTAAGTCTCTGAGGTGGGCGACAAATTCTGGTTGACCGCCTCAAGGGTGGGCCGGGAGCTGCCAGCTGAGGAGCGGGCTGGACTGCGTCAGAGTGAGGAAGATGCAGAGTGACCGGGATCTCTGCATAGTCCATGGCAGGGTCAGCAGAAGGGCGAGGCGACAGTGGAGGATCACGTAGCAAGCGTGGAACGAGACGAAGGGCGCGTCAATTGCAGCACAGAACGGAGCCATCCGGTAGACGAACCAGGAACGAGCGGGGGCGGGGGGGGCCACCTGCCGAAGGACAACAGCGGTTGCAGACCAGCCACCATCAGGAAGATGGATGCGGACGTTGTCATCTGGAGCCAGAGCAGGGAGATCAGCTGCACGGGAGTTATGAGCCGCCTTGTGCTGTGCACGAGACAGCTGCATCCGTCGAAGGACCAGAACGTGGTCGAGGTCTGAGACATGAATGGACGGCACCGTCGTCCTCAGGGTACGACCCATGAGCAATTGGACTGGCGACAGGCCAGTGGACAGTGGGACGGAGCGATAGGCCAGCAAGGCGAGGTAGAAATCGGACCCAGCATCAGCAGCCTTGCAGAGGAGCCGTTTGACTATGTGGACGCCCTTCTCCGCTTTGCCGTTGGATTGGGGGTACAGGGGACTGGATGGCACATGTGCAAAATTGTACCGCCTAGCAAAGTTGGACCATTCCTGGCTTGCGAAGCAGGGGCCATTGTCCGACATCACAGTGAGTGGGATGCCGTGTCGAGCAAAGGTGTCCTTACAGGCACGGATGACTGCAGAAGATGTGATATCGTGCAACCGTATCACCTCCGGGTAATTTGAAAAGTAGGCCACCATCAGGACATAGTCTCTACCCAGCGCGTGGAACAGGTCGATGCCCACCTTGGTCCAAGGTGACGTGACCAACTCATGGGGCTGCAGGGTCTCACGTGGTTGGGCCGGCTGGATCCATGGAACACATACAGGTCATCATACTTGAAATAGTGCAATACTATTTTATTGAATCATTAACTGTTTAACATACTCTGACTGTGGGTTAATACGATACGAGCTTTAACTAAAGACCTTTGCCTTGTCCGAACCAGTCGATGCACTCAGCACATAGTGAATGTCTGCGCTGCAGGCTGTGAGCTCTGTGCTACTAGCTAGTTGCAGCTCGAATGATCGGGAACTCTGATGTCTTTATAGTGCGTGTGCTCTAACTGGTGATTGACTGCGGTGTTGTGTGTGTTGATTTGTCCCACTGTGTGTCCATCAGTGTGTGTCTGCACCATGATATACTGGTGTATATTATGACTGAGGCAACTTTAAAAATTTGGGGGCAGTGGAGACGCCACAGGGGTGAGATAGAGGCTTCGGTTTGGTCCCCGATCCGAGAGAACCATCGGTTCGTCCCAGGGAGAATGGACAGAGGGTTCCTGAGCTGGCACAGGTTAGAAACTAGGATGGGGGACCTGTTTTTAGATGGGACGTTTGCAAGCCTTGGGGCGCTGGAGGAAAAATTTGGGTTTCCCCCCAGAAATGCCTTCAGGTACATGCAGGTAAGGGTGTTTGTAAGACAGCAGGTGGGGGTGTTCCCGCTGCTTCCAGCACGGAGGATCCAGGATAGGGTGCTCTCGGGGGTGTGGGTTGGAGAAGGCAAGATCTCAGCGATCTACCAGGAGATGCAGGAGGAGGAGGAGACCTCGGTGGAGGAGCTAAAGGGTAAATGGGAGGAGCTTGGGGAGGAGATAGACGAGGGTACGTGGGCGGACACCCTGGGTAGGGTTAATTCTTCCTCCTCTTGCGCCAGGCTTAGCCTGATACAATTTAAGGTTCTTCACAGAGCGCATATGACAGGGGCGAGGCAAGCAGGTTCTTTGGGGTGGAAGACAGGTGTGTGAGGTGCTCGGGGAGCCCAGCAAATCATGCCCATATGTTCTGGGCATGCCCAGCGCTGGATGGGTTCTGGAGAGGCATTGCGAGGACGGTGTCTAAGGTGGTGAACACCCGGGTTAAGCCGAGCTGGGGGTTAGCACTATTTGGGGTAGCGGACGAGCCGTGAGTGCAGGAGGCAAAAGAGGCCAGTATTCTGGCCTTTGCGTCCCTGGTAGCCCGGCGGAGGATTCTGCTACAGTGGAAAGATGCGAGGCCCCAAAGCGTGGAAGCTTGGATCAACGACATGGCAGGATTCATTAAATTGGAGGGTAAAATTTGCCTTGAGAGGGTCTGTGCAAGGGTTCTTCAGGCGGTGGCAACCGTGCCTAGACTTTCTAGCGGAGCGTTAGGAGGTGGTCAGCAGCAACCTGGGGGGGGGGGGGGGGGGGGGGGGTACTTTATGTTCACTAATATGTTTATGTAGTTGTAAGATGTTTATTGATGCGTTCTTTTTTTTCTGCAGGGGGGGTTTGTTGAAAATATGAAAACATTTGAATAAAAATATTTTTTTCAAATAGTCATAATTCAGGCAAATCAAGAATGTCATCTTCAGTGGAGGTAGCCATGTACGAGGACATCATAACTAGCAGGAGTGGGTAATCCAGCCCTCCAGCCCGCTCCACCATTCTAGCACAGGGCTAAATCGCTGGCTTTGAAAGCAGACCAAGGCAGGCCAGCAGCACGGTTCGATTCCCGTAACAGCCTCCACGAACAGGCGCTGGAATGTGGCGACTAGGGGCTTTTCACAGTAACTTCATTTGAAGCCTACTTGTGACAATAAGCGATTTTCATTTCAATGCGATCATGGCGGATCTCCTCACGGCCTCAACTCCACTTTGCTGCCCCGTCTCCATAACCCTTCAACCCATTACTAATTAAAATTCTGTCCATCTCCTCAAATTTACTCAATGTCCCTGCTTCCACCGCACTCTGGGATAGTGAATTTCCCTGATTCATGACTCGGAAGCAATTTCTTCTCATCTCGGTACTGTAGCCATGTAAAATGGCTGCGTTCCGATTAATCTGGCCAAAACCCAGTTTAAAATGGCTAACCCGAAAGACTGCTGGGAAAAGCATCCAAAAAGACACAAGCAGGCAGCTGCAGACAGGTTTGCAGCTTCAGCTCTGGGAACGTAGCCCAGATCGATACTCAGGGCTATCAACAGCCCATCAACCCAGGTATCCGCAGTTTCATGCAGGACTGTTTACACCTAATCTACTCAGACATCCACAGTTAAATTGGCTATCCCCGGGAACAATTGCAACACATTAGCAATTGAATACCGGGCCAGACCTGTCGGCTCCTGCAGTGGCCGAAACAAAGACAGGTGAGCGACCACCCCCCGATCAAGGAATCGCCTCACCATTGGACACATCGACCCCAGAGACTGGGGACAGAATCCAATCACTTGGGACTCAGGGTCAAGGGCTGCCCCGGGAGGCGGGAAGCCCCCGGGCCCTATAAAAGTAAAGGTCCAAGTTCAGATCTCTCTCTCTCTCTCCTTCACCTGCTCGAGACCTTCGCAAGACCAGCCACCGTGTATCGTAAGTTTGAATCCAACGATCGCTATCCGGTAGAGACACCTAGCCACCGACCTGTAGCAGCCTTTTGAATCCCGCGGGCCAGATTTGATTGGGCAAGCCATTCATTTCCCTGACCTGGTGGGCTCTTCCTAAGTATTGGCCAGTAGTGATAGGTTTGTTACATAGAAAGTAGTATTAGGGTATTAATATTGCTTGTTGTATATAATAAATGACCGTTGTTTTAACCCTTACTAAGCAGTGTGCTGTGTTATTAATCATAACCTGAACCACGTGGCGGTATCATAAAGATACCTGGCGACTCATGAGCAACAGTGACCGAAAGTGCAAATAGACTAAAGCTAGAAAGAGCAACAGTACCTCACTCCCCCCTCCTACCCAGGGGATGACTGAACCCCCCACCCCGAATCACCTGCCAGCACCCACACCAGCCGCCATTGCCAGGTGTCCTGGCCACAAAGGTCACCCCCGCCACCCAACCAGTGATCGAATATGCGTCATCTTGCCCGGACCACATAGCGGTGACACAGGCCCGTCTGGTGTGGTCCCCCCCATCCGACTCCAACAACAACCCTAACCCCAAGAGGAGAGCAGTAAGGACGACACTGACATTGACGGGAGCCCTCGACTCGCAGCCTGTGACACCCCAGAGCACCAATCCAGGGACGACACTGATTTCCCGTCACCATCCATCATCCCAGAGACACTCACCTCGGTTGGGCACATTAGTGAAGAGGCTCCTGGGGCAACTATATGGTGCGCACCACAGGTGCTGCGGCATAGCAGGCGGTAGGAACCCCAAGGTGGTGGACTGTTAAGAGGGCAGCCACACCCTAGGTACAAGTTGCTGTCCAGATGGGTATTGGGCATCTGGAAAGGGGGGGGGGGGGGGGGGGGGGGAGAGAAAGAAAAGAGAAAGAGAATCCCATTCATAATGGAGATAGTCAAAGAGCTGGAGACTACATGAGGGGGTGTCAGCACCTGTAGGCACAGTTGGAGTCATCGAAGCGTCCGCAGGTGGTGGTGGTGGCAACCACCATGCATGCCACACAGGCCAGCACCACATGGGTGGCATCCACGATAGAGGCCTCAGGGACAAAGGTGTCGTACATGGGACAGGATGACCAATGCTTGGGGCACTATGCGGGCAGTGGCCAAAGCCCAGAGCCGGGCTGCCTTATCACAGGCAGCCACGTGTCAGGGCCATCTTGACATTACAGCGGCGCTCCAGAGTGTGATCCAGTCACTGCGGTCATGGCTGAGCCTGTGGCATTGCCCCAATCGCTGGCCAATCTGGCAGTCACTGGCTTCTGTGGCACAGACTCAGAAGATGGTGGCGCGCTCAGAGGGAGATGGTCCACAGCAGCACAGTGGTTAGCACTACTGCCCCACAGCAGCAGGGTCCAGGGTTCAATTCGCACCTTGGATGCCTGTGTGGAGTTTGCACTTTCACCTAGTGTCTGCAGGGATTTCCTCCGGGGGCTCCAGTTTCCTCTTAGTCCAAAGATGCGTAGGCAAGGTGAATTGGACATGCTAAATTGCCCCTCAAGCTGTCGTTCAAAGGGTTGGTGCAGACTCGATGGTTCAAATGGCCTCTTTCTGTATTGTAGGGATTCTATGAATCCGTGCCCCATCACCACAAGCATAGAGACTTAACTTGATCATGCTGTTGCTTGCTATGCAAGTAGTCATGTGTTGTCAGCTTGGTACGTCTCTTTTTTCCTAAAGAGATTGGCTGGTGAGGTTGGTCCCCTGGCTTGCTAACGGTGGAGCGAAGAATATGCTCGGCTACGAGGTTGCAGATTGTGGTTGAATACAATTCAATAAAAGGTTGAAAAGGAAGAAAAGCTAAAGTGGCAGGGTTATTTTCACTTGGGGGAAAGTGGCACCAGGGACTAAAAAGTGATATACATTTCAGGGGGCACATGGGGGTGTCATGCACACGGTAGAATCTGAATCGCAAACTCAATAACTGGAAAGTTCAGAATGGAGAGACATTTAAATAGTCCATTCCCTCTGTTCCAATCTCAAAATGCCATCATAGTTTAACTACTGTGGGAATATTCCCTGGATTTAAAACCAAACAACATTCAACTGGAGTTAATTTCTTTATTGAGCCAGTCAGGTTAATGTACAAAAAACAATTAGTATCAAAGCCAAAGACAGGTCATAATGCTCATCTCAAAATTGCGCTTGTAAAAAATATGAAAAAAATCTCCACTCCAAAGAAGTCGGTTTTAATTTCCCATCGTGCAGCTGAATGCATTATCCAAACTTCTATTGCAGTTAATATTCCACAGTCTGGTTTAGCTGGAGATCTTGACAGGGATCTTCCAGCAGAAGATAAGGTTTTTAGTGTCATCCATCAGCTCCCATTTAACCACCAATTCAACCTGGTAAAAGATGGGGAAAGGTGTGGAGGATTAAGAGAACAAGTACAAAATCTTGCCACATCCATTGAAAACCAATTAATTAATTTAAAATCTGAGATGCTAATCATTGAATTCTCAAGTACCAGGCTGAATGTGCCAAAGGCCTCAATTCAAATGCAATCAGAAATTACACCCCACTCGTGTACAAATTGGCCAGGTGCATTTAAAACTATTCTAAAACTAAATGGTGAAGGTGCTGAAGGTTGCCCAAGTCCCGAGGTAGCGATATTCGGCGTGTCGGAAGACTGGGAGTCCAGGGGGTGAATGAGGACAACATTTTGGCCTTAGCCTCCCTGGTAGCCCAGAGGCAGATTACGTTGGAGTGGAGGGGGATGCCGAAGACTGGGAGAGCGACCGCGCGGAATTCCTTAGGCTGGAAAAAGCAAGTTCACCTTGAGGGGGTCAGTGGAGAGGTTAAAAGCAAATTCCATTCCCTAGCCACCAACTCTCCACTCCTCTTCCTGGCAACTATCTAGGGCTTAATCAGTCGATTCATAAGCTTGATGTCATATGTTACCCCGAGATAAGTGTCCAACCACACAGCTTCATCGTTATTATTTCCATCTCGAACATCACCAACTTCAACCTTGCCACAACTGATGCAGAAACCCTCAAGCAATCATTTGCTACTTTTAGACACGATTATCCCAAATGACTGGCCTCCCACATTCTAGTCTCTATAAACTTGACATAATTGAAAACGTTGCTGCCAGCATCCCAACTCCGATAAAGTTATATTTCTATGTATGTTCCAGTAACCTCACCCAAGGTGTTTTGCAGGAGCATTATAAAACAAAGTATGACACCGAGCCATATGGTGAGATATTCAGTCATACGACAAAAAGCATGGTCAAAGAATTAGGTCTGAAAAGAGGAAACAAAGTAGAGTCAGAGTGTCGGGAAAGAATTCCAGAACTTGGGGCTTATGCAACCCACCCACTCAGCCTGTCCAAATTCTGCTGAAGCATCTCTGCACCCTCCTCACAGCTCATCCTCCCACCCAACTTGGTGTTGTCTGCAAATTTGGAGATAATGCATTTAGTTCCTCGTTCAAATCATTAATATACGTGAACAGTTGGGGTCCTCGCACAGATCCCTGCGGTACCCCACTAATCCTGCCTGTCAATCAGAAAAAGATCAATTTGGAAGGGTAGAAGATTGTAGTTTAGTCAGGCAGCATGGTCGGCACGAGCTTGGAGGGCCAAAAGGCCTGTTCCTGTGCAGTACTTTTCTTTGCTCTTTGTTGTGTTATTCCAACTTTTTGCTTCCTATCTGCGAACCAGCTTTCTATCCATCTCAAGGCACTTCCCCGTAGTCCCATGCGCTTTAACTTTACTAACCTGCTATGCAAGACCTTGTCGAAAGCCTTCTGAAAGTCTAAATAAACCTACCTTGGAACAATTTAAATTGAGAATGCACAAGAGGCCAGATTTATGAGCGCATATATTCAGCTGCCTGGGCCTCAGGCTTTGAAATTTCATCACCAAGCCTCTTTCCTCTGTTAAGATTCTCTTTAGACAAGCGACACGGTGGTGCAGTGGTTAGCACTGCTGCATCACGGCACCAAGGACCCAGGTTCAATCCCAGTCTGTGTGGAACTTGCACACTTTCCCCCCCTCCCCCTCCAGTGTCTGTGTGTATCTCATCTCCCCACATCCCAAAGGGCAAGTGGATCGGCCACACTAAATTGGCCCTTAAAAAAAAAAAATGATGCTCTTTGACCGAACTCTTGGTCATGGGGCGGAACAGTAGTTATCACTGCTGCCTCACAGCACCAGGGATCAGGGTTCAATTCGACCTTGGGTGGCTGTGTAGTTTGCACTTTCTCCCTGTATGTGCGTGGGTTTCCTCCGGGTGCACTGGTTTCCTCCCACAGTCCAAAGATGTGCAGGTTAGGTGGATTGGCCATGACAAATTACTCCACAAGTGAGAAGATGTGCAGGTTAGGTGGGGTCCCGGGTAGTGGGTCCATGTACGCTGCTCTCGGACGCTCGATGCAGGCCCGGTGGACTGAATGGCCTTCTACACTGTGTGAATTCCACATACCTCAACATTTCATGTGGCTCGGCGTTAAATTTAATTTGATAATTCCCTGTAAAGCACAAAGCTGCTATAGAAGTCCCCATTAATCTGCAATCCAGATCTGGTGCCGACAAATCACAAGCTCCAGTTGCCTGACCTGCTACATCCTGGTTGTGGAATTAGAATTTCCTTGGCTTTCAACAAATTTTATTTCCTTTGCATTTTGATCAGGTGTGTTTTACTTCAGTGGTAGGGAAATTACTGGAGAGAATTCTTCGAGACAGGATCTACTCCCATTTGGAAGCAAATGGACGTGTTAGTGAGAGGCAGCATGGTTTTGTGATGAGGAGGTTGTGTCTCCCTAACTTGAGAAGAGTTTTTCGAGGAGGTCACTAAGATGATTGATGCAGGTAGGGCAGTGGATGTTGTCTATATGGACTTCAGCAAGGCCTTTGACAAGGTCTCTAATGGTAGACTAGTACAAAAAGGTGAAGTCACACAGGATCAGGGGTGAGCTGGCAAGGTGGATACAGAACTGGCTAGGTCATAGAAGGCAGAGAGTAGCAATGGAAGGATGCTTTTCGGATTGGAGGGCTGTGACCAGTGGTGTTCCACAGGGATCAGTGCTGGGACCTTTGCTGTTTGTAGTATATATAAATGATTTGGAGGAAAATGTAACTGGTCTGATTAGTAAGTTTGCAGACGACACAAAGGTTGGTGGAATTGCGGATAGCGATGAGGACTGTCAGAGGATACAGCAGGATTTAGATTGTTTGGAGACTTGGGCAGAGAGATGGCAGATGGAGTTTAATCCGGACAAATGTGAGGTAATGCATTTTGGAAGGTCTAATGCAGGTAGGGAATATACAGTGAATGGTAGAACCCTCAAGACTATTGAAAGTCAGAGATCTAGGAGTACAGGTCCACAGGTCACTGAAAGGGGCAACACAGGTGGAGAAGGTAGTCAAGAAGGCATACGGCATGCTTGCCTTCATTGGCCGGGGCATTGAGTATAAGAATTGGCAAGTCATGTTGCAGCTGCATAGAACCTTAGTTAGGCCACACTTGGAGTAGTGTTCAATTCTGGTCTCCACACTACCAGAAGGATGTGGAGGCTTTAGAGAGGGTGCAGAAGAGATTTACCAGAATGTTGCCTGGTATGGAGGGCATTAGCTTGGAGGAGCGGTTGAGTAAACTTGGTTTGTTCCCACTGGTTGAGGGGCAACCTGATAGAGGTCTACAAAATTATGAGGGGCATAGACAGAGTGGATAGTCAAAGGCTTTTCCCCAGGGTAGAGGGGTCAATTACTAGGGGGCATAGGTTTAAGGTGAGAGGGGCAAGGTTTAGAGTAGATGTACGAGGCAATTTTTTTATTTTTATTTTTTTTAAATACACACAGGGTAGTGGGTGCCTGGAACACACTACCGGAGGAGGTGGTGGAAGCAGGGACGATAGTGACATTTAAGGGGCATCTGGACAAATACATGAATAGGATGGGAATACATACGGACCCAGGAAGTGTAGAAGATTGTAGTTTAGTCAGGCAGTATGGTCGGCACGGGCTTGGAGGGCCGAAGGGCCTGTTCCTGTGCTGTACATTTCTTTGTTCCTGCCCTTGTCAAGATCTACCCGGCCCAAGTAGTTGACAAGATTACGTCAACAGGTAGGAATAACGTAAACTTGGAGGTCAAAAATAACAGCTAGTAAAAGAACGTAAAGACGACCAGTGGGGAATAGCTACAAAAGAGCTCGAACAAGCCACTCCTAGCAGGACTCCAGGTTGAAGGGTTGGTGCAGAGGTGTTTCAAAGGCATTTTCCACCTCCATAGCAACCAATTAAAAAGGTTGGATATCCTATCCTCTTCAACAAGACTCTTCTTGGGTCAGTAGTGCCCACTCATGGTTTAGTGTTTTAGGAAACTTCTTCCTTACACTTCAGTATAGCTGCTGATTTCACGATGGAATCATGTGGCTTGTTTCTGCTAACCCTGTCCTGTTCAAAAATCTTAAAAACACCAGAAAGCACCACAACTCAGTGACATATTGCCCACACTGAATTCATTAAGAGCTGGAAGAGTAACGGTGATACTCAAAACACAGCTTTTGTTAGGTCCTCCAGTTCCTTGAAAAATGGTAAACATCATTGTCGTCACTTTCTAGGACAAACATTCCAATTGAACAATGTGTCACAGATACCCTCGTTGGGATCTCGACAAACAAATCTCTGTACCAAATGGCTACATTTATTCCCACAACAAATGAACTCGTTTGATCTGCAAATCATTTCACCCTCTTTTCAACAAATAGGCCACAGAATGAACAAGTACAAGGGATGTTATTGTTTCATAAAGATACTTACTGATGGGTATTCACTCTTTATTGGTAATGAATTGATGTAGCTATACTTCTGCATCTTCTTGATGGGGCACTGAATCCCAGATTTGCATCCATCAGTGTTAGGAATATGAAAGGGAATTGGAATTCCAGCTAGGATACCATAAACCTCAGCCTGACTTGTCTGACTCGAAGTTGCTGAAAGAAGACACATTAAACAGTTAGCCCACTTTAAAAAAAAGTGTTACAGCCAACAAGGGTTGCAGAGTGATGCTTCAGAGCTTCACAGCATCAGCAGCAAGCGAATAGGAAACTGAGTATCCCGTTAAAATCAACATTAAGGCTGTGCTGACTACCAATAGTTGGGCGACACAGTGGTCAGCACTGCTGCCTTACAGTACGAGGGTCCTGGATTTGATGCTGACCTTGGGTGACTGTGGAGTTTGCACGTTCTCCCATTGTCTGCATGGGTTTCCTCTGGGTGCTCTGCTTTCTTCCCACAGTCCAAAGATGTGCAGGTTAGGTGGATTGGCCATGCTAAATTGCCCCTTGGGGTGGGGTTACTGGAATAGGACGGGGGATTGGGCTTAGGTAGTGTGGTCATTTAAAGGGTCGATGCTACGGGCCGAACGGCTTCCTTCTGCACTGTCAGGATTCTATGCTTCTATGAACCAGACTATGGGATCATACATGCAATTCCATCCTTCACCACTTGGGATGAGGGAAAAAGGAAGAAACGGGAGGACTCAAGTCTGCTCTGCCGTTGCTGGCACTATGAAATAATCTACAAAAAGCCTTTTAGAAACTTTGGTCAGATCTTCCTTGCATGCTCTATTCTAAAATCAAATAAGTGTATCCAAATTGTTGTTTTTGGAGAACTCCTCCATATTTTATGGATTTCTTTCTGCTGGAAGCTGTGTTGCAACTTTCAACAGGAGTTATGATCACCTCAAACTCACTTCAGTTAGCACTAGCACAGCAAGGGGAGCCTCCCATCAGCCGGAGCCTCCCATCAGCCGGAGCTGTATTGAAACACCATTTGAGAGATGAAAAAGAACAAGACGAAAGGGCGTTAATGCAATTCTCCATCTGACCCCTCTAATGACAGTGATCTATATTACATTGTATTCAAAGTGGTAATCTAACAATATCAGTGCCAACAGTGGGTACCTGCAGTTGGTTCACCTCTGGTTTGGCTAATTCTCAAGATCACAAAATCTTATAAACAAATGATGGAAAGACAGAATCAGAACAGGTGACGTCACAAAATAAACAGAAACTGTTGACCTTGCCCATACTCAATGTCCCCCAATTGCTGCATAACAATTCAATATCTGGAATCAATGGTTTCATGAGGACAGTCTTGAACTGTTTTTTAAAAAATCAGTTCCTACCCAAGTCCCCATTTCTGTACCGCCATTCATTATGTCCTACATCACCACCACGCCCAGTGTTGTGAAAAAGTCCTTGAACCTCTCCATATTAAATTCTACCCAGTGTCATGCAGCCATTTGAAACACTGACAAGGTCTTTCCTCAACTGCTTTACCATATTCTGCTATATCCACAGTTTGGTTCCAGTTGGAAATCTAGCGTTATTTTGGGGCAACATGGTAGCATAGTGGTTAGCACAGTTGCTTCACAGCTCCAAGATCCCAGGTTCCATTCCCGGCTTGGGTCACTGTCTGTGCAGAGTCTGCACGTTCTCCCCGTGTCTGCATGGGTTTCCTCCGGGTGCTCCAGTTTCCTCCCACAGTCCAAAGATGTGCAGGTTAGGTGGATTGGCCATGATAAATTGCCCTTAGTCTCCAAGAAGGTGGGGTGGGGTTACTGGGTTAAAGGGATAGGGTGGGGGCTTTTGGGGCATGCTCTTTCCAAGAGCCAGTGCAGTGGGGTGGGGTTACAGGGATAGGGTGGGGGTATGTGCTTTAGGGGCATGCTCTTTCCAAGAACCGGCGCGACTTGATGGGCCGAATGACCTCCTTCTGCACTGTATGTTCTATATTGGATTTCCGATCCAGGTCATTACGGTCATCAAAACCAACGCTGGGGCCAATTACTGTTCCAGTTGGTATAACACATTAGCCCTTTATTTCTCGCCTCCAAGCATTCCTAGAATAGCCTCCATTCCCAGCCCGAGCAGCAAGAGGATTTTCTCAGTCTAGCTCTCCCTACGCTGTTGATATTTTAACATTGGAGGTTTTTGTATTCTGGAGGTTCCAGTCAGAGGTTCCTATATTCTTTCCTCTCCCATTTCCCACAGGATTTCTGCATCTTCTTCTGTTACTTAGGCCCAACTCTTTGGAGTGAAGGAGAATGAGAGGCGACTTCATAGGAGGTTTATAAAGATGTTGAGAGGGATAGATAGAGTGGACGTTCAGAGACTATTTCCTCGGGTGGATGTAAGCTGTTACAAGGGGGCATAACTATAAGGTTCGGGGTGGGAGATATAGGAGGGATGTCAGAGGTAGGTTCTTTACTCGGAGAGTGGTTAGGGTGTGGAATGGACTGCCTGCTGTGATAGTGGAGTCGGACACTTTAGAAACTTTCAAGCGGTTATTGGATAGGCACATGAAGCACCCCAGAATGACGGAGTGGGATAGCTTGACCTTGGTTTCGGACAAATCGCGGCACAACATCGAGGGCCAAAGGGCCTGTTCTGTGCTGTACTGTTCTGTGCTGTACTGTTCTATGTTACTTTACCAATCCACTTCCAGCGACCTTCCCTCTGAATATTAAATGCTCACTTTTCTTTCATACTCTTAATTTTTGTCAAAGACTAAATTTTGTTTCTCAGTATCACATTTTCTGGCTGTGCAGTTTGGTATTTATCTAATCCTGATACTTGGCCGGTTTGGTGTTCAGATCTCTATTTGAATAGAAGTTACCGAATGAGAAATGCAGCACACAAATCCAGCAAATTGTGTAAACTTTATAGAATTGGCCGTGTAACAATTGGAAAATGTTAAAGTAGTGTGAAAATGTAATGGTCCCACCTGAACAATTTGCACAGTTTTTTTTTTTTGTTCTTTTCAGATTTGCATTATAGCCACTTACTGCTGGTAAAGGTGATGTTCACATTGTAGGTTTGTCCTTTATGAAGAACACAAGGCAGAGAGGGGCATGGCGTTATATCCACTATAATGTGTTCTGCTTTAGAACCTGCAATAGTAATGGTGAGTTATTATCACTTCTCAGTTAACTACACAAATAAATCAGCCAGACCTTGATGCAGTAAAAGGAATAACTGCATCTAGAATCCTAGACCACAAGATCATACCAGTACAAAAGAGGCTCTTCGGCCCATCAAGCCTGCACCAAAAAAACACTACTCTGAACCTACACTAATCCCACTTCCCAGCACTAGGCCCATGGCCTTGAATGTTATGACAACATCCAAGTACTTAAAAAAAAAAATTGAGGTTTCCTGCCTCAACTATCCTCCCACCTGCAAAACTAAATGTGCATAATAATCGAATAAACTAAGTGTTTTAATTCATTCTTCTCGTTCCACTTACACCACATTTACCCTCTCTCCCACCCATGCCCCCCTCCCCCACATCTGTCACAGCTTACCCTCTGATTTTAGTTTCTCTGCTGTTTGGCCTTTCACACCTTTTATTCTCTCTGGGGACTTCATTAGCACTCTTTTCCCTTGGTTTCTGTGGCTATGACTAATCTTTCATTCCCTCACCCTACCAGTATAAATATCCCCCACTTTCTATGTCATTTAGCTTTGACAAAGGGTCATCTGGACGGAGCAAAAGCTCTTTCCGCTCCTTACAGATGCTGCCAGGCCTGCTGAGATTATTGAGCATTTTCTCTTTTGGTTTCAAATTCCAGCATCTGCAGTAATTTGCTTTCATCCAGAAGGAGCCTGGGTTTCAAAGCCCAGAGAATATATCCACACCGAGTGATTGTAGCCTGGCCAGCCTCCTCACTAAGTGCGGGTAAAACCCTGAAGCTCAGCTGTGAGTCTGAATCATACTTTGTTGAGAGAATTGTGAATAAAATTACATTAAACCGTAAACCGGTTTTGTCTTTTTGTTCAAAGGGCAACTGGGTAGAATTTTTGATTATACACTGGCCAAAGTATCAGAGATTTTACAGATACAAAAAGACTCTCCAATAGCTGCACCGCAAGCAGTTTCAAAATTACACCAATAGCAGCTTTGGAAACGATGGTTGAACCTTGTGAAGCTGGAAGCAGGGTGACACAGTGGTTAGCATTGCTGCCTCACAGCTCCCTGGTTCAATTCTGGCCTCTGTGTGGAGTCTGCACGTTCTCCCAGTGTCTGCGTGTGTTTCCTCCAGGTGCTCTGGTTTCCTCCCACAGTCCAAAAATGTGCAGGTTAGGTGGATTGGCCATGCTAAATTGTCCCTTATTTATTTAGTGTCCAAAAGGTTACGTCAGGTTACTGGGTTAGGGTGGAGACATGGGCCCTCTTTCCAAGGGCTGGTACGACTCGATGGGCCGAACGGCCTCCTTCGGCACAGTAAATTGTAAGTAACTAAGTTTAGCAGAGATGCAATGCGCTGTTTACTGTATCCACTTGCATAAAAGCTTGACCAAAGTAACCCGCTAAAAGCTGCACACTTTTTTCAGATATTCAGGAACCACTAGACTGTGACAGGAAACAGTACTTGACATAAAATATTTCATAGCGGTGTTAGGTCATTATACTTGCTGGAATGCAAAGATAATTAGTGTTTTAATCCTTAGTGGGGTTCATGAGCCCCACACAGTACAAACCATCAACTTACGGGATGGAAGGCTGCTGCCACCACCAATAGATCCTTAATGTGATTTTAATAATCTGACAGTAGGAGATATGGACTGGATAAACATCATGAGCGAAGTGACTGCTAACAAGTTTTTTTTACTTGCATGGTGTAAAACATGCAATGCATGTGGCTAAAACAATGTTACCACAGACTTGCGCAAAATTAGCCTTGGATTTCTATGGAGAATACGGATCTGCAGGAAGAACAGGAAATAAATTCCTGAAGCTCTCCAGTCACGAGGACAGCAGAAATGTAGAGTGGTGAAAGGGGAGTGTGCAAAATTGTGGAGGGGAAAATAGTTAAGATGATAAAGATCATTTTAGGAAGTGATTCTACTTTGAGACAGCAGACTTTGCAGCAATAACGTTGAGTGCTAGATGGTTTGACATAGTGTGAACAGTACTTTCAAACGGTGGGCCACGTATGGATTCATTCTACTTTTAAGAAAATTGACTGAGCTCCCGAGAATTAAGGTCACCTTGGGTGATAGAAGGTCGGTGGAGTGCTAGCGGTAATTAATGATAATAACTGCAGTTTCCTGGAGTTTGTCCGAAGATCTTCAAGGAATCGCCTTTAATCTATTTCCTATTTTGTATTACTCGGGAGATTCTGTAGGCAGCATAGAAAGGCAAAAGACCTATGCACTTTTAGAGCTCAAATTCACCTCAAAGTTCGAAATCAAAAATTACAATCTGGACTATACTGCCCAAAATAAAATTGCATACAGTACATTTCACTCCATAGTTGTCATGGACTGGAAGCTTTCTGTAAAGAAAAGTAGGAAGAGAGACAAGAAAAAGAAACCAAAACAAGACTATAATAAGATTTAGATTTTACTTGCATACATGTGTTTCAGCAAGCCTTTGTAGCCCTTGGGAGACTTTGCACAATACATTACAGCAAACAAAAGACTGTTGTAACCTTGCTCTGTGTAACACAGGAAACAAACTGGAAATGAAAATCACTTGTCACAAGTAGGCTTCAAATGAAGTTACTGCGAAAAGTATATAGTTGCCACATTCCGGCACCTGTTCGGTGAGGCTGGTATGGGAATTGAACCATGCTGCTGGCCTGTCTTGGTCGGCTTTAAAAGCCAGCTACTTAAACCAGCCCCTAACAAACATCAACAGAAAGCACTTTTTAAAGAAATGACAGCCATCCAAAAGGGCTCCCACTTAATTGTATTGCTTTTAAGCGTCATCTCTACTCATTTGGCAAGTGAGATAAAAATGCTGGAAATCTGAAAAAAACAGGAACAAACTCCTTCACCCAAAGTGCAGTGAGAATATGGAACTTGTTATCACAGGGAGTGGCCAGGACAAATGGTATAGACGTATTAAAGGGAAGTTATGTATGTGAGGAAGAGGGAACAAGAATGTCCACTGCTAAAAGTCAAGTAGAGGGGTGCATGAAATGGAGCATGACAGGGAATGGCAGACAGGTGGACTGAAATTATCTTTTTCCACTACTGCAAATTCTCATGACTTCAGACATTTTAAAAAAAAAAACTTTCGAGCAAACAGACAAGCTTGGATTTTAAATGCAACTCAATAATTCCCAAGCATTTTCACATTTTCAGCTGTTTATTCACACCGGTCAGCTGAGGTTTGGCACAGCCACCCAGAAACATTTCACAACAGTGGTTTGTTAGTACTGCTGCCTCACAGCACCCAGGTTCGATTGCCACCTCAGCCGACTGCGTGGAGCCTGGTGTCTGAGTGGGTTCCCCCCTGGCTGCCTCAAACAGTCCAAAAGATGCTCAAGTGAGATGATTTGGCCATGATTGATGCGCAGAGTTACAGGGATAGGCAGAGGAGTGCACTCTAGGTAGGGCACTCTTTCGGAGGGCTGGTGGTGCCTCGATGGGCTGAATGGCCTCCTTCTGCACTGTAGAGATTCTATGAAACCCACACATTGTTGGAAAACAATACTCTGCCTGAAGACACTCAATTCTCAGGGCACAAAACAATAGCGAATGGCCACTGGCAGCAACAAGAGCTCACATGAACATGAGTCAGACCATCACGCCACACTCCCAATTAATTAGCCTATCCCAGTCAGCTCGAAGAAAGGTTAAGGGAAGCCAATGAGTATTTCAGTCCAGTCGAATGTCTCCGACCTAAACCCTTCAGGGCCCATCATGTTGTCTTTAAAAGGTTGACGCAGAAAAACACAACCTGATTTTGACAGAAAGTTGTACAAAGCTCAGTGAGCAGGCGAGCGTGGGGAAAGGAATTAAATCCGTTGTCAGACATATAAAAAGGTCTATGTGAGGGGGCGCACACCCACCCAAATCACTCACCGCAGTCCACAAACTTCACGGGATCAGCCTCACACAGGGCGCCCAGGGCCAGGAGAGCCGCCATTAACCAGCACACAGCCACCATCCCGCTAACACCGCCTGAACCAGAGGCCACTCAGCCACAAGCGACCTTTATATAGGTTGGGCCCTCACATGATTCACTCCCCGCCCAACCTCCAGGGAACCAAACTCCGCCCAGCCTCCCCCGGCCGGGATGCACCCACGGTCCCGTGTCGCCTATCACGAAGCCCGCCATCAGCAATGGCGCCTTCCTCCACCCTGTCAATCAGCGGCTCGGCGCGTCACCGAGGCCCGCCCACTGTCAATCAGCGGCTCGGCGCGTCACCGGGTCCCGCCCACTGTCAATCAGCGGCTCCGCGCGTCATCGGGGCCCGCCCCCTGTCACTCAGTGCCTCGGCGCATCACCGGGCCCGCCCCCTGTCAATC